>NC_133942.1:27196368-27499915 GCF_031877795.1 Strix aluco
GACCTGTTGGAATACCCTCTACTTTGGGTAAGGTTCTGTCTAGTAGGACCTAAAAGAAACCACCAACATTTTGTTACCCTTTCACAATTACATCAATTAGCTAAGTCCTTCTGGCTGCCAGACCCCTACTCTGTGATCAGAAAGAGCTGATCTTCAGGAATCTGACTGCTACAGTGTTGGCCAGGTTGTTCTAAAACTTTAGGTGCAACAAGGATGCCTTAGGCACATTCTCCCTTTTGTGGTCCAGTTCAGCCACGGGATATAAAGGAAAACTGTCTCAAGACCTACAGTAAATGAGGCCCAAAGGACGGTTAGCTTTATGAACTTGTTTCTAACCCATGGACAGCTAGCACAGCAGTGCTTTTGACTCAGCACTTAGTATGAGCCAAAGGTAGAACACAAAACCCGAGAGGTTGGTGTATTTCCAGCTCAATCTCTGGTGCTGTACAGAGGTTACCTTTCCTCCTATCACAACCTGTCCTGTCTTGATAAGACCTTTCTTCATCAGCCAGGCTGCAGGAACTGCAGGAGCTCAGAGCAGAATGAAAGACACTTCCCCAGAATGCTTGGCTAATTGTGCCATTTGTACTATGTCACATGATTACATGTCCTCATTTCTTTTGCCGCATGGCAAATAATTTCAGACACTTCAGAAACAGTTGGTAGACAGTGAAAGTAACAAAATTCCAGCTTGACTGTAAAGCAGTGAGGAATTCTGCTGTATCATCAGGATCTATAGCTTCGATCTTCTTTAAGTTACAGAGTAATAATAAAGACTATGCTGCAGCTACAGGCAAGTAAGGACAGAGTCAACCATTCTCTAAATTTCTAAACCATTCACTAATTTCTAAAGGAAATTCATACTTACGGGAATTCTTTGGTAGCCCTGGTCCAATGCTGATCTGCAACACTTTATTACTTGGCTTGAGAATGGCTATATCTCCTTGACCTTGCACAAATTGCACTTGTCGAGAACCACCACTGCTCCAGGGCCCCCAACTCTCCTTTTTCAGCTTCACCTCAAGTCTAAAATAAGCACATGAAGACATGAATAAAAAAACCTGAAAGAGTTTCTGTGTCAAATTAGGACATTATCACCTGGCAGCAGATAACTTAGAAATATAAAAATATTATATTTTCGACTTAGACTGAGAAACTGTATTCCCTGAGTGACTTAGCTGACATAAACCGCCTAATTAAATCTCTTTTTCATGCTTTTTAAAGTGTTCTTCTTAATTCATGTTTTAACTTCCCTGGCAGAGCTACTCAAAGGAAGTTTAAGATGCCCAGGAGAGGATGGAGAGCAGAGTGAGCTTTGAAGAAAAATGTGCAGAGATCTAAGAGATGTGTCTGTCATCAAACATCACTGCCTCTGCAGCAGACTCTACTGGAGCAAGCTACAGTGCTCCCTTCCTTCTTCTGTATATACCATTGAATGTATATATACATTAGATGTGCACATATATGTATACACATTGGCATATATAGGCTTTAGGAGTGGGTCTTGTGCATGTCTGGGAGTAAATATTTTTGCATACATATACTTTAATCTTTCCAATTTTAATTTTTTTCCACACATGCACACACACTTGTATTCTTTCCCAGCATTTCCACACTATCCCTCTGCTCTGAACTGTACTCAGATATGAGCTAAGGAAATTATGGTTTGATTCTGGGCAAGACCCCAGAAGTATAATACATTGTATCTTGCACAAACAAAATATTTACTCCTGGTACTGGCTTTGGATTCCCAGTGTACAGGACCACACACTACAGGAATGTTCCACGCTTCAGTTATTCTCCTACACCCTTTCCAAACCAAACTAATAAACCCTTGCTACCTTTTAGAATTCTTCCACTGCTTCGAAGGAAATAAAATAAACATACAAATCCAAGGCCTACTGTTGCTAATCTGCTTAATGGGTAGGAGTATTACCAAAAGCACGTTTATTGGGGTAGTTTCCAGCACATCCAACAGCTAAAATGCACATCACTGTAGCTCTTCAGGCTTGTTTCTAACAAATGTTTCCAATATAATTTACTTAATGAAGCTCCTTTAGAATTATGCTTTCACCCTGCAGTCCTCTGTCCCCACAACAAACTCCAGAATGTCAGATTATTACATGTGTCTCCAGAATTGTCTTGCAAACTCTTCATCGTGATGTTTTAACTCCTAGGTCAAGGTTAAGGAGCTGGAAGAGGATGCCCCCTTCCCGTGGCAGCCAGCACAGAGATGGAGAGCGTGCGCTGTGGTTGCACATTCATTGTGCGGTGCCCACCCTGGCCCCTGCTGTGGGGCCGCAGCGCTGCCGGCACAAAGCTGCAGACCCTTGAGCCTGATGCCGTGTTCAGCAGAATGAAGGCAACTCTTCTACACACACAGACAGTGGAAAGCACAACCCTAACCCATTATTCTGACGAGCTAATCAGAAAGTCTGGTCTCCTTGCACATACAGATTTTTACACTGTGCTGCCTCTTACTATTTTAAAACACAGCATAGTGTCAGGAGCTCAACAACTAGCACTCACTCATTTGCCTTGGCAGCAAGAACAAGGATTATTTAGTCTTAAAAGTCCATTGAAAAAAACATAACTCACGTATTGCTAAATTTCAGAGGTAGTTTTCTTTGTGTTTTCTCTTCGTATCGCTTTGATAAGAGGCTTAAAAACTCAGTTTTGAAGACTGATTCAAGCAAACTATCATACTCCTGTTCATGTAGAATGAAAATGTCATCCTGCATTGGGCTGAAAAGAAATCAGAGCATACACCATTCAGATTAAAATTTCACCAGCAAATACAGCCAGCATTATAACGACATATGCAGAGTACCCACGGTTAATTTTTAAAAACATAAGAAAGTCCAAGCAGCACTAATTATAGAGTCTTGCTTTTTGAGAACAGGTTTGGGTTTTTTTCAGGAGTTGATAATGGAATATCTGAAACAATCCTTTTTGAGAAACAGGAATACTACTTAGTCATTTTACAGTAATTACAGTTAGCAAAAGAATACGTGCTATTAAAGTTACAATTGAAGTCCATCTCTTCAATAATGGCAAAACTTGTGATTAGAGGTGAATTGGAAACCTGAAGGTTACTAAATTAAGACTGAAAACCAAAGCATGCAAATTCAGAATGAAAGCTTTCAATTTTCCATTGGCTTTAGCTTGGACTGGTTTAACACAGTATAAAACTCACACATGTTGGGTTCCATTGCCACCTTTGGATTAACTCCTATTTACACCTGCTGAAGATGCTTCAAACCACTTCACAGAAAACGATGTCCACATCAGCCATTTGCAAGGCTGATTCCTGCCCTTCCAGAATCTCCACAGTAAAAACAGTTCTGTCACCTCCTAGCCAGGATTACTTTGTTCCAACATGCTTGTAATTTGTTTATATGTGTACCATTCTTCCTTTTAACAGCATGTTGGCATACTTTCTAGCTATAACTACATTGGTGCCTGTCTGCTTCTGCATCCTCTCTACAAAGGACGAAGCTTTCCAAATAAAACTGTAAAACCTGAAAATGGTGGCCACGGGTCCCTGCCTTACTTCCTGACTTGAATAGCATATAAGCAACCATAGGATGTTCTCGTTCAATTTGCTGATCCCACAGTAAACTAATTGTATTTTGAAGTTGGTTAGCATCCTACAGGATGAGCTTACAGAACCAGGTCACTGCATGAGAGCACAATGCTAGATCAGACACAAGAAAATGGTGGGAGCATAGCAACCAAGGGAGGGGACTGCCCCTTGGGCAGCCACCCACATTTGCATTGATTAGAAGTGACAAGAAACATCTAATTTCATGTGTGATTTCCTAACCAGTTTAAATCAAGTTAACATTGTTGTGCTGTCAGCAGGGGCAGCCTTTCCTCTTCCTCTCACTCTTTTAAATTTGTGCGCATTTCTGTTCCTTCCCTTATATTAGAATCCATCCCCTGCCCTTTCCTGGTAGATTAATTTTCTGCTTCCCTTACTTTTCAACGTCTCATCCATACCCCCATGCAGCCACCCAAGTGCTAGCTAGTGTAGGAAAACGTGTGGCTGGGAGAAGAGATAGCACAGGACTTCTGACAACTGTGCAGAGCTGAGAATGGCTTAATCTTATCCCAAAGTAATTATCACATCACCAGTATGGAGTGCAACCACTGAAGAAAGGGGCATTAGATATTGTTAAGTATTCCTGGCAGAAAATGGGTGGCTCCTTTTCACGGTTGTTTAGTCCACCGCAGGGAGTCTGAAACCATAGCCTCTCTGCTCTTTTGTCAATCTCCTTGGTCAATCTTCTGCTGCTATTAGTATCAGAAAATACTATTTTATAATAGCAATTTATTTCAATACATCAGATATCACTCACGAAGTAAAAAAGGCACTCTCAGTTTGAATTTCTCTCTGGAGAAATGGACTTTTCAAATCCTGCTGGATTTAGAATTAACATTCATTAAAAGTTTTCACTGTTTTTTCTGAGAAACAGTATAGTAACTCAGAAGCGTGAAGGTCTGCATTGCAGTGATTAAGGCTGTGGAAAACCAGGCAGGTGGCTTTGGCAGCCAGGTGAAGAGCAAGCTAAAGTTACGCACCTGTCACTAAGAAACAGCTTCTTTCAATGGTTTGCATAGCAATACATCACACAAAGAAGGCGCTGATATCACCTAAATCTATATATGTATTGCTTCAACATTTCAGAGTAACTCCAAAAGTAAATTAATTATAACACATAAGGAACGCAAAGAACATTAGCTCAGAAAAAAAAGCCTCCACCTTCTATCAGAGAAAATTAGGTCTATTTGCCTTCATCACTATTTTCTGATCCTAACTACCTAGCAATCAACAGCTTTCCACTTTCAGCATGTTCCTCCCTTTTCCTCTCCCAGCTGGTCTGCCTGATAGCTGACTTTATAAATCTGAAACCGGGGAGCAGGCCTACCTTTCTGACCCTCACTTTTCATCTTGTTACTGAAGATTATGACTCCCTCTACAGACCATGAGTACCTTTTTACACAGAAAAAAAAGAGCTTAATTGTGCTGCTGGAGGTGTTCTTGACTGTTAGGTATGAAATTACAATTCTAACCTGCTTGAGGCATGAGGTAAAAGATGAGCTGTATCACTACCTGTTTTTCTAAAAACCTGTCTACAACCTGTGCACTCCATAATCTCCTTTCAAATTCCGAAATCTTTCCCATAGTTTGGAAAAGGGTGTATGAAACTACAAACTTACCTAATTAGTATTCAAAATAGCAACAATAAATCCATAAAAACAGAGTAAGAGCATAATCTCCTTTCCTATCATCAGGCAAATCTAGAGCCTCAGCAAGGTTCTGAATGAGATGTCTACGGAAAGCCCAAGACCTACAGTAAATATTATCCAGTCAGTGGGCCTATTTTTGCTGATTTGGCAAAGAGTCTAACTTCACAATACTGTTAGGATGTCCTGTGTCACTCCTTATCAGATGAATTATAAAGCTAAGTTATTTATTGTTACTAAACAAACAAGAACATTTCCGTAAGTGTATCAGTTGTCACTCAGTACCCTGAACAAATTTCAAGTTGGGCATTTGCACTTTAAATTTCAACTCCTTTAGTAATTTAAATTGTTATATAGTGTTAATTGCTGTTAATACATGTCAGTAGTGCTCATTATTCTGTCTTTATTGTGTATGTGTAGGGATACAAGCTTACCTCAAGATATACTGTGCATGGGTTTCTTAGCAATACTGTTTAGATAGCAATGCAAGAATCCAGTTATCCTGTCTCCCGCTTACATTTAAAATGTATTTCACTTTTTACCGATTTAGTTAAAATTTAATATTGCATGAAAAATAGTACAAATAAGAATTGAAACTTATAAAACTTTGAGGCTGCAATACAGAGTAAAGCTAAATCCATTCTGGATAAGCTCATGAAGAATGTTACTGCAATTATTTTCTTCCAGCACAGAAGTTTGAGAGTCACTTCAGAATCAGCCAGAAACCAATTCTCTTAGAGGTGTGGAAAACCTAAACTATAGTGACAATAAACTGGAGTTTTGAAAACACATGAGAGAATGCACATTGGAGCTAATACAATTTTTGCTTTGAGCCTGATGTCTGAAAACTGTTTGGGTTTTTTTGGGTTTTTTTTCCCAAAAAATACCTAGTAATACATGTTCTAAATCAAGATTTCACTCTAGTTTTACTACTTGAAGACTGTTAAATTTTTAAAAGTGCTGACTCTTGTCACTGAGACAAGATTATCTCAGATTTGAGAGAAGCAGTAACTGTTACAGCCTCTGCAGCCAGAGCATTGTATTACTACTAAGCCACTTCAATACAGAGTTAAGGGATCCCTTGATGAAGGCCCATACTAACATGGTAACAGGGAAGAGTCCTCTTGACCCCACAGGGTTTTTTTAATGTTTGGTTTTGGAGGAATACCGGGACAGTCTGATAGCTTGCAATTCTGAATCTACTTTTAGCATATACAAACCCCAATGTTTTTTACAACAAAACAAAATCAATAAGCTAAGTTATTAGACATAAGTTAACATACATATTTGCTCTGAACTAAGCACATTTCGTTTTGCTTCAGTAGGTTCTGTGGAACTGTTATTTACATGTGAGAGGAGCGTAACAGCTTTCACTAACTTGGCAGGCAGCTCTCCCTTTAGCTGACTCAATGTGACTGTGCCTTTGGAATGCTACAGGCCCAATCCAAGTGCTTGGCTGCAATCTGTTCAAGGTTTGCACAGCACACAGTCCAAACTCGAAGCACTAAAAAGACAGGTTCCACTCTCATCTTTAACCTAGATCTACTACAGTTACTTTGTTGCAACCTTCATTATAAAGATGCATGAGAAATAAACCACGTGTTTTGAAAATGCTACTGTGAGCAGACACCCCTTGCAGACCTTTCCCTAACCTTGAAATGGCTGTGAAGAATTCTGCAAAAATGTGAAATCTTTTGTTTTTAAGTACTGGATAATGTCTGTGAGAAGATTTCTGGCTATGATAATGGGAATGTTTTATAAGCATATACTAAAAAACCCTTGCAGTAGCTATCTGTACACAGCACTAAAGTGTAGACTTGTTAAAATAGTAATTTATTTCAATATTTAAAGTACACTTGTTGCCCTGGATTGGTATTTTTTTGTACTAAATTACGCTCAGCTACCACCTCTGATAAACTGCAATAAGAAATGCAGAGGTATCCAGACTTTGTTCACTGATCTTCAAAGGAATAAAAAGATATAGGCAAGAATCCACTGGTCTCATGGGCAGTTTCTTCCTGGTTTTGTTCACCTAACTGGGTTTCTCAGCCCTGTGTGGACACCTCAGATATTTCTTGCCATCTGGGATTGGCCTGACATTCAGTCAACAGAAGTGATGTGAAATCCAACTACAAACAAAGGTTTTAGCAGCTCACCAAAGAGAACACCCCTTTAGGAAGCAGTGGACATGTACAAGGTGTACTTCTGTAGTAAGAATTATTTCTGGGATACAAGCTTGAGCCAAAACTTACTAGAACCTACCCGGGCATGGTGAATAGATGCTTCACAGAATACATACCAGATAGGTGAGACCCAGTGTAAGCGAAACACTTTAACAACTAGTCAGAAAACTTCTGTGTGCTGGCTACAAATATAAACATCTATTGCTATAACACACTTACTAGGGTTGGGAGTGAAAATAAGGCTTCAGCTTTCTTTGTTTACAAGATTCAATTAATACAGCTTAAGAAATTCACCCTTCATCAATCAACTTATTTCGCCCCCCCCCCAATCCTACACAAGTTTCTCTGTCAATGGAAAGATATTTTCAAGGTACTCACCTTAGAGAAACAGAAAGAATTCTCTCCACTTCCATCTTTCGCTTTAAGACTTCCTTGACTTGGCCTTTCTCTGGACCCTGCTTTATCTTTTCACGTCCAATCAAGTATATGCACTTTGGAGTGAGGACAAGATCCCGCTTCACACTCTGAAACACAGAATTGTTTGAAAATACACAGCTATGCAGAGATCAATGCACTAATGTTGTGATGCTGTTCCAAAGAGACAGAATGTACTATGACTTGGTGCAATGCTGTTAGTCTTTGGTTCAAGTGAAAAAATACTAAAGTGATTAACCACACGACCTCAGTCAGACTGCACAGGACAGAAATGTAGCTTTGTTCCCCATTTCCTAACCAATGTAGCTTTTCTGCCCAACAAGTCCCATAAAGCCTTCATCCTGGAACAATAGGTTTGACAAGGCAAAGTTCTGATCACAAGGGTGTAACTGCTTCCCTATGTGTCCTTTAAGTGAAAGACACTTTCTTCAAGCTGGGATCCTAGATGGTATGACATTAACATGGGGGAGTTTCTGTTAAAGGATGGTAAAGACATCTGTAACTCCCTAGCAGAACTAATCATTAGTGGATGTTGCTCTCAAACCTACCTTAAACCGTCTATCGTATTTAGTTACGGTGTCTGCAAAATCAATCTTCTCTCGTTTGCCCACAAACTGGCGTAGCTCTGGATGGTCCTCCATGCCTATATAATCTCCCACAAAATTCCTGTTAATGCTGTTCCGTCTTCTCTCTTTCTTATTCAGCAATAGATCTGATGCTTAAAAAATAAACATTGATTAATAGTATTTACTAACTTCTCTAAACTCACAATCTGAAAGAGCTAACTGTTTTAAGCAGAACTTCTTGGGAAGAAGAGGTAACCAAATTGTTTATAATATGGAAAAACAGTGAAGCACTGCTACTGTATAGAAGGATCCATGTGATTATTCAATCCATTCCTAATGAAATACACTGATGGCAAGCTCAGCAGTTCTGATGAATCAGGAGCACCTCTGGAACTAAGGGATTTCTCACTCACTGCTGGAAATGAAAGATTAACTCTTCCAAATCCAGAATGCTGTTTATTCACATAACCCAGGTCACACATACAACTAAGCATTACAGTCCTTTGATTTGTATCTCTAGAGACCATCCAGGTCTTGTACAGCTGTGGGAAGCTTTTCCTTTTTCACTTTCCCTGAAACATCTCTGATCTCTGTCCTACTCAGTCCGGCTTTGTTTTGAGAGCAAATCACTGGGCAGAGCAAGAAATCCATGCATGCAGAGCACCCAACCTCATCAGTGGTACCTCAGGGGTCCAACAACTTGCAGTCATTCCTTGACAGTCATCTGCAATGCAATGGCTTGCTCTACAGAGAGGGCGATTCTCCTTTATCTCTTGTGGCACACTCCTGTTCCTGGAACCATGTGTGAAATATCTGTCTACAGAAGTTACGACCTACCTTCTTCTCTCATCTGTACGTATTTCTTCCTGGCCACATACTTCCTCCATGCCTTCTGGATGGCCCTGGCATACCCATCATACTTCCTCTCTCTCATCTCTTCTAACAAAAATAGCTGTACAAAGAGACAGTAGGGTGGGTCAGGCATTTTACGTCAATAGTTCAAGAAAAGCTCTATTCTACTTCCAACAGCCTTCCAGTGCATTTCACTCTAGATCCAAGCTGGTGCCTCCACCACAACTATGGGATCTGAGATCAGAATGTTAAGGTAACCTTTTCTGGAAGAAATCTCTGATGCTTGAGTAGTTCTGGTTCATACCAGTCTACCCATTAATATTGATACCCAATGATGAAGGAAGAGGAATATGGATTCTCCCTGAAATATTCTACTGGTGCAACTCAAAGTTGTCCACTGGGCATCCATCCAACCTCCACCTCCATGTTCTCCAAAATTCATATTTCTCTTGTCAGAATGTTACCATGTCGATGGGAATCTGTGCTATGTGTAACATAATGCACTGTCATCACATGCAACTTTCTTTTCTGTCTGAATTTCATACTCTTGTGTCCATTGGCCTCTATTCTTTCCCCGCAGGGAAGTTTGTTGGCCAGCTGCAGGATTTACAACTATGATCTTGTATTTCAGTATGACGTAGTAAGATTTTTAGGTCTAAAATGTTGTCAGAATTCAAGAGAAAATGCTGATTTATCAAAACAGAAATGGAAGGTGCATCCCCTTTTTTGATAATTTCCCAGGTCCCACTAAAATATATGCAAATCTAATACATTAGAACTACTTCATAATTATTGTAGGATACAGCACATTTTACTATAGCCTTTCATATACTTTAAGTTTAGCTACATGTTTTCTTGCCTCATCAGAAGCACAAGCATTTGGCTAACAATTACAGTATTAAATCACTCCACTGACATGACTGTTGCTTATTATTTCCCTCGACTGTGTTACATATTCATAAGGACTTTTCTTCTAGCTTTCAAAAGATATAAAATTAGTAAAAACAGGTATATCAAGAAGCAAACCTGGACTGCAGGATCCTTTAAATTTGCTGCCCTAAAACAGGTAAATTTAGAAAAATACTGTTGTTCATATTGATCTTTAAAAGGAAACTTGATCTAGTGCAAACCATTTCCACAGAACCTCACTTACTCTTGTACAGAGGTATTTGTTCAGGTGTTTGATGGAAGTGTAAATAATGAAGCCTCCTTTCTGCCACCTGTAAAACCTTATTTCACAGTTGGCAACTCTCCCTTTACAACAAACTTATTTTTGAAAAAAATCTCTTCACAAAAACACGCAAGCACTAGATGGGGTTTCACCACACAGGCACAAGTACTCTTGATGCAAAAACTTCCTCAGCTTCAGCAGGGGCATGATCAAGCCCTTGTACAATTCAGGTTACAGTAACAATACTGATGTCATCTCTCATGAACGCTCACCATTTATTTCTCTAACAATAATGCTAACTGCAAAATCCCATTGTAAAATAGTCTACCACCTGCAATTCAAGGTCACAATTAAGGAAGTTCAATGAAAACACTGAGTTAAAATATGGTTCCTAAGTTATAAAAATACTGCATAAATTCTGTCCTAAAATATGTATTACAAAGCCTCACCTCAAACTCCCAAGCAAATCAAGTCTCTTTCATCTGATTAACCACAACAGGCACTTTCTTTAGTGGTAGAAAGAAAAGTTGTCATATATCATCTAAAATATTATTTTTCTCAAAAGTAATATAACCCTAGCCAATACTTTAGTAATGAAATGCCTTTGATACTAAAAGATATAAATCATGCTTTAGAATATTCAGCTCATAGAAAATTTTTCAACTTAAATGAAAAAGGCCCACCCTATTTTTAGTTCTTGTTTAAAAATGGATTTCATGGCTTTTCAAAAAAAAAGATTAAAGAAAATATATGCAGTAACTGAAAGCATTAATTTAAAATAAATCAAAATGCAACCCAAAAAAGTTCTACTATTTCCAGTCAACCTAATGTTGTCTTAACCTGCAGAACTGCCCTTCAGTAGAATTCACAGATATGCCATTAAATGGCATATACATTACGAAATGCATTACAAAAAATGCATTAGAATGGGAAGATGCATCCACTGGAAAACAATTTCTTCCTCTTGGAAACAACCTAGTAGCATATGTTGGGGTACAGAAGATTAACGTTTTGGCCACTTCAGAGTGAAGAGGAACTAGATCCATCAATCCTATGTGAGCACTCAGCTATTAAACAGAAGACAGACACCAGCAAATTACTTATTTCTTTGAAAAATACAGGAGTAAGAACCACCCCATCTGTGAAGGAATGGCTGCTGAAAATCTGTGCTCTTATAAGAGGCAAACATACTAAGCTTAGGGTATTTCAGCAGCCAGGAAAGAAAAATAGTTCCTTATATGATTTATTGCACAAAACTGAAAAAAAACCCTTTAAAATTTTTGATTGATTTATCCATAAGGTAGCATAACATCAAGAAAACAGTCATGATACAAAAATTATTTTGGTTTCTTCCCTTAATTATTTATCTCCCAAACTGAGATTGTATTTGGCTTGCAACTAACTGCAATGAATGGCATGCATGCAAAATAATTCCACAGTGAAAACAAGAAAATCAGGTTTGCTACAGTGTAAAATAATGAATGCAGGACTGGAAGATGTTGTTTAAATTACTAATTGTGGTTCCTTGTAATTACAAGCAACTAAGTTGTCTGTATTAATTCAAAAAGATACTTGACCAGAACGTGTACTCGCCACCACCCTGTAATAAACTTGAGGTCATCAGTAAAGGACTAAAAGTCACAACCGTGATTTCACAAGAAGAGGTATCAAAGACATCCACGAATGTCCAAGGCTGTCTCACAGACTTTGTAAGATAAAACTCACCAATAATCTTAAGAAATAAATCATGGCCTGTGCCACAGAGGAAGGCAGATAAAGCTCACACTTCCTCATAATGGCCTAGCTAAGGTGTTGCTTGCAATGACTAGGTAGGATTATTCCTATACTAGAATTTCCTGCTCTGCCAACATGCACCCAAGTATTCCAATAACCTACATCTTGAACACTATGTGTTTTATCATATAAACATGTCTCTCAGATGCCACGAATGTAAAGTCCCATTACTCCTTAACAGAGATGATACTATCTTACCCTATTTATGATAGAAACAACATAATTTCTATTAGATTTGGAGAAGTATTATCTTTTTCCCTTTAACAGGTATCTTCCCATGTGATTGGGCACAGCAGTGTCACTGACTGAACCACTGTTGCTCTACAGAGCAAAAAATATGTTTCTGGAAAAGAAAATGATAGCAATAGAAGTGTTCTGGTTTTATTTTGATATGTAACTTCAGGTAAAGCACCAAGAAACCACCTAATGCACAACTACAAAGTATGCTATACAAACTAAGCCCAATTTCTTCTGATAAATAAGGAATACGTGATGGTGAGTAGAGCACAGTTTTTTCCTTGACAACCTTCCTGAATAGTGATGTAAGAAAACTTTTTTCCAACAGATTTTGTGCAGTTTAGCAGCTACAGGATAAAAACAGCCTTATGATGCCTCCTTAATGTTCCCTTTGAATGGGATTTCAAGTTGCAGTCATTCTGGAACACTGATCTACTCAATGATACGTAACATATCCTTACCGTAACTGGGAGCGATTCTGTTTTCATCACTAGCTCTTGTAGTAAGAAAAGGACCTATTTTCTTGGGCTAATGGTCATAGATACGCATTCATGCCATGATATTATTTTCTTCATGTGACATTCTCTGATGGAATGTTGCCATGTGCAACCTGACACCAAAGCATCTTCATATCCCGCCTCCTTTTCTTGATGCATTTAATGTTCCTCGTGTTAGCATCAACATCATGCAGTGTCCTTGTGTACCGTGCCCATTATAAATGCACCTAGAATTCCCGTGCAGCCCTGAGGCACCTGCCCAGCTTGACTTATATTCTTACGCTTCTCCCACCTTAGCAGGTATCATGCTCTACTTCTGAGCGGGCAGGCCTTCTATTTCAGCAAAACAGTTTTCATATTTAAAGACTCGTGTTCTGCCACACTTACAGACTCTGGAGCTTTGATGAAGACTTTGGATTTCCCAAGCTGGTATTGGTCAGGATCCATGTTGACTGACTGAAGCAGGTGGAGAACTCCTTGTTTCTCTTCTCCTTTCCAGGAAGGCCAGGTTGCTTTTGTCAGAATGGCGTACCTTAACCACCAAGGAGAAGAGATGAAAACCTGGCATCAAACAGCAGCAGCAGAATACCACTTGACTCTTAGTCAGTATTACCATGGCAGGAGGGTTGACAATTTCAGTAGGACTTAGAGAAGCTTGGAGTGTGGGAAGATGCACAGTATTAAGATGTTACTTGTTTAGCAAGACCAAATAACTGCAATGGGAGGGACAACAGTGACCAGGAGTCTCCCATTTCCAGATGCAAAGTTACTATTTGGTAACTATAGTAGTTAATTATAGAAAGTTCTGCTATGATCTCCCTAAGTCCAGGGAAAGGTTATTTACTAGTAATGACTTATGGTCCAGATTTAAGTACCTACATACTTGGTATTCTAGATTCACTCCCAAGTATGTGGCCAAATTCCCACTCAAGCCTTCTCTGAATGACTTATTCTTACAAAGGCCTTTTTTGTTTCTAAGCAAGTGACCAGCTGATGCTTCTAACCCACCTGTTCAGCAGTTGGTCTGCATTTAGCAGGGGAGCCATTCTTGGCTTTATCCCAGAAAGCCTTTGGCTTGGCCTCTGGTACAAGAGGGAAGATATAATGATGTTGGTGCTACCTAGAGGGTACACTGGGAACTGACCACACAAACGGTGAGGAAAGGAGGCAGGGAAGCGCTATAATACCATGCCTTTGATAGGAAGAGGTGAGTAGTCTTCTGACTCATGGTATACTCTTTAAGCCTTGAAAATGAGGTGGATGCCAGGCTGTGGCCCCTTTTAAACTGTCCACTTTTTCAGGCTTAACTTGGGCTTTTGGAAGTGCCAGGCTGGAGTTACAAAGCTGCCTTGTTCCACTGCCCATCAAGGAGCACTGATGGGCTTTAGCTGCCTTGGCATATCTATGGTAACTTCTCTAGCAGCAGTTATTTGGACTCCTTTGACAATGAGACTGGAGAACAGCTAAAGATGTTGTGACAAATATTCTTCCTCAAATCTTTCTTTTATGTTCTTTATTCTTGACAATTTTTTTAATGCCTTAAGCATACTTGAGTTATATAAACTAAATCATGCTTATTAGTAAAACTATTCAACCAATGAAAAAAGTGGTAAAGTATGGATTTCAGTTTCTAATTCCCAAGTTCTTGTTTCTTAAGATTTAGGTAGCTCTGAAGAAATGTTTTCAAAAAAATCACACAAGGAATTGTTAGAAAATTCATTAAGAAAGTGTTCATTACTCATTCTTGTTGTATCTAAAATGTATCCAGCCAGGAAGCAGAAACACTGTCATGCAACTTAAATAACAATACCACACAAAGAAAAATAGCAAACAGTTAAAAAGGAATGTAACACAAAACCCAAACACCTCTGAATAGCAACTGTATGAAAAGAGAAAGCTAACTTATGAATAATTCAGTAGAATTCAAAAGGATCTGGTGATGTTCATATCTATTATTAGTTAACAAATACTCAGGTACTATGCATGACAGTTAACAAAGTAGCTCTTATACCATCTTAAATACAGAACTATATACATAATCTATGGTTACAGACAATGTGTAAACTTAATATTTAAGTAATTTATCAGTATTATGGGATAAACAGATGCAACCTAGTAAGGAGCTGTAACTTAAAGTAGCTCCCAGCTTATTTAATTAACAGCCTCTTTTGAAAGTTCATCATGTACTGCCAACAGTATAGTTGTAGAGGTGGGTCTAAGCAAGTCTGAATTTAAAGGAGCTGATGTTAATAAAGGCATTTGAAACTGCTGCCTTCCACACAACAGAATCTGACACTACATTTCAGCATGTTACAAACTTTCCTGCATCATCTGAGCTGTAAAGCAGGGCACAGGGAAAAACATCACTTAAGACCTTTTAATGTAAGTAAAGCTCTCAGGTACAAAATAAGAATAGATTTTAAATTCTCCTTTTTCATAAACTCAGATTAACTTCATACATTTTATTGGTGTGACAAGTCAACAGGGCAGAACAGATTATTCTATAACATGTACCAATTAAGCATTTCACAATTTTATAACATGACCATTCTATCATTGTTCACTGCTGTTTAGAAATAGCACTTTCTTCTAATGTACTTGTGCATGCTTCCCATTAAACTGGTCACGTCACTATCCACAGATCCAGGTTTTTCAAGCTTGTGTAATTTGATCTTACAGAGGATTTCAGCACAAGTACTAAATGTCTTCTTAAAATGCTTCTAAAACAGTTTCAAATCATGACTGCCCCCCCCAAATTATCTATTAAATTCACAGTATGCAGTTAGGTCCTATGTCTAAATATGGGAATATGGAGTTCAGCTTTCAGACTGGTTATGCTTTGAAACACACAGGCCTTTTCAGTGACTGTGGCTTTTTGCATGCAAATGTAAATTTTGTACATAAAAGTCTATTCAGCCCAGAAATCTCCACTTACATGGAGCTGCCAAGGAACGCCCAATGAAAACAAGTGTACAAGCATGCATTTCCTGTCCATCCCATGCCTCAGCCCACTTTTACTCACACTGACTCAGGGTGTCAGAACAGAACTTGTTCTGGATGCTAGGGAACTGTGAATGGAAAGGTTGCAGGAAGAGTTTTACTCATAACAAAATGTTAAGTTTAACAAGTCTAACTTGAAACAAATGGATGTATTTCATAAATGACTGTTTCAGTTGCCTGTGGATCTCTACATATGAAGTATAGAAATCTATTCACCTTCCAGAAGTACCATGCAGCTTTCCTTTGTGCATGATGCCCACTAGCTGATGCCTGCAAGCAGTTGGTGCTAATTGCTGTAAGGGGCCTCAGACAACAATGTGCCCAAGGACACAATTTTTGCAACTGTGATGGGAACATTTAGGACAGGGCAGACAAACCGGCAGACACCTGTGGAAACCCCTCAGGGACTCTTCCCCAGATTTCAGTACCCTTTTGCAATGTATTAACATATGCATTAGATTCTCTGAAAACAGGTGTGTACTTCTCGGAAATTACATGAATATTCATTTCTTTTATTGTACATAATAAGTGTGCCCTTGTCTTTCGGCATTCATGTTAGGTGGAATGATCCCCCGTGCATCCAGCACTGCAATGAAGAATGCCTGCCTTCTAAAACTTCAAACTAAGTCTTAGAGAGGGTTTTTTGAGACCAAATTTACAGTAACATGCAGACCTCTCAGACAGATTTCTAGACCTGCACAGCCCTCACAATCAGTGTTCCAACAACTGTGAAGGCTAGATTTAATGCACATTAGTCTGTTATTCTGCCTCAGCAACAGTCTGTGTTAACTATTTTGACCTGAAGCAATTCATGTTTACGTGTTTGGGCTTGAAGATCATGAAGAAAAAGGGATTTTAAATTGTTGCATAATGAAAATTGAGTCCATACTTGAAAATATTTTAGGTCTGTCTATTACTAGATGATTAGAACATTCTCTATACTATGAAGTATTATCAGTGGCTTTGCTCTGTGCTGTCTGATTAATTATACTCCAGTCCTTACAACAACTGGTTGTTTTTTTTATATTCTCAAACGTAACACAAAGGCTTCCAACAAAAGCTGATTTGTCATGTAATGCCCCAGTGTGGGTATTTATTAGCTGTATGTCTCAATTTTCTAAAAACCAGAAGCTGAATGTTGTATAAATCTTGAAATTGCTCTTAAATAAGAGGATTTCATTAGCTAGTGGAGGTAGTTAATCATCTTAACAGCTGGTCCTAAGACACTGAAAAAAAGGTTGGTTGTACAGAGCTCTGACTTGCTTTCACACGGTGAGCAGTGCAGGGGTTTGAGTTGTAACCATTCCCAGCTGTTTGAACACCAGTGGAAGGATAGGACAAGCAACTTAAGCTAAGGTTACTCTTTACACTGAAATGGCTGAATGGCAGGCACGTATTGCTTTACTTATCTTCTGTCATTGGGAAAGAAGAGTTGAGAGCACTCAAGCAGTAACACTTTAAACAAAATCTAGCAGCTAGACACTCAGATTCCAGGCTCTGCAGTTCAAAACTCTAAGTTCCCTTAACTCTTCTTAACTTTGAGAGGAACCCTCCCACAGCACTACAAAAAGAACTGAGGTCTTAGGCAAGTTTACAGAAAAATGAAAAGTCTTTCAAACACACAAAGCCAGTCTTTAAGACACTTTCAAATCTCCGTGTAACCTAGATTGTGAGCAAGGCAAATGGAGAAAAAGGAAAGGGTAAGTGGAAAATGAGAAGCTTTCAAAACTTGCAACTTATTTTCCTCCTCCTCATATAAACAACTGTCCTGTAATACTTCAAAATTAGTATTACTCCTACCTCTGCAAAAACTTCTTGAAAACCCGCCTGTAGGCATAGCCAGCTCTTCTTACTCGAATATTTTCTTTCAGACCCAAGTATTCCACTTGATGTTTTACCCTGTGAACAAAAACAATGCAAAACTTGCAGTCCATTTTATTTCACCATATTTGTGGATTGAGGTATTCTTAAAAGTCTGTATCTTGTTTAAAGACTACTGACTTCTAAAATTCATGCACAGGTATGTGAATCTATTCTTGCACCTTACCATGTGCATGGTAGGAAAAATATTCAAGGCAGGTAGACTACATATGTCTATGAATATGTAATATCTGAAATATATGTAGCATGTTTACCTTAGCATTTTTTCCTAGATTAATTTCCCATTCCCTAATTTATGTATAAATTTCTTAACTAATATTATTACCCATAGAAGGCCAAATAACTGTTAGCTATACAATCACATAGCTGGTACCCAAAGGAGGGGGAAATTGTTTTGTGTTCTTTTATTGTAGGTTTCACCTAAGTTTTACATAGCTCAAACATCAATGGTAGCACACAGTAGCTCTTTTTGGTTGTTCTGGAGAAGGAACCAAAACTGATAGCTGGAGAAAGCCCCAGATGCCAAACCTTCATTACAAAAAGAATCAGAAAGAGGAAAGCCAGGCCAGTATATTCATGAAAAGCTCATATTCCTCCTAATGTTATCATGCTGCAAAGGAAGGATTTGAGGATAGGCACAAGACTGGCTGAAGCATGCCTGGCAACCTTGTTCATGGCATACTTTAATAACAAACAAAAACTGAGCTGGTACCTGTCCCAGAGAAAATGTTAATGGCTGTGGAGGGACTCTGCTGCCCATGTGAACTGAAACATCGTTATCCCAACACCATTACAGTTCCCTCATGTAAAACGTGTTCATTTAACTTCTAAACAGGCAAAAAATATGTCCACATAAATCTCAAACCAGAAAAACAGCAAAAGAAAAGTTTCCTTTTGGCACCTTTTCCCCTTTCTGGAGCTGCAGTATGTTATGTTCCTTTTTATATATCCTGCTAGTCTACTCTTTAATGCTTGGAGATTTGATTTGAAGAATTTCAGTTAGCTTCCTTAACAATGTATAACTCTTGTTGTTTTTCTTTGCATTTCCTTGATTTCCTCATCCAAGTCATGTGCCTGGAAGAGGCAATGTCAGTTTTTAACTCTGAAATGTGGTATTCTTTCTGTTGCTGTTCTTTCATAGGGCAAATTATAGAAGCTTTAGGTTTCAGTCAGAAATACAAGTTAAGATTTTAGTCCTGCAAGCTTAACAAATAGTACATAAAAGAGCATTTCTTTACATATAATCAAAATCAGTGAGCCTGTAAGGAACCATATCATTTTGTTTTGCTTACTATTTCTTTGATTTTGCAAGATTTTTCAAATCCTGAAAAACTCTGTTAATTCAACGTTACTTCTCTAGCTGTTTTTAAATGTTGTATTGCCTGTTGATTTTTTCCCTTTTTTTGGTTGAAACGTTCTTTTCACATAAGTCATAGTATAAAGGAAAAAAACTTTTGAAATCCCATGCTACAAATGACAAAAGCCCTTCAGTTATTTCTTTTTAAAAAACACTTGAGAGGTATTTTACTAAACGATGAGTGATACTGCTCTTTTAGCTTATAATAAAGAATACTGCACATTTTAATCTTTCTGTGTTCAAGGAAAAGTGTATTTTGTACCCACTCCAAGAATCCTGGTACAGTAGAAAGTTGGTGGACGAAAATACATTTTCCTGTTTATAACTTTTCCGTCCTGTTCACATCTGGAATAATGCACTGGAGCAACAGTATTACTCCCATTTTCTTACTCTCCTGCCAGTATTAGTGTCCAGCAACAGAGAATTTGAGACATTTTTCTGTTTTTCCTTTTCTTTCTGAGAAAAGGCACACTGAAAATCTCCCTCCAGGCATCAACCTCAAGCAGGTCAAGGTCTGGGAATTCAACTAATGCAGCAATTTTGAATACAAGTCCAAGTGGCTGTGCCAGGACCTGAACAAAAACACATTTCAAGAACACCCCAATTTTTGGAATAACTAAGGTATTATACAAGGTTTAGGTATTACATAAGGTCTATGTTTCAGTGCTAAATATTCTGGAATTATTCAACAGCAGTACAAAGCTGGAGTGACACGGCTTCTGCGAGCATGAAGACATGCTTTGGGAAGCGGGTTTTTTTTCCCCTTTTGCAGTAGTATTTTCATCATCTAGTAACATACTACCGCTAAATAGATTAGATATACTACTCCCATCACATTGACTATGGCAGCATGTGTATGTTACAGCATTATGTGATCACAGAACAAAAAAAACCCTAAACCTACATTCAGCAAATATGACAAACTCGGCTATGTTTTGTATTTCTCTTAACACTGAACTTTCCCACAGTAAAATTGTGAAACAACAAAACTAAGTTTAAGTTTGAGGTTTCATATGCATAAAAATTACTTTTCCCCAGACATGTTACTAACTGCTGCAGCATACGTATCCTATGTGAGGTCGTAGTACAGTATATGGGAAATCAGTCTGAAATGGGACAAAATGTTAGCATTTTTCAACAGGATGAAGGATAACCATTATAAGAACTACTTCCATTTGTATCCGAGTTTGATGGTATAAAATCCTTTGTATTTTATTTGTTATCAGTAGCTGCTGCATTTGCCAAATATCATCCTCATTATGGGAAAACAAGAAATCTTGCCTATTTTTTCTCCAAAAGGAGTTTCCTGAAAGCTGGCCTTTTCTCAGGACTAGGTTTTGGGGGTTTTGTTTCACTGGTCTCCTAGCAACACCTTCCACAATAATAGACCTGTTTTCCAATATGTAAATGATCAGTTTTAAAAGCCCCTCAACTTACAGTTAAAAGTTTTAGACATACTTTTTCCAGGATCACTTTCCTCCTTCGGTCCCCAGTGTCAGTGGAAAATTAAGTGCTGCATAGCAGGATTTTCAGGGGTGGAAAAGCTAGAGAAAGAGGGTCTACATTTACTGCCAAGAGCTAAATGACACTTTCAAGTGCAGTCCCAATTGTGGCTTCTGTAAGTGCCCTACATCTGCATGTAATTGTGCTAGTCTGCATGCCAAATGGCAGGAAGTGAATTCTGGTGTGGTGTTGATATGGTCAAGAATGCTTTTTATCAGACTTACTTTGCAAGTTGTTTCAGTGTGACAAAAATAACCACTTGCTTTATCAGCAGTTTTACCAATACCAAAAGTACTTGGTATATAGTAACAAATGTTATCTATATTAGGACCTCACATAGGACATCCATACTGTACTGATCACCTACCTCAGTGCAAAAAAGACTATCTTTTTTCAGGTAATAGGAAGATGCTATAAAGCATCATGTAGTTAAAGATACCTCAAAACAGATGCAGTAAACCAAACAGATGATTTAGACATTTATTTAATGTCTATATAACCACCTGATATGATATACTAGTGACTTCTCTTTAAAGAGCTGGATAATGAAACTTAAAAGTCAAGAAGTGAAGAAGGGACCTTCTATGTTCTTGACCATAGACACTTTTTGGTAAGTTGGATACATAAAAGCAGATACAGATATCCTGTTGGCTTTTTAGCTACCTAATAGAAGCTGTTTTTCAAAGCATAAAGCAAAAGTTAGAACTGATGTATAATGCATTTGGTGTGCAAATTCTACAAGAAAAAACGAGTCTTTAATACACCAATTGCGTTACTGTTATGCAAACATTGATTGTTCGTAACTGATATGAGGAAAGCCAAGAACTTCACATACTAACTGCTGATTTAGACCAAGTGACCACACCTTATCTTCAAAGTTTAGGAGAGGTCATGCCACATTTCATTTCTGAAGGTTTTAGAGTATCCAGTTCTGTTTCTCTATAGGATGTATGATTACAAATTATAAATTTTTGTGGCTTTTTTTGACTATTAGTACTGCTTCTCATCACATACTCTGCTTATCCATACCTGCTCTCCTCCCAATCTCGAGACTTCTTTGTTTCATTTGGTTTGATGCAGCGGATGTAATGGGGTGTACACTTCATCAGGGTGCCAACAAGGTCATTTGCTTGTTTCTGTAAAATTGAGGGAAAACAATAGGTTCTGAGCTGAACAGGCTAAATCCTGTGAGAGAATTCTAAACATTATCAACCCTCTGCTAATGATTCAGTTGACTGGATCCAGTTGACTTTGGTCTTTCTCCAGAACAACTAAAGTGTCTTGGGACAGTAAGCACCCTATGAAAAATTTATCAGTAAATAGAAAGCACCATTATCTCCAGCTATGTAATATATTTAAATTATAAGGAATGTACCAGGTGAACTTGACTGTCAGGGTGAAGTATGAGGAAAGAGGTTGATAAAATATCGATTTCCAATATCTGCAAGTGTGTAATCTAAGCATATATTTTACAACCCGACTCCAAAAAGATGCTCGCTTTCTAACACATGCTGCCTTACTCAGCACACACTATGGTCAGTAGAAAGACTTCTGTTGCCTTCAGTGGGTGTTGGATCAGGCCCCACTGCATTTCTGCACTATAAAGAGACCAGTTATCTGTAGTTAATTGTAGGACATCAAGTGGCTGAGTGAAGGGGCTCATTCATTATGCACATGCAAGTACTATTATCACTACCATCAATTGCTCATTTGGAAATTTCACTGCTGTAGAATGCAGCTGAACAAAACATTTAATGAACAGTGACACTGGGCAAAACATGATTCTAACAGCTGAAACAACACATCACTTTGCAATCAAGATACCCCTGATGTCTACCTTTAAAAACGTCTGGACAGTAAAAAACAGCAAAGACTACTTTTTTTAACGTAGGTATCCATACACAAACACACACCCATATGTCCACGTACAAACACAGAAGAACTAGACATACTTTGATTTTACTGCCCGCAGTGGTAGGACGGCCCTTCTTCTCCACTTGAAGATTTTCAGGAAACAGAGCCTTTATAAAAGGCCTGGGAAAGAATTATAACATAGTGTTGGCATAGAAAGACAACAGGAATGTCAAGGAGTATGTTGTAAAAGTTGATAGTTGAGCAGAATATAAATAGCTATTTCTATTAATCTGTAGTTATATCAAATCTATTTTAAGATTAGTATTTTCCATGAGCTTCGCTCCTCACAGAGATCCCTTGCTATTTTAGTGAGCCTTGGAAGACACAATACCAGGCTTCTAGACTCAAAGAAGCACACACTTCTCAGAAAGTAAGCATCAATTAATTAAAACATATAACCAAAAAATGTTGCTTTACATGTTAACAGTGCCTGTTCTGAGAGAATGGCCAATCATTGATGGCCTTGTTTGAGGCCAAAACAAGTGGCTGTCATTATACCATTTGATTCTGACACTGCAGCACCTTATTTATTCAGATTTGCAGAAAATGAAGGTCAATATAATGCAAGTGATACTGTTCTACTGCAGTGATGGTTTATTTACACTTTTATACAAATGAGTTCAAAAGTTGCAAAGCAGAGAAGTCAGGCCCTCTGCATCCATCTGAACTAACACGTTATTCCTAGCTTTAAGCAAGTTTCGCTTACGTACAAATCACTGCTCTGCATGAGTTCAATCAAGTCCATGAAAAGAACATCCCGATTTCTCTCGCAGAATCCATCCATATCATAAGATACCTGGGCCAAGGTGGAAATTGATTGTTTGTGGTAAGTTGAGAACCCAGTAATTAAAAGAAAATTTAAATTCTGTCCTCATCAGTAGCTGTTCTGAACTTTCTGATTAGTCTGGTATAACTTAGATACTACATTGATCACTAAATCCTTGCATATATTATTAGTTAACTCTTTCATAACAAACAAAGAAATTTCATCCATATATTTAAAATCAGTGAAAACCATATATTTAGAATCAGTGAAAAAGAATGTTACGGAGCTAGTTGAATAGAATATGACACAAGTGTATTTAATACTGAATTTTATTGAAGAAAAATCTTTGCATGATAAGGGTTTACTAACTATAACTACACGAAATCATGAATAGTCTGAGAAACATACCCAAAGGAGATAGAACTGTACATTATATTCCCAGTTTTATTGGTGTATCATCACCTAAGGATCTTTTTAATATCTGAATTCTTTAAATTTACTGCTACTATAACCAACAATTAAGATTATAATTAATAAAAGACTAGGGGTATTTATTTATTACATTTAATATTAAGTTCTGGTTAATAGGTTTGATAGCAGCAAGGCTCAGACTCATCTCTCCTAAGTAAGGGACCTGTGTTAGGGCATATTTGTTCTAAGCTCCCTACACTGTGAAAGGAGGACACTGTCTCCTGAGGTAATCTGGTTACTTAAAATCAAAACAGCTCTCCAGGGCTTCCTCCTTTCTTTGATTATTGTTCTTTTTCTTGATAAATACACTATGCAGAATTCAATGATGATTTTTCACATTACCTTTCCAGCATAATGGTGAATGATAAATCCCTGGTTCCAGCTGTTGAAATGTTCATGAGTCCCAATTTGCATCTGGAGTTTTTGAAGCAGTGTTTGGTCAGCTCCTTCTCCCACTGCATGCATTGTGGCACACACATCATCTAAAATGCTCATAATTCCTGGGGGATTCTAATGCATTGGGGAACAATAACAAAAACAGCAGAAGTAAGGAAAATGTTATGATGCCAGTTGTTCCCCCCAAACAGAAAATTGTCTTTGCTACAGAAAAACTCTAGAGCAAAGTCACAAAGGAAGAATTGTCAGTAGAGTTCACAGTAGAGATAAACTATCTGCATGCCTGTGTACAAATTAAAGGAGCGATGCCACTTTGTGTAATGAGAGTGACAGTGGGAAATGATGGGGAAAACAATGATTGCTGTTAAAAAAACAAACCCAAAAACCCCAAAACGCCCAACATTTAGTTTTTAATTCCTTCACAATGCAATCTTCCTTCTCATTCCACCAAAAAATAAACCCATGTCTGAGGTAAGTATTTAAACTCACATGCTGTAGTTTGACAAACTTAGAGCTAAATATTTAAGATTGTGACAGAAATCCTATCCCCTTTCTAGTTATCCTGATACAGATAGGAGATGGGCAAAATCTAATGTGCATTTAAGTGCAAGTCACTATAGTACCTGAACTGTTAAAATTATCTCCTTACATGAGGACAAAGAACTAGCTGACAAACAAACTACTTCTGTCTTAAAGAACAACTCAACGTTTGATGTCGCCCCAGATCAGAACATAAAGACTTTAAACTGCAGAACATTCTGTGGAGCAAAGACACAAAATTTCTGTTATCTACATCATCTCCTAATACTTCCTCTTCTCTTGTTTCTACTTAATCTGCAACAGTACCTCAAAGGAAGCTGGTATTGTAGCTTCCCCAAACTGAAATTCATCTCCCAGGGACGCAGAGAGTCTTATCTGATGTACAGTAGCATATGTTGTAAAGTTTGTGATAAATTCAGGTGGATAAAATTTTAATTTCCATTATTATATTTTTTTTGTCACACATCAATCATACTACCTTATGGTTCTCTTTTTGGTCGATATCTTAGATAACATATATCTTAGATGACATACCTCTTAGAGCTCTTATAAGACATCTTATGTAAGATTTATATATAGGCTCGGTATGACTCAGTAACTGAACAACAGTATTTGCATTTTTCCTATGAATGTTCTTGACAGCAAGCAGTTGCCCAAATATTTTAGAGAACACCTTGTTGTTTTTTCCATCTGTTTGTTCTAAATACTTACCACTTTGTTCTCTATAAGGTCACACACTATTTTGTTGTTGAAGTAATCTATTGGTGTCCATCTAATTCCTTCTTGCACGTATTCTTCCTGTTAGGTAAAAAGAAAGACGCAAATATTCCTTTGCACCATGGATGTAGCACTAGATTTATAATGCACTATGTATATACAAACTCTGCACTCCTCATGTTCAGAAAGACTTGCCAAATGTATGATTGGGGGAAGTGGGAGAAATGACCCTACTGGCAGTTAAATCCAGCTCTCTGCTGCCCAACAGATGAACAGGAAGCATTCTCTGTTCTCCCCAAACATTCTTCTGTCATTCATAGCCCTTGAGTAGTTACTGGTAAGAGCAGGAATATTTCATCAGTGCATTTATTGTCAAAGCACTTTGCAAACAGTAACAAAGTGACTTTTACAGTGTCTTGACAGTGCACCTAAGCATCCATATCGTCATCTATTTTAAAAATTAAGATTGTGACAGGCATATCAAGGATCAGACCCCCAAAACAACACATTTAGAAATGGAGACACTGCTCTACTTTTTATTTCTGCACTCAATTACTGTAACCATAAAGACATTTAGAGACTGACTGGGGAAAAAAATTATACTAAAATTTAATTAAATGAATCCCCTCAGCTGCATACATATGAGTTCAGCTAGACACTTAGCAGGTCATTTGTGTGCTCAACTGCAATGATCAGTTCCTTCTATACAAAAGCAATTGTGTATGCACATTCTTGAAAACACTGTCCTAAAGTTGGTGCCAGGCCTGAGCTCATACTGTACACAAAGCTTCTGTCTCAGCTGCATTGTCTGCCCTCCCATGCAGAAGCTCACATTCATGTAAAGTGAGATTTTGCAGTAAGACTGTAAGCAGAGAACTGCAAATAATTTCTGAAGTATTTCTGCATTTGTCTCAGTAATCTCTTTCGTTCATATATATAAATATATATTAAATAAAATTTTAAAAAGGGTGTGGAGGAGATTAAGAAAAGTATTCCTATGTGTGTCATGGCCAACGAAAGCACAGGGATGGAACCAACTGCAGTTTTCGATTTCTGTCAATGAGTCAGAATATGCAGCAAGTCTGGGCAGTCATATGACTGCATTAGTACACTGTACGATGGACTCCCTTCTGTACCACTGTATGAGAGAATAAATGTCTGTAGCTGATGTGGTTTACAGTTTTAGGGTTAGCCAACAACAAAAGCTTTTTTTCTTTGTCTTACTTAATATGGCAAATTTTATTGTTAGCAGATGATGAAACCTCATTTTTTTTTACCAATTGAAAAAGCAATTGCTCATTTATGAATTAAAAAATAATAAACGTCTGGTTACCTGTTCTGCCTTCAGTGTCAGTTCAATAAAAATCTGCTGTAGTTTTTCATTAACAAAGTTGATACAGAACTGTTCAAAACCATTTTTCTATAGAAAAGGAAACAATTTAAAAATTAGTCTCATGCTTTATATACAATAATACTTAGTTCTTATGCTGGCAATAAGCTTCAAAGAAACACTGTCAATGATGGATGGGTTGCTGACTTTACAGACATTCTGTGTAATCTCAGATCTTTCTTTTAAGATCAATGACCTAGTTTCTTTGAAGTTTCTTCAATACTTTGTGCTTATTAAGTGAGACATTACCAGTGAGAAGCAATGCCCAGGAAGCTGGGTTGGGGCTTTTTGCTTTTATTCTGGCCACAGAATTTGGGGTTTTTTTTCTGTTGTGGATTTTTTTCCCCCTCTAATTAACAAAAACCTCTCCCAGGTCAGATCAGCTCAAACTCTGCATTGCCTTACCTGGAATATTTCAAAGCCATAAATATCAAGGACACCAATGTTATATTCTTCATGGTCCTTCTCCATAGCCTTATTAATAGACTAATAAAACAGAGACAAAATGTAAAACAAAGTGTAGTTTATCTATTTAAAAGATATATTCATATACTTAAATCTTTATGTTACAACATTGGGTTTCTTCAGAAAGAACATATTTGAATAAAAAAATGCACAATATTTTACTTTCACTTTTTAATCAATTGTTATTAACAGCTAGGAAATGAACAGTAATACTATCCTGTTTTCCAGGTTAGTAAGCCTTTGGATCTACTGTTTGTAAAAATCTTTCCCCTTTGGTGTAATTGGCTCAGTTAGAGAAAAGGAACAGCAAAAAAAAGAACAGCTTTAAGTCTGATATTTGATGTATTTTGCAGATGGTACCATGAATCTTTTCACCTATTTCTGTATTCTCCTACTTTGCAGTGTCAGTGCTAGTACAGGCACATAGTGGGAATTACAGAGCTGTCAAGACAAGGGAGACTTCTGAGACACTAGCAGTGCCACCACGGAGGAGACTTCTCCTTCACCTAGCCAGCATCTGTGGGCAAAGGTAAGGCTTCTACCCCAGCAATCCAGCCCAGGGTCTCCTTTAGTGTGGAGAATGGAATTTGACCATTTCCTCAAATGCCAAAGTATCAGGATGTTGAAGTGGTTCTTTGCAGAATAGTAGGGTAAGAGAGCAGAGGACCACTAACCCACTAACGCTGCTCATCTGAAAATGCTCAACTACATAGGAGAAAGTGACACTCGGAGAAGTATGGATGCTGACAGGAAGGTGATGTCAGAATATCATATGGGACAGTTGTGGCAGGAGACTGAGCAAATATAATGCTGAAAGCACAGCTCATTTTCCTCAAAGAAAGCATAGCATTTGTCATATAATCAGCATTTGATATCTGTGGTCACACTCCCACTGCACTGCTCAGTGCTGCTGCTAAAGTTACAGACAAGAAAAGTGCTGCAAGGAACATTCCTAGTGTACTTGTTTTGATACTTCAGTAGAATCAAGCAAATCCCACTTACATCCACCAAGTAATCAAAAACACGGGAATGAAGGGCCTTGGCCAGTGCATCCCTGGTGTAGCAGGCTTGTTCCACATTTAGCGTTACATTAATGGACTCGGATTTGCCTCCCCACTTGCTGTCCATCTGTCTGCTCGTCAGTTTTTCCTTTAGGCGGTCCTGGTTAATTCCCAGGAGAAAAGCAGGGAAAGCCAAAACTGCAAGAAACATCAGGGTTGCTAGATTATAATTTACAGGCCAAACTAATACAGAATGAAAGAAAAAAAATTAGCTGTACCTCTAATAACAATCAGCAGTAACAAACCTCATGAGGCATGCAGCTTAAAAAGAAAAAGAGGAGGGATTAATGTCTTTGAAATTTCCCTAAGCTTCCCAAGGACCTTTTCAACTCTTTACACTTACATGGATTTCAATTAAGATAAAACACCTTGAAGTAAAATAGTCAGCTATTTCTGTACCTTCAGTCCTTCAAACATGTAAAGTGGTTTAGGTCATAGTTTTGACCTCTGTGGTTCAAGCAAATCACTCTTGGAGGATATGGAAATAAAACACAGAGCTCACACGTTAAATAAAACTGACACCACTGGAAATGCTTTGTAAAAACATGAAATTGTTAAAATATAATAAAGAATATGCTATCTGCTTCCTAATATTATTTCCCTTTCTTCTTCTAAGTTAGGATATTGCAAAAAGTTTTCAATTACTTTGCCATTTATTTGGTTTTGGTTTTTGAATCCCTCATTCTGGAAGTATTTTGCAAATTCTGGTTTCCCTTGTTTAAAAGTAAAGCAGAAAAATACATCTGTGCAATAAGCAGCCACAAGTCTGGCGGATTCTTTGCAGATGTTAGCTACAGGTGTCACACACCTTAAGGAATGGAAAAAGAGAAACGGCTTGAAACTATATGGAAATAGCTCCCAAGGGCAGCTCTTGGAGTTGGTATTGCACCTCTGCTAAACCACATAATCCTCTAACAGTGTTTCCTCCATGTTCCATTGCTTTCAGATCTACTTTACTGGTGTGAGGAGGATGTAAAATAATCACTAGGGCAGCAGTCACTTGTGCTTAACACATCTGTAACATCACAGCGTGATTTTGCTAAACCCTTCAGTACATTAATCCAAAATTATTTTTAAAACGGCAAGTAACTGCCAGCTTTCTGAAATCTGATTTATTACCATCAGCAAGCTGATTAAATCTACCCTAGGGTACTAGGAAGCACACAACGAACCAAAGTCGGCAACATTTCTGGTAACTCACTGAGAACTCAGGTTGAAGAGCACATGAAAAGGTCAAACATCATATGCTTTAGAATGCAAAAGGATGTAGGTAATTATAGACCAAGTATGTTCACGTATACTGTAAAGGTGCCAGAATAAGTATTTAGCCAATACTACTGTAATAATTTATGAAGACAACATAATGGTAAGAACAACCATGCATACCTCAGAAACTCTTCCTTCACAGTGCTAATGACTTTCTGTAAAGGAAGAATAGCTGGACATGACTTGATGTAACTTCAGATTCTTAAGATGCTTGATTATCTTCCCTAGTTAGGGACCATAGAGTTACTGTCTAGAAATTAATATAATGCAGGATATGTATGTAATTGAAAAAATGATCCTCAAAAAGCAATCAACAGCATTCTGTGGAATAGTTTTAAATACAATCTGTGAAGAAAAGCTGAAAAAGACTAGATTCACTTCATCAATTTTCAGAAAGTGTCAAGCAAATCCTTCAATACAATGCAAGTGTAAAGAGGCACAGTTTAAACTGCTTTCTGCATCCAGGAGAGAACAAGTAGTATTTGCCATGATTTGCAACACAGAAGATTAGAATAAATGAGAAATTTTTTTTCAACTATTAATATAATCAAGTACTGTAACAGTAATCACTAGCAGTTTTAAAGAAGTATTTGTCTAAATGTGTGTCAAGAATGGTCTGTATAGATTTGATCCTGACTCAGAGTAAAAGACTGGAGTTCTTGGTGTCTTGAGGAATGGCCTTTGCATGTTTCTCTGCAATTAGCTATATAACAACACCACCACTATTGACCAAATTCTTAAACTTTTTACTATTTCAGACTTACACATGGCATGACTTATCAGTGGTCTTTCATTGTGTTTTATCTTTTGTGGCTATCCAGGCTATAAACACTTTATTATTTAGTTGGCTAGGACAAAGGGTAAACTGGGGGGGGAAGATTAGTGGAGAGATGAACCCAACTTTCAAATTCATAATGCAGAAAATGTACTAGACATTGCTATTTCTTCTCTGACTTCTTTAAAATGCAGTATGTTTATGAATAAGTTCTATACTCATTCTATCTGCTAATTTCTTCAATGTATTATTCATACACAACTTCTGTATTTATATCCCAGTGAGCAAGAGAAATATGGTCTACATGGCTCATGACAGAAATACATTCACATTTACCAACTTATTTTCAACTCAGGTCTTTTCAGTTTGTTACTTTTTGATGCAACCCACCCTGTATCTATCTCCTCTGGCTGTTAAATGTCTTGATTGTATCGAAAGATTTAATACTGTGATTTAAATGGAAGCACAGTAGCCCATTTGGAATTGTAAGGCATATAAAAAATCCTATACTTTTCTTTGGATGTATAAAATGCCACAAAACATTTTTCTTTGGGTTCAGTTAGTATTCTCTCAAATTAAGAAATTAAGGTTAAATACTAGTAATTTTTATTTCCCAATTTCTTAAAACAAATAGCAGGAGAGTACTCATGCAGTTGAGTGAGTAGTTAACTGCACAAGACACTTTATTCATATTTAACTTACCTAAAACTAAACAAAGGCCGTTTTCCTAAACATAAGGACCATTCTGAAATAAGGGTTAAGAGAATATATAGATATGTATAAGCTAAAATGTATGTTGTGCTTATCCACTCTGTCCTTAAACTATCAAGGTAGTATAAAATCAACATTAGATGTGAGGTATAAATCATGACAAAAATGTTTAAAACTCAAGATCCGTTATTCTTTCAACGTCTTGCTCATGTGGGCTGAGCTGATATAAAACAGCAGCAGGAGGCAAGGGATGCAAGGACAGTGCATTGTGGATAAGGAAATAATAGGGAAATAGTTACATAGTAGATGTTCTAATTGGAATAATTAGGAAATAATAAGGAAATAGTTACATAGCAGATGTAATAATGAGGTATGTGTTGAGAAATCTAAGACAGGGAACATAGATGCAGTATGTAAATTTTGCATTTCAATTCTGAATTTCTGTTTCCAAGGCACCTCTTCTGGCTGCATGTACATGTACCTATGCCTGAGCACTGACTGTGTACCTGAGACAGGATACTCCACCAGCTGGCAGGTGCTTTCACATGGCAACGAGGTCAGACAAACCATATCAGGAACAGGTGTTTTTATGAATGCCTGCTGATGCACTGAAAGGAGCAGAGTTCAAGTCTGCTTGAAAGTGTTTCTCACAATTGCTATTATTTCATGCTCAAAGACTGGAAAAGGATTTCTTAAACTCAAAATGCAAAATTACATTCCTAAGTCACTGGCATTGTACAAGACAAAACAGGGGCCTCAGTACCATTGGTTTTGGAAGAAAATCTAAATTAGCAGCCTCACACTATTAAGAAATGATGCAACTGTGTTTGGATAATAAGCAGCTCAAGATTCTTCACAAGGTTCACCTTGTGCCTTCTGGGTTTCAGCCCATTGCTACTTCTGTAACAGTTTCCAGAGGTACTTACACTCCTCACTCTCTACTCCTGCATAGTTGCCAACTTCTTTGAAGCTGATGTTTCCCAAATGCAGTATTCCTGCCACTATCTGCAGCACCAATGCCTGTTCCTCTGCAAAGATCCCAATCACACTCATTGCATGCTGGGAAGAAAAAGAAAAAAGTAATTGAATCAGTCAAAGAATCTGTTCAGTGACTCTTGTCATAGAAGTCCTTTTAAAATTCTGATGTTAAAAAGTTGAGTTTTTTAAAACAATTCAAATACCTAAGGCAACCAAATTTCATTACAGCCTGCACTGAAGTTTGAGAAGGTACCAGATGTCCTACTTCAGCATTTCTGTATTTTTTTTAGCTAAATACAGAAGCATCTACACCATTTAGAAGATAGCAAAATAAATTCTGGAAAAATTTAAGTTACTAAAAAACAAGCATCTGCTCTGAAGTGTCACACTGAAATAGTTTCATTGCAAAATGGGAAACAATGAACTTAAGGAGACAATGATTTTATTCCTTCTACACAGTCTATCCACAGAGACTAAGAAGTGTGAAGCTGTACTGAATGACTCTAAAAGCAGCACAGTCTGTCGGGCTTAGGCTGCTAATTTCAGCCACTTAGTAGAAAATAATCCACAACAACACTGGGTTTTGGAGACCAGAGTACATGGCAATTTACAGAATAGCTTCTCAACTGACTGTTTTTCTAAAATACTGAGTTAGCTAGAATACAACAGTAACTATTTTTTTTAGGCCTTTAAATGTGCTACATATATAAGTAAGAAGATGTGTTAATATGCTTGTTTTAAACAGTAAGTTTCTAGTAACAGGAGACCAGCAAGTTGAGGTGCAGCAAGTTGATGTGCCTTGCGTAAAGGTCACACAATGAATTGGCAGCAGCACTGGATGAAGATCCCTGATCTATCCTTTCTAAGTCCCTTTCTCCAGCCTTTCAGCTGCACTGTTTCAAATAGGCATGGAAGAGTAGTCACCACTAAGAATTCAGGTAAAACAGGGCACCCAGTTCCTCACTGTGTTTGCATTGTGTTACTGCAGATTATCAATTAAACTTCATTAAATTTAAAAGAACAAACAAAAACCAAAACATCGTTCTATAAAAAGTATCTATCTTCTCAGCATTGTTAGACTGCAACGTAGGACCTCTTCAGGGTAACATACCTCCTCCTCAGGGTAAAATAGAATTAAAGTAAGTTATACCTACATTAATTTCTCATTTCCACATCAATACATCAATGTTACTACAAATGGACAGTGAAATGAACATATATTCACCACTATGCAAATGATAAGAGTAAAAAACTCACCAGTGTTTCTTGGAAATCTGATTTGTCATTGATGTCATCAACTTTGTAGGACCCAGAGAGACTCAGATAGTAATAATAGTCCATACTGGTAATGCCAAGACCGCTTTTTTGTTCTGAGGAGGCCCCTTCAATTAGCTGCAGATTAAAAATCCCAAAATTAGGTATCATACAACGACCTTCAGCAGAGATGAGGCAAGTCAGAAACAGGTGACTGAGCCTGAAATTACTGTGAGGGATATGGCTAGTGCTTCACCAGGTATGTATCCTTCCTATGCTTTGTTAATTGTTTAACCTAAAAGACCGGATTCCCATTCCCATGAATGGTTTAGTTCTAACTTCCACATCTAATAAAAAGCAAAAACTGTGACTGACCTAGATGTCTTCCATTATCTTTACCTCAGAAAGACAAGGCAAAAGGGGTTTTCCGATCTGCAATGTATTATCTCAATTCTCAGGAGCAATGTGTTTTCCATGCCTACCGAAAGGTAGGCAGAGTTGAAAAAACATATGAAGAAAGCATTACTTGTGACTCTAAGTGTGAGGCCAAGTATCCTTTATGCCCATCATGACACATGTTAAGCAAGTTTTGAACTGCTTCAACACTATGTAATTTGAAGCATGGTTCAAGTCACACCTCTTTGCATCATTTAGGCCAACAGTGCCAAGAATAAGTAACCGAGCAGTTAAAAAAGGTTCCTGTACGCTGTGATTGCCAGAGGAGAGGCTCATCAGACCTATATAAGTCTACGCAGTCATGTACAGACACGGCTGCAATAGGAAGGAATGAACAAACTAACTTGAGAATAGTCAAAACCCCACAGTCTTTTAGCTGCTGTGTCAAAAAACCTCTCCAAACCACAGAGGAAAATCAGCAGGACAATGCACATTGTTCCGTATACCTCAGAAGAGGAGAACGCACAGCTCCTGGAGCAATTCCAGCTCCAACTCAGCTTTCCATCCTGGAAATGGCACTTCAACTTTATGTGAAGCTGCTTACAGTCACTTACAATGCACTGTCTTTACTCTAGTTTTGAGGAGCTTGATCAACAGCACTTCAGCAATAAGGAACTCGCATGTCAAGGATCAATGAAGGCCAAAAAAGCCTTTTTAAACACAAAAAAGCAGGGATGCTTGGAAGATTCAACAAATAGATATTATCCTAAATGTCCTAGAAAACTTAACCAAGAATCAAATCTCTCTTTCACAGCTGTGCTATAGAATTTCAGATTAGAAGGTATAATTATATAGGCCAGAAATCTGTTGGAAAGTTCTCATTTTCTATTATATTCTACTGGACTTTTCCATATGGGAGTTCGCAGTGAATTTCCAAGCAAGGCCTTTGAAATACTGAAGTACTTCTGTTCTGGAGTTGAAAGGCAGCTAGGCAAGTCTACCTTAGATGGCATCTTAACATGCTGTCAAGCTTCTCAGTGGCATCCAATTACCTTTTTGAGCACACATTCAGTAATCTCACCGTGTTGAGAACGACTTTTCAAAACCAAAAACTGGTCCTAGTTATTTTAAATAACTTGGAAAGGACCTAAACACTTCTGACCTGGTAAAAAATGTGAAAACTCCTCTCTCCAGGATTCCTCATTACAACTCGAGATTTTTCCAGTAGGAAGTTAGAGATTTTCCCTCCATCTGGTTCTCCACCTGGGCTAAACTGGATTTCAAAGTATTTCCCCTGCAATAAATAATTAAAGCTGTTGAATGATTAGTAAATACACATCTGAAATCATGCACTTGTACTCTATCTCAAGGAAGGTTACTAGGATATTTAATCTTTATGGATGCAGTGACACAGCTGCCTCAAGGTATAACCTAGGCTTAGACTCCTGAACTATCACATATCTTTCTTTCTGTATTTACACAGCACTAGAGTTGGAATAATACGTCACGTGGTAATGCAAATGTAGAGAGTAAGTCAGTGGCTTCTTTTCACTGCTGAGACTCTTGCTTAGTATAAAGGAAACCATAAGGCTCACCTATACAGGAAGTAAATGTAACAGATTTACAACCAATGGCAAGCGGAGTTCTGCTTGGAAGCAATGTAAAGCGATTATCTTTTCCTTTCAGGGAGACATTAATTGCATTAAGACGCACGTTGGCTGAGGAACAAATCTCGGATTTGTAAAGTCTATGTGTAACTTTTAAAAACGTAACCTATAGTATGTTATCTAGTGAACAGTCATTTCACAATATTATCTTAAGTATTTTATAACAAAAGACTGAAAATAATTCCTGCCTACTTTCTGCACATATTAGTAAAGGTATTTCCTATCAAACCCTACAGATGGTTTAATTTATTTTTAAAAAAGCTTTTTTTTTTTTTGTAAAAACATATATTACTGTATATATTTTACTGATCTGAAAAAACAGTCAGTTTGTTGCTGATAAGTTATTTCAGTTTGTTGCTGATAAGTTATTTGCTTGTAGGCTGAACATTGTATAAATGAGTTGTAACTTACATATTTTAAGAGAAACAAATGCACAACGTATACAGAATGAAATCAAGGACTCTCAACATACACTTTATGTTTTAAAACACACTTTATATTTTACTTAGATTTACCTCACTTCTAGTCAATTTATACTATACTCCTGAATACTGTCTCTGTATCAGCACATAAGTTGAAAGAATAAAATAATCTCTAAGGCAGAGGGACTTACAAATCTGCTGGAGTTGTTGTTCCGTACAGTTTTTGCATTCCCAAAGGCCTCCAGTAAAGGGTTGGACTGTAGAATAATATCTTTAACATGCTAAAATTTTAGGAAACAAAAGAAACAGAGATTCAGAAATAGACAGAAGTTCTTACGGATTTTCTAGCAAACCATGACATCTTAATTATGTCATAAAAAAAGCAAGAAAGCTTGCAAGAAATCCTCCTGATCAGATAAGGAATAGAATCTGTCTCTTTTTTCAGAACTTCTTGTACCTATTTTTTGAAGAAAATACTACAAAATTGAACAAAATGCCCAAGGCTAAAAACTAGTCCTTCTGTTCACTGTTTTGCCAAGCAACACAGCCAATAAATTGATCTGTTTTTTTTCATCGTCTTGATTTTAAATAATTTCCTTGTAACACATGAGCATTTGAATCTTTTGGGGGATCTGGAACCACAACCAATGAAGTCAGAGCAGCATGAAATTTAGGAATCTGCAAGTGCTCCAGCAATCTGTTTCAGGATCAATGATGCTGCTATCTAGCTGCCTTAGAAAGCAACAAAGTGTGTTACTATTTGTCTCTTTATCTGATTCTAGGAGTTGGAAGTATGGACAAGGAATTAGCTTTGGAACAAACCCAATGCATGCTGGGTTGTCAAGAGAAGATTGAACTTTATTTCTAAAGAAATACTCAAGACAACTTACCAACTTCATCAACTGTTACTCTAATCACTAGGAATATTTTTAAATTTTGTGCAAAAAGCTGGACTCTTTTAAACAATACAAAATATTTACTTATAAAGTATGATTATATTTATTCCAAAAATAACACAATGCATACTTTCTCTGGTTCATTCTCTTGGTTACTGAATTATTCTCTGCAATGTTCCCACTATCACTGTTGCACAAAACTAAGCAGAAAGAACATACTCAACATTGCAGACTGCAATAAAGCAAAAAAATAACAGTAAGCACTCAAAAAGCATGGACTAGTAAAATTAGCTACCTACCACTGCCTGTCAGTCAATGTAATGTCATTAAGGGAATTTTTATGGCTAATTCACTCTATGAGCTTTAGTTAATAGGTTTTGATAGATAGAGCAGACATTGATAGTATACTTATTAACAAAAAGAGCTTTTTGTTGTTTTAGCTAGCTTTCAGATAATGATTTTGACTAGATAACCTCATAGTACAAGATTATGTTCCTGCTGTTGGCACTCTGACGTATGCATACAAATCAGATTTAATGGAAGTAATAAAAACCCAAAAAGCCAGTTCAGTTTTCAATAGAATGCCAACACAAGAGGAAAAAAACCCGCACATCTACTAAAAGGAGATTGGTTGTTGTTAATGAAATTAAGAACAATAAATAAAGTACCTTTCACCACTTAACTAAAAAAAAAAAAAAAAGCTTGTAGACATAATTCAGCGTGAGAGCTACAAAACTTTTAGCAGAGACCATTCTGGGTCTGTGGATTTCCCTCACATGGCTCCCACAGCAGAGGCAGCCCAGAAATCTGCAAGCAAGCAGTTCGCTGTCCACTTCACTGTCTCTCTGCTGTTGAGGGCTTGCATGTATTTCTAGCTGGTCACCCACAAGCTTCTTCAGTAGAGTGTGCCTCTTGGCTGCCAGTGTCTGCCAAGACATACCTTTGTCATTCTACCTCTGCAGTAAATCTTTAGACTCTCCTTATGCTTCAGTATTACTCTAGATCAACTCACCTGTACTTTAGGGCCACCTCCTGAAATTTTTGAGATGTAACTCATGATATATTTAGCAGCTACAGTCTTTCCAGCACCACTTTCCCCACTATGAAAAAAGGAAGACAAAAATGTACCTGTTAGTTTTTAAATAACTCTAGAATGGAGCAATTTGAGATTTATCTTGTTCAACCAAGACTAGGTACCTTAACAATGAATAATAATAAATATACACCATATTTACATCAGGTAAGCTGGTAATATATAGACTGTGATATAGTATTGTAGCATAGCAATTGGATATGTTTGTGGATAAATAATTTTTAATACATCATCTTGCATGGACACCAGAATCTCTATGGAGCTTCAAAGTCAGAAAACTATGTAGTCTGAGAAATAAATATAGTGAAACCAAGATGCTCAAAGGAGAGCAAGTGTGTTAAGAACTCAATTCCCATCTAAATTTAGTGGAATTCCAGATCTTAACACAATAATTCATTTTAAAATCCAAGCTTTGAATGCCAAGCCAGATACCTACTTCATTTTCAGGAGCCTTTTGTTTTAGATGTTCCTGAATGAAATAATGAGACATTACTAATCACATCCTGAATGACGGAAGAACTACCTTCCTGTTCCTATGCCTCTTGACACAGGGTACAAGAAGTCTTAATATTCCATACTAGCTTTCACAATTCCTTCCGTTATAATATTTCACTTCAATGGTGAATAATGTTTACAATAATGTTTACAACATCAGTAAATTTGCCTTCTTGCAACTAGTAAGCTTCTCAAAAGGGAAAGAAGATTGGCACACCAGACAATCCAACCTCATGCTTTATTTCATATCTTAAAGATAACTTCATTTCAATGGAATTCCTCCAGACTTACATAAATCTTGGTGCAAGTCAGCTTTGACCTTAATGAATTTACCCTGACCCGGACAACCATACTAATACAAAAAAACAACACACGGATGTTGGTTCAATGTCATAAAGATATGTGAAGTATTCTTTTTCTTGTGTGAAAATCTGTGCTATCTTTAAGCTCCTGAATAATTTCAGTGAATGTTGTTGACTCTTCTATCCTGTGCCTACTTGTTCCTGGATATGGATCAAATGCACATCTTTTCCTGCACAAATTTTAGCTATGTTTGCCAGAGAAACATCAGCATGTCCTGCACAGGAAAAGGACTGGCTGAGAAAGTCAACTCAGAGCTCCTTATCAGCATGAGTAATGGAGACATTTCCAAAGGTTTAATTCTGAAAAAGTTCCCTGAACTGCCAAGCTATAAATATAATTTTACATCTTTAAAGCTTCCAAATAGTACAGAAATACTGAAAGGCTTTTTATTTTTCCCCGGAAATGTTTTCATGCTTTTGTCTGCTCCTGACTGCAGTTTTACAAATCAAACAAGAAACCTGAAAAGGTGAAAAAATACTTGTTGATCACCTCATCTGCGAGGTGTGGACTGCAATTTTTATTATTCCAAGTCACCTCTTCCAAAGCATCAAGAAGAAAGTCTATATTATTGGTATCTACTACATTCACAGGGACAGACAAGAGTTTGCTGGAAGGTAAACTGTATTTAGAAGTTCAAATCAGTAATAGTTCAATAATTAAAATAACATTTCTTCAAAATTCTGTCAACCTGTTGTAGAACAAGACAGACAAACCAATCTAAACCAAATCATACTCTTCAGTTTATAGATGCAGTTTTCAACTGAATACAGAGGAGGATCCAGGGCCAAACACTGAATGAATTTCATCAGGCATTATTTATCATGCAGTAAAAACGTAACACATTTCTGTAAGATTTTCTCTGAGACATAAATTATCCTTCCCCTCTTTGTTCAAATTAAGTGTGGCTTATATTTCTTATTCCAGTGTCTGCCACGGAAATTGACCTGGAGCAATACAGTTCCATTCTACTGTTAGTCTCTGCTTTGATATAAGTGGTGCTTTATATTAAATTATTTTGGCCAAAAGACTGCCTCTCAGAGTTTGCTTTATTATGCACATATACACTTTTTTCAGTTTTATGCTTTTATCGATCAGAGACCAGTAAATTGCTGCAATTAAGCCAGAATATAACAGGATGATGCATTATTTATGAACCAAAGTATCTTTAACTGATGGGAAGGTATCTTACCCCCAGTGAAGCTCAGGTAGTCAACTGTAACAGGGAAATTGTGACATTCCTGCTAAATGATTCTCACACAGTTTTTTTTACATATATCTCACTGCTCTGCTGCTATTAAAACTATTTTAAGAAGACGGAAGAATCATTTTCTAGCTTGGTAGTTTTAAGTATGTTGGAAGTACAGAGGTTTCTAAAGGTTGAAAAAATATTATAATGGCATAAAGTAAGTGGATTGTGGTACTGACAATTTTCTCAGAGACTTTTCTTACTAAAAATAAACACATTACATAGTCTCAATCGCTAACAAAAAAATAATGCTATGCAAGACATATTGTTGCTTCTAGTACTATTTGCTACTTCAGAGAAGTGACATTTTGTTCAGCAAAGTCAATTAACACTTAGCTGAAATCAGAATAAGACTACCAATGCGGAGGGAAAATTTTTTGCTTTTCTTCCTTCCCAGGGGAAATATGATTAGTGATTAGAGTCGAGAAGCAAGATCCAATACACAGCCTCATCCTTCTCTCCAAAATGAATTTTCTGAGTAACAGTTAATATAGTATCGCTGACTGTAGAACAATACAAATAATACTTCTCTACATCGCCAGGAAAATGTAGAAATTATAATAACAAATATTTATAAAGAACTCTTGGATCTGCCAGTAAATAACATTGCATATGTGAAACACTGATGTGTGGATAAGCTTTTTAGCTTATGTAGCAAAATAATTATGTTCAGAGAAACCTTAGAAGCATAACTTCAGTGAAATATTTGCCCCTTCTGAATCAGAGCTTTTACCTAACTCCTTACTGCATTAGATTCAAGTTTCTATCACCTCCTCATTAAAATTCAACCATATTTCCAGTTACATTCTGTACAGATGTTTTAGAATGATCATTCGAGTCTTCTGGAAAGCTGAGATACAGAAGCTGACTAGAAATCTCATATTAAATTTTGGACTTAATAGACCTAAGACAGACATGAATTGTCCACTAACAACAGTTGGGGTGGTAAACAATCTTTCCATTAATGTGTATTTGTAGTATTTAAAGATGTATGGGTTTTTTTCAGGTATGCAGTCATCACACACAGCTTTACTGTACTCAAACGTTACCACATGATGTAAAATGTAAACTAAAATTACAAATAAGAAGGACTGAAAAACTGCTTTAAAGCAACTGCAACATCTCCTGGCAGAGATCACAGAAAGTAAGCGAAAATAAAGTCTTTAACTTTACAGAAAGGTAAAAACTTAAGAACACTCTGAAGAAACACATTTATTGCTACATAATAGAAAAATACTAATTGCAACCTCCATTCTCTTAATTAAAGGACAATGATAGTCCAGAAGGAATTAAAAGCCACAACAGACAATCCTTTGTAATTAAAATCTTGATTGGACAACTCCTTGTTGATAATGTGGAAGGGCGGCCATTTCAAGGGTGGAAGAAATGCCAGCAGTCGGGTGTAGTAGACATTTACAAGCTTCGTTCAATAGAAGCTTCAATTAAATATCATGCCTCAGTAAAACATAAACTTAATGAGAAATCAAACTCCAGCGTAACTGCATTACTCGTGTGAGTAAATTCCCTTTGTAACTCTGCCCGGTGCATACAAGGGGAGACAACTGCGGGTACTGCTCCCTCCTCCCACCTAAGCACAGGCTCTGCACCTGCATTCAGCCAGCCAGAATCTAGCCCATGAATAACCTCACTGTTTACACTGTTAGCAGCCATTCCAAACAGTTTATGGCTCCTCAGCTATAATTAGACATGCGTACATGTAATTTTTTTAATGCATACGCATATATGCTGCAATCACTCCACTAAAGAAACAGGCTTCCCTGGCCCTGGAAAGGTTGTTTGGTAACAGTTTTTCTTTTTAAAATCAGTATTATCAAATAAAAAGATTCAGCCTTTCAGAGAACTCTATTTTCTTTTGGATCTGCCTTCCCAGTTCATTTACTGACTTTTTGAAGAGGATGAGCTTTTTCTATCAGTGTCTAAATGCATTATTTGGAATTCTGGAATTAAACGTCCTGGCAAAAGGGTGTGTGCTCCTCACACAGACACAGGGTCCTGACTACAGGAGGACACTGCTGGAACCTTCCTTCACCTGCCTAGAAATCTGTGTCTAGGAATGCATGAGCCCTCCCAGGTACAGAGGCAGATGCCACAGATGCCCAAACCACCTGCTGCAGAAGACACAGGTGTGCACCAACCCCTTCCCCATCCTCCTTGTGTCTCCATTCATGTGCACCGTAAGCCAGACACAGCCTTTTTAATCTGACTCCGATTCAGTCCAGTCTACACCTTACTTCTTACCTTCTCTCTTTGCAAACCTTTCCTTAGGGGGGAAAACTGCCATCTTGAGGGAGGGAAAGAAAGAAAAACCTGGGTTTATTTCTGTGCTAGATTGCTGTTCTTTCTGCTCCAAGAGTGATTTTCAGTGAAGTCACTCCAAATTCAGACTAGTTGTGAAGTAGAGAAGCAATTAGGCACCTCATAGTAACATACTGTTATCATCACTCATTTTCCACAGGACAAATTTTTATGGCAAAAACTATGGTTCACTGAAACACAAAGGTTCACTTGAAACTGCTTAGGTTCAGCAGTCTTCTGTGGAACTGAAGACAGACAGAACTGTATCTCAATTTTTTGAGAATCACCAGTTTAGGGGCAGAAATGGTAAAGTCCTTGGCAGCTATTAAATGAAACTGATGGTGTGGAATAGACATGAAGCTAGCTAGAATATTGATTTCACTCAAGAGCTACAGCATCTTGGGAGCTTCTAGTCTGCCAGCGATTTCAGTGCCTTCTGGTCTATGAAAAAAAAAAATGTAAGCAAACAAATTCCAAACATGAAGAAACTTCATTCCTAAGTCAGCTCTAGTCATTAGAAATAGTGATAACATTAAGATCAGAAGATACAGTATGTATCTAAAGAGTTTAAATGAAATGTGCTCAAAAGGATTAAAATATCAACCAAACAGATTTTGTGAATGGCTGAGTTACTCGATTCCATAAAAATAATTTTTAAGCATCCCAGAAAATCAAATACCATCATGAAAACTACCTGTAAGTCTAAGTCCACAGTTGTTATGGTGTTTGTAATAAGAATAATCATAGGAAAAATATGTAGAAAGTGTAGAAAGGAACGCTCTGAAACGTCCCTGGCAACCATGATTTTTCTTCTTTCAGCTTTGCAGTAGATTTCAATTAACTCCAGCAGATTCTGAATACACTGTGCACACAGTGAGAGAAAATTCACTCTGCACGCACAAAATGCAAACACTCCAAAGAATGCATCATCCATCATTCAAGCACAAGAATTCTCATATGTGAATTTAAATCTGTAAGTCAGCATCTCAGTTCTCTGCAAATGTGACCCTCTGCATTCATTGCACTTTGGGGCATAAGCAATGGATCAAAAACTGTTTTTTTATCACAGTTCACCACAGTTTAAAGGTTTTCACTATAAATTTAGCTTCACGCGAAACATCCCAGCTTCTGGAATGTTACTTTGTTCAAAAAGCAAAATAAATCCCAATTTTACCCATTGCTAAGAGGTCTGAATTTGACTAAATGGGACTAATAACTTCAGCATGGCAACAGGCATCTGTTTTCCAAAAGGGAGATTGAGCTCAGGGAATTCAGATATATGAGACATGGGAATATGAGCTCTGGGCATTTTGTTTCATATGGTACCATGCTGTAGCCAGGGGCCCAGGAATAGGGAGGCCCTTATAGAAGTACAGCTCAGTGTAGCAAACTGTTAACACCTGGTTGACCTTCCTACCTGTAAGATCAACAGTTTCCACATGCCTAATATACTCTGCTGATACTAAGGACACAGACACACCTGTGCCCTTTTCCACTCTAACACATCACCCAGTAAAGCCCTGCCTGGACAACCCCCAGGCATAGACTCAAAGAAATAAAACAGTGAATATAATGTTCAAACAATTATTCCTCACAAGTTTTCATGACAGCTCACAAGTGAGATATATTAATATGAAATCTATTTTCACACTGGATCATTCAGTAGGGTACAGGAACACTTGCACATGGAGCACCTGCACATGTAAGACCCACATACTAACCCCAGTTCTTTATAATAGTAAATGGCTGGTACAAGGGCATTTAAGCTTAAACATCAGTGACCATCCATCATTTCCTGGAAGGTTCCAGCCTAAGGGATTGAGTGCACTAAGTTACAAGGCATCCGATCTGATCACCACTGACATCCTGCACCCTTGGGGCGTGACACTGCAGGGCACGCAGCCACCCCGGGAAGAAGACCAAAGAGGGCCTCCTGGACAAAGAAAACACTGTCTTGAAATATCTCTTTTGTTAAATTCAACAGCAGTTAAATTCACAGTGCTGCCTCTCAGCATGTTCCATAGAGAAATGACAGAAAGCTTAAGAAAAGCTGTTATTAATAAAATAATGACAGCTTCCCTTCAAACTATTTTTTCTTTTTCTCCTCTTTCTTTTCCCTAGCTGTTGGGAAAGTCTCATAGGCCAGCGGTCTCCAAACGCTTCTGACCACACACACTATCTATAAAAAAAAATATCTGAACACACACTCCCAATGTATGTATATAATTTATTGATTTATAAGTTACATACACCCATTACCGAAGGTCTAATATTTTCTTCCTGCACCCCAATGGATTTCACTGCACAGCCCCTGTGACACACACACCCCACTTTGGAGACCACTGCCACAGGTGAAGTGCAGCTCCAGGTGCACTACAGTGAATCTCCAAAGCTTTCTATGTAAGAAGGAAAGAGATATAGTGTACCAGCAAAAATATCCTGCATTCTTGCTCTCTGCATACTTTCTTTTACCATACATCATCCATAAATCCACAGATGTGAACAAAGCATATCCCTGGACCCAAAACTCACTTTGATTTTGACTTGAGTAATGCCCGTCATTAAAAAATTTCAGTTATAATTCTACAGAGAATTCCCTCAGCCTAATAATTAAAATAGATTAATAGCAAAGACAAAATTATTTTTCCAGTATTCCTCTCCTCCCTTTGTCTCTGACTGAATGCAAGTAAAATTCCAAAAGGAGAAAAAGTACATTTACTTTTAAAAGAGGAAAAATAAGATATAGTACTAAAAACATAGTATGATAAACGCAGTCAATGTGAGAATGTCAGATTTAACAGTATCTGTGGCTGCTCTAGTTGTCAATCCATCCCTCTCATGTAGTCATTCAAGCTATTGCAGTTTTGGTATTGGGCATGAAGCTGACTATGTGAGAAAAAGATTTCTTGTGGTTAAGCTATCATCAGGTTTTCATGGGAAAATAAAAGGGAGGGTCAGAAAGTACTTAGTTATCCTAGAAAACCCCTAAATGTTCAGTGGTCATGGACACATAAGATTTTTATTGATATAATAAAAAAATAAATTTTTCTGCTTCTTGAAGTTAAAACATCAAAAGATGATGATAAAATATTTTTTTACACATTTTTTTCTTACCTAATAATGACACACTGATTTTCTCTGTCAATAATCATGTTTCTGTACATGCTGTCCGCAAGAGCAAAAATATGTGGTGGGTTTTCATATTGTGCCTAGGAGGGGAAATAAAGAATAATTTTTCAACACAGCATTAAACAACACAGAAAGAGCCATATAAATTTTTATTTAAATTGGAAGAATTTTTTTCCTGGAAAAACAATTCTGAATCCCACTTTATACTGAATTTTCACCAGGAATTTTTTTGTTCATTTAATAAAAACAAACCAAGGTCTCTGGGTTTTGTTACTGATCTTTCTCTCATCCATAATTTTCTCCTGAAGTATTGTAAACACCCTGTTTAAAAATGGTTTGTGCTTGGAATATATTACTTGTCTAAGAGACACTCACATAATTTAAGCCTTTTCCACCAGTGGTCATATGCTAACAATAACTACCTAAACTGCTAAACAGAGCCTGGTGCTGTATGTCTCATTTTCATCCACTGAGACCATTCAAACCGAATGGTTTCCCAAATCTATGGACATGCTCAACTCAAGCAGAGCAGGAAACTGGATTTTAAGTTCCTTGTGCCGATTCCTCAACCTATATTTTCAGAAGTGTCATCTAATTTTGGCATCTTAATTTTTTTATTGTTCTTGTCCAGTTTGAGAGTTCTCAAGTCATAGTCTCCAAATCTACTAATGGCCATTTTGTATTGTGCACCACACTTCAAGCATACAATAGCTTAAAAACTGCCTTTGCAGAAGGAGGGATGTGTCAAGGAGAGAAACCTGAAATGGACTAGAGTTAATCAATACAACTATTTTCTTGAAATACTAATCCCATGTTCCAGGGAATTCAATTTGAAGACTCAATATATGGTAATGGATATCAGCCAAATTCTCCCAGGCTAGTACAACACTACCAAAACCCAGGAATAAATGCTTCCAAGAGTTTAACCATGTAGGATAATATTTACATGCCCCTGAATACAGCAGTACATTTTAGACTGCTTTACTTACTGCTCCTTGGTACATTTCAACTTCCTTTTCCCCAAAATATGGCATTTGCTTGAAAGGATTCACAGAGATTAATACAGAGCCAATATACGTCTGTATTCAAAAGAAGTTAAGGTAACTACAATTTCATAAAGTATTATCTTACCACCAGTGACTGCCAGATAACTTCTGCATCTATTACATAATGCAGCACAGCTTCAAATAATAGTAAAAAGCCCGCAGTTTACAACAATTGTTAACGAAAATTAAATTATAGCAGGCTTACAAGAATATAAATATATCATTCAATGGGATATTATAAAAATATTTATTTTAGGACAAGCTAAGTCTAGAAACATGTATTAGAGGCCCAAACACAACACACCTTGAATAAAAATACAGAAAGGAAATGGCATATTTAAATTGTTTTACTCCTTTGTAACTGAGCAGGTCGTACTGTCAGTATTAGAAAACATTGTTTTGACCTTTACAGAACATAGTATAGGGAGACATTCTGATCTCACAGAGATAGTGCTGAGCATGCACAGTCGGACGGAAACAGCCACAGCTGAGCAAAATTGGACAATTACTCAGTTGCATGTACTAGTGGGGGAGCTCAGGGAATTTGGTAATTCAGTATGTGCTGTGACTTTATGAGTGTAACTATTAACAGTCCCTAGAAGCCTTATCCTGCAGGCTGCCCTATAGGAAGCAGCTCAGTTTCAAGCTATTATTAGAGCCAGAGAGCTTTTTTGCAACACTTTTAATGTTAGTGTTTCACCATTCTGCATACAGCTGCACATGTACCTATGTTTACAAAATACTTTAGAAACCTTTGGAGTTAGAATTGCAGTATACATACATGAAGCAACTGATACTGCTTTACAGGCAGGACTGGTTCATTGAGCTGGGAGTTAGCAGCGTACCCATGCCAATGAGTCCAAAATGTTGTACTGCAGGTTTCATTTAACAATCTGGAATTGTCTGTAGGCAAACTCACTATCTAAGTTTTCCATCCAAAAGTAGGAAAATTAACAAATTTATGCTGCTGGATTATCCTACATAAGAATCTATTATTGTGGTGTCAGACCACAAAATGGTAACATCTTAGAGAAGAAGTATAACTCAGTGAACATAATTTCTGTATTGTTAATTTGCAATGCTCTCTTCATACATTTTTAAAATTTAATGCAAAGAAGAGTGACAACATCTGAGTCTCAAATATAATAAATCAAGCATTCATTGTGTCAGTATAAACATCCAAAGTGACAGTTTTCTGCTGGTAAACAATACCAGCATTTTCTGGGACGATTTGGTAATCTCTATGCAACACAGCACAGACAAATGTTCATTCATGAGTGGACATACAAACAATCAGAAGATTCAAGAGATGATCTCCATTTTAGAATGAAAAGCCTTCGCAGAACTGCAAAAGAAGTCTCTTCTCCCTACACAAAGGAATTATAATGCTTTAAAATAAGACTCTGATCCCTCATGTGACCACAAGTCCCCTTGGAAAGCATACTTATTCCTGCTTCAGTAGAAAGTCCATCTCCATATTAAGCTCACTTATTTTTATAAGAAAAAAAAGCATAAAACCATTTCTTCAGCACAGAGTACTGAAGACTTTGTGAATGTACTTCATGGAAGATGCAGCATTCCACACGGACAAAAGTGCTCGTGTTACTAACAGCAAGAGCACTATAGTTTGCCCCAAAACTGTATTTTGACAAATATTGTGCAACTCTATAATGTTTCTCTAAGGCAAATTTAATAATACTGTGGTACTTTACTCAACAGAGGATCCAAACCCATGTGCACACACATATTAAAAACCTCTGCAGTTTGGGATAGAAATGTCAACACAACTGCAACATTAATTCTCCTCTATCAGTCCTTGCTAAATTGAGCTGCTACTTAGCTCTTAACTATCTGAATATATGGAAATAGCCAGGAGATGTTATATTTTCTTCCCTTTCTGCTAAAAAAAGTTAAACTCTTCAAGGAACTATTCTACAGATACCACTAGGAAGTATGACAACCTGGCTACAGCAGCAGAAGAGACAGTATCACTGTCTAGTGACTAGTATGTTTACCAAACTCATTACTGCAGCTCATGTTACATTGTGAGAGCTAAAATTAAATAGTGACTATTCTTATCTCAAGGAATTCCTTTCATACAAAATTAAAAAAAAAAAAAAGGCAAACTTTTGGTGCTGAAATCTGTTTCTTGTCAGGTTACATGTTCAGGTATTTAAGTCTTTCATGTTTTCATTAATCACAGAAAAAAAAATTTTAAGTGTGAACACCGTAGATTTGCAGAGGTTTGCATGTTCACCTGTTTCCATCAGCCCATGATTCATAGTAGTAACAATTCCAGAGTAAGTTGCAAATGGGGTTATGTCACAGAAGAAATGCTATTTTGAACGAAATAGAATTTGGGAGGTATAGAAGACAACATGGTATCAAGACACGTATATACACCTTAAATCTATTAATTCTTGCTCTTAGAAACAGCATTACTGCAGTAGCTTCACAGGTCATGTAGATATGTAAATGTATGAGCTACAGGCCTACCTTCAACCATGACAGGAACAATTCCAAATATCAAAAAAAAACCCTTAATTTTTCAGATCTTAATTTCAACCCTCATAATTAGCTCACTTTACAAAGCATTTTGTGTAATCTCAGGTGAACTGTCATAAAATGCTGAGCATCTTTGAGCAATCTGCTAAAATAGAACACGTACATATCATTAGTTTCACACTGGCTCAGCAAGTCCACAGGGCCCCACTAAAAACAACACTACAAAGGATACAAAAATATAATCATCCATGTATCGTTTCTTTAGGTTCTCCACTATGGAATCCTCTGTGATCTTGGAAAGAAGGACCATATCGTCCACTCCACTGTGCTTGACATTGTGGCTCTGCCAGTGATATCTGTAGTGTCCTTTGCTGCCCTGCAGGAAAGCACAATAAGCATCAAAAAAAGTTACTATGTTTCTCATTAGCATTAAATAACTGAAAACCATCTATTCAAATTCCAACTTCCAAAATATTTTTCTTTCACTTAATTCTATTCCTTGATATAGGCATTATATAAAAACATATATAAATTACGTCAACTGACTTGCCTCTGAACTACTGAAGAATTGCACTGCCCTCAAAAATTAGCAGGTAATTCCATGGGATTTTGTGAATGTCTACACACAGAAGGGATTTCAGATGGCAGACATTTCTAAATTTAGCAGAAAAAAACAATTATTTCAACTGAGATGCAGTTATTGGAAGCTAAGAATGCAAAAAATGACACTCCTACTGTGCAACTATTAGTAGTGAGGATAGTTACCGCCTGAACTGTTAAATAGGGTACAGGGGATTCTCCATCTTTTAGTCTTTTAAGTCAAACCTGCACAGAGGCCGTTACTCAAATGGAAGCTGTGAGCCTGATGCGTAAGTATTCAGTGATGTTCCGCAGATTACGTTACGCAGCTTGTTGCCCGCATGTCTTAACAGTCCCTTTTGATCTGTTAGTCACCATGACTGACATCTAAATAGATGTTCTCTCCCCACACTTAGAGACTACTATTTCAGGATGCTACTGAAAACTTGTGACATTTCAAGCTCTACCACTAGAAATCAAAATCTGTTTTTTTCCAGCTGAATTGAACAGTAGTTACGTTCTATGGATACACCTACTCAGATAGAAATCTGCTCTCCAAACCCAAACCTATTTTCTGTAGCCTGGCAGATAATGCTAACAGAGTTCTGCCCTCCTGCCTTTTTATACTTCAGTTTTTGTTTACACAATACTGAAATCAGTGATGCTGGAATTAACACATTTTACACTGAGAAGTTATCGAGTATGCTGTAAAGGAAGATGTGGCCAACAACATGGCAATTCTGTGTATTCCCCTCATTTTTTAATACCACAATTTCAAACAATGTGATTTAGTTACACTGCTCTCATGTATGTTATGGTATCAAGTCATATGCATCAGAATACAAACAATTTATTCTTACAAAGTATTTTGCAGAATAAACTAACACATAATTTTACAGATTAAATAAGGAAATTTAGGTACTCTGAATGCTTTGGCTGCACTCAAGTATTGTGAAATGGGACATTAGCAATTTACACACTTTTGTGTGTACACACTTCCGCACTAGCAAATGACCTGTGCAACTGTATTTACAGAAAAGTGCATCTGCCGAATTGTCTCCTCATGTAAATAGTCAAGCATTTGTACCAACACCAGGCATAGGAGTGGGAACTACAAATGGAGTCAGGGGAGCACAAGGTTCTTATTTTAAGCTGAGTTGGCTAGAAGTGTTCATTAAACTCATCTCAGACTTCGTTTTTCCACAAACTTCACTGCATCTATTAGTGGGAAAACCCAACAAAAAATAATGAACACACAGATTTAATTCATAATGCATATTAGCAAATATTATTAGTCAAACCTATAGGTTAGCCACATCTCAACTTGAATGACATAAAAACTAAGGACCAAGTGGATTTTAATCTTGAGTTAAACTAATTTGCACTAAAACCAGACCCGTTTTACTACAGCAGACATCACAGAATTTGTAGGCTTTATGTATATTTTCTATTAAGTCTCCAACCATTGCTGCCACTGATGCAGCTCCATCACAGCTAACAACACTGAAGAGCAATTAAACTTGAATTAAAAGAATGCTTTTTAATATAGTACAGCAGAGGTAAATATGTCTGAAAACACACAATCTCGGCAGTTTTCTTGAACACCCACAACCTTACATGAACTTCAATAAAATAATAAGCTTAAACTAGCTTAGTTTGCATGAACCTTGTCAATTTTATGTTTGCACAATGGAAGCAGTAATCTGGAAGCACTGAGAAAACGAAGGAACCAATTTTTTTTTGAAATTGTGACTTTTTTTGAAATGCATGTGACTGAAAAAAATCAGTTGAAGGTTGGGTTACTGGAGAAGTCCAACAGAGAAGCATAATTTCCTTCAGTGTACTCATCAGCTATTTGTGATACTACACTTGGAAAAAGGAACTGGCAGGATGGACAAAAAGGTACAGTATCAAAATAAATACGGATAATTACTTTCTTCCCAAAGCTATACAGAATGTGGTTTAGTATCAGATAATAGAGCAAGCCACAGAAAACATGTAAGAAATGGGAGTGGGAAAGCAATCAAGCTTCCCATTGGAAGCTATGGCATCAGACTCAGTAAATTCAGCAAGAGGACAAAGCTCACAAAGCCACAGAACACATGGAATATGTGCACACAGTCTGCAAACAGCAGGCTTTATAAAAGTCAGTGACTGTTGTTGACTGTGATTAAGCCACACACACTACCAGACCAAAGGGTTCTTTCCCAAAAACAATGCAAACCAGCATGCAAGCAAGAGGAGCAGCGCCAGGAAGGCTCGACTTGCCCTGAGAGCAGCTCTCCCCAGTGCTTACACACTGCATCAACGTGCACCTGTAATCAAATCCAACTACAACAGTATCACATACAGTCAAATGGAAAAGGATGCAGAGAGATTTAATAAAAAGGCAGCAGACTAAATATCCAAGAAGGCAATAGCATGGAAGACAGCTGAGAGTGGTAGCACTAAGTCGTTTGCATTAATACTGCATCATATTTTAAATGGCAGCTTCTATCAGTAGTTTGGAACTACTTTTTTCCCCTTAAAGCATGGCCTGACATGCAAATATACAGAGAAGCAGCAAATCATCACCAGATTATTGTCAGACTTCTCCCTAGGATCTAGAAACAGGATCCAGCTTTAGTAGTGCCTAAATGCATCTGTGGTTAAGTTTTGCTCTTATTGTCCCTTCTCCAGGAACCTAACACCAGTAAGGTGGCCACGCACAGTGGCTAGCACACCTCCTTGGTCTGGGCAACAAAAGAAGAGAGTGCTGTTTCTACAGGACACCATCCACCCCCAAGTTCTTGCTCTTCCAAGCATGAGTGATGACTACAGAGTCAAATCTGAATTTATCAATTTCAGTCACTTCCAAATGGTACTATAACCATGTCCAGCTAACAGTTTTTATAGTTTTGAAATTTTTTAAAAAAAATAAAATCTTCTTGTCATAAACCATCTGAATCATCTGAAAGAACTCCATAGCAGTTGTAAAAGCAACTCTTCTTATTCCTCCAGGCTGCATATTTCATAAAGGTCAAGGATATATACTTAAAAACTACAATGCTTTTCAATTGCTCACATTGCAAACACTAATAATTTCTTCTTACTGCGTATTCCTTGAGAATTTAACCTTTATTTCTAGCTAGAGCTCTCTACCATCCAGATATAAATGCAGTACTCTAACCTGGAGACAATTTATACCTGAGCTAGTTACCTAGTGTCCAACATAACCTGAACCTGCTTTACGGGAAGGACTCAAACTAATTCCCTCAGCTGCTAATTGTCCTCTGTTGCCCTTCACACAACAGGCTTTCCCCTCCACCAGCTCCAGGGACAGGTCAGGTCTCCTTGGACTGACCAGGAACTTCAGAGCCAGCAGAACAAGGGCTGGTAGAGATGCCCCACACCTCCAGGTCAGCACTAGCCACAGTGAGGATTCAGTAACTCCAACAGAGCTTCCCTGTGGCACTGTCAGACTGGGCGAACAGAGAGGCTCAGAGGTTGCAGCCGATCCCTGGGCCTAGCCGTGCAGCCTGGGTGTCAGCAAATAGCAACTTGGCTTCTCTCGGGTCTTCTCGGTGAAAGATGTGATTCTAACTGTACAATAAATAAGCAAATGAAAGTCTTTGTGTCAGCACTAACAATGCCTAAGCAGCTGAAAAAAGACAAGCTTGGCGGATTTGGAAAAATACAAAAAAACAAAACCACATCAACAGCCACAGAAATGGAAACCCAAGTGTTGAACCCACTGGCTGCCAGGCCTCCTCCAGGCCCTCCCTGAGCTCCAAACCCAGCACCTGGCATTGCACAGGGAATGGAGGATGGGCTGGCAAAGCTGGAATTAAAGGCGTGTACTGCATTGCTGTCAGCTGTTATTATTCATCTGGTGGCTGTTTCAGGCTCAAAATCAGATCTGCTTTGCACTGACAAGAATAATATTTATGAGTCACAAGATGACCCTGTGAGCTAGGAGCCCACTCTTTCCAATCGTACTGCTTCAGGAGCACATACACAGTCACCACCTGGCTAGAGGCAGTCCTCTCCACCTCAACAACTACATTATCTCTAGAGAACCTACAAAATTAATTCTACTCTCACTTTGTACATCTCCCGTAACACCCACTCATTAACAGATTAAGACAATTGCTACATTAATACCAAGAGAGTGGATGTAAAATACTTTCTATGTACTAAATACTGTCTTTAAGTTCTGTATTACTTTCGGTATGATACTGTTAAAGCATATTATTGTTTTGTTTGGAATGAATAATAAATATTGATGAGATTTATTTACAGAACACTGGTTTTTGCTGCCCTCCACCTTGTGTTACAATAGCAACTGCTGGTTTCTTATTTTTGCCTTTAATATTGTCTGTATATTTTTACATTATCCTAAGCAACACGTATTTGACGTAGCTATAAAAAGATTGAGTCATGCTGTGTCACAACAGGGTTTTCTTTTAACTCGGAAAAAAAAGCAAATATTTTTGTATTTCAAGCTGTTTAAAAATAGTACGTCTAAAAATAAAGCACTAAAAACAAGGGATCAGAAAATACTGTATATTCTGCCCCTGAGAAAGAGCCTTGTTTCTCTCTCTCCATCAGAACTGTCTGAACTACAACCACCTACGTGCCATAAATAATCATTCTTGGTTCCCACAGAGGAGAAAACTGCCATCCTGAATCTCTGACAGCTTTTTTCAGTAGCAAACGTCAATCCTCCATTACAGTGCAGAAGGGATTCTCAGCCTCCACAAGGGAGTAAGAGTGTCAAATGATCACAAGCACGACCTTTTCTCTCCCTTTTCAGCTATGACAGACTACGATTGCATAAAATCCTTGTGGTTTTGGAAACATGAGCATATCTACTCAGATTAGTATTATGAATACAATACTAAATGATACAGTCATCACCTTAATGAAAGATGTCACAAAACTGAAAGAGCTGCACATCATTTACTCTACGCCTGACATCAAATGCTTCTCTACCAGTGGAGGCATATAACTAGTCTCATACATGCATAATTTGTACCAGTTTTTCCATCTAACAAGAAAAAAGAAAAACACACACAACTTTTTGCAATGATATCATCCATCAAAATAGCAAGCTTTTATAATCCACTTACAGGAATCTTTCACACATTTCTATAAAGTGAAAGAGTCTGCTGTTCTCAGTAGAGAATACTGCAGAAATACTTAGTGTGAATTTTCGTCCTTGACTGGGATAATCAAACTGAGAAGCCATAGTAGACAAAAGTGCTCCAAAATAGCTCTTGTATATCTAATGTTAGAAAAAACAGAGATATTGGCTGCAATGATGTGACTGTATTTCAGAAAGGAAATTAAAGGAAGACAGCAGAAGCAGCTACAGGGACAAAGATAAAAGGCAAATTATTTAAATTTAACATGAGGAAAATATTAAGGGAGACAAAAAGCAGTGCTTTAAGATTTTAGGAAATAGCAAAGCAAAAATATTGAGCATCTAGCAGCAGGACAGACATTTCATACAGAGAACTAAAAATACCAAAGATGTATTAAAGGAATGGAAACTACTAGCAGGTTAATATCACAAAAACCGCAGCTAGGGAAATAGAACACTGAGAAAAAGATTTCTGGGGGAAAAGTCATCAGTTCTTACAGTCTACTCTTGGACAGGGGTGGATTCAGCCCAACGTGACTAGAAGGACTGACTCCAGAGCTGGTTACAGGCTGCGGGAGATCCCAGTTGCCCCAACACTTGCTCCCATCAGCTCCTGTGCTGGGAGAAGCGGGGCCCGGCCCCGGGGCAGCTCCCCCCACCCGCCCTGCTCTGGGCTCTGGAGCCGGGGACCAGCCGTGGCCCCACTCCCTGCAGCCCAGCCAGCACAGCGGGGCCAGAGGGGCGGCTGAGACAGGAACTAGAGCCCGCTCACCTGGACAGCAACTGAACGCTTGTAACACAATACAGGTTACGGGAAGGCGAGATGTCTGCAGGGTATACACATTACGCTCACTTTCAGGAGTCAGGAAAGACATCAGCATTCTTGTAAGATAAATAACAGAACATTACCAAAATAAAACTTACTTCAGTGTTTGACTGTGAGGATCATGTATTGCATCAGTATTAATTTTCACTAATATTTTAAAGGTTATTTTTAAAAAGGCACAGCTACTAAACAGAACAAAATAAGGACGAGAAGGTGCTTAAGAGCAGATCATGCTCATGTGCACAAGTTTTTGACACTACTTACAGAGACAGTGGGCAAATACCTGAAAGTAGTTAATGAACTGTAAATTAGTGTTTGCTTGCCCCACAGCTTTTTTGGTGGCTGCGGCCTAATGTTCCAAGAAATAATCTCAAGGAAATGCAATACTTTTAACTACGTAGTATGGTTGACTTGATCTTAAGACATTACCTGCCTTATTTGATTTACTGAGTAGTCTCCAGAGCTGTTCTAAGTTTGACTTGTTCCCTGTGGGACAAGTAGCAAAATTTCCTGTGACTGTGGTGGATTAAGGACAGGCCTTGCAATGGCAACATTTAGTCGCTCTTCACCCCCATTCCAGTCCCTTCACTGAGCAGCATCCATGCACACTAACTCTTGATCTGTAAATTGTATAAGCAGTTTGCATCTGTATGTACTTACTGTGCAAGTTAACGAAATGCAAGAGATTACAGCAGGTTTCACCTTGGCTATGTCAGTCCTTATGTATAATAAAGCTTTTATATCTGTCACTCTTCTCCACTAAAAACAGGTTTCAAAGGCGTTGGTGCAATCATACATCTTACCTGTAATACTACAAAATACCGTACATTTTAGTCCAAACTTGCTATCACAGGTCCATACGGTATTAACATTAATTTTGGCACCTGTACAATACAGCGGCATTTATGTGTATGTGAACTTTTTCCTCCCTCCTTCACCATCATTACAAGAAAAGGATGGGTGCTGGTTCCTCCTCCTGATATGTCCCTGGAAAAGGGATCCTCTGAGAGTATTTGCATACCACCTCCCCCAAAATCCTACAGAGCAACTGGGATCTTAATGGCCAAAGATCACAAGATTTTCCACAGCTGCAATGCCCCCGAAGTCTCCACCCCTTTGGGAACAAGAAGATTATTTTTTGTGTGTGTTTGGTTTTGGTTTGTTTTTTAAAACAACAGAAAACATTATTATGGTCTTTAATTGAAATATGTAGTTTGAAAATCAGTCAATTCACACAAAATGCCACTGCCTCTCCTATAGCATCAGACTGCAAATATTTTTCCTTGATCATCCTGAAACTAAGTAAGAAACTGAAGTCAACTGGGAGCTTACCATCTGGTTTCCAAAGAGATGAATCTCAGAAAGCATGACTCAGAAGCTCTATGCATGGACCAGTGTCTCACATATGCACTGCCAGAAGACGGCATTTTGATGCCGTGTGGTACACACTACACTGGTGCCAGCTGAAGTTTTTGGAGAAAGTAAAACCAGTGGCATACTACAATAATGCCATCCCAGCCATGTCCTGTTCTAGCTGACATCAGTGCTCACTTCCCTCCCCTGCCTCCCAACTTTTGGAATCTCAGGCTTTAGCACCAAACCATGCTGACAGGCCACAATTACCCCAGTGAATTCCTTTCTGCTCAGTCACTGCCCTCTTTGTACAGCTGCACATGAACACCAGTTGGAATTAGCTCTTCCTTTCCCCCCTTCTTGATAAAATGAAGGTATTTGTTTCCTAGTCAGACTAATACTGCTAAAACATTAATCTGAGAGTTTAAGGCCAAAGTCTGTCCCCAGCAGTAGCCCTGGTTGATGACTTTGTGACAGAAGGTTTTATCGGAAAATGACTTCTCTGTGCAGTCCCGCTACTCTTGGAGCCTCCAGTTACCCTTTTACAATGCCAATTCAAGGATGGCTGGTCCCATCAGTAGACTAAGGGCACATCGATTCTGCAGTTCAAGTTAGCTGGTGAAAGCAGTTTAATGGCTGGTTAGTCCAGACTCTCCATGTATCGCTTCCCTGTATCATGCCACTCTATTTTCCACAAAGATACACAGATCTCAAGGACAGGATGGCTACACTGTCTCCTCAGATCTAATCACCTGGCATGCAAGTGTGCATTTAGTAGCACAAGCAGGAGATAACTGCTATCACTCACTCCTTTGGGCACCTGATCCTTTCCTATTTCACTAATGCATACAAAATTGCAGGGGGGAAGGGAAGAAAAAAAAATTATCTCAGTAGTCTTAAACTGAATCACAGAATTTTTCTTTGTTATCTACACAAGAGGACCAAATACTTGCTACTATGCCTTCTGGAAGACCTAGTCTCTAACTGGATTTTAATGCTATCTGTTACTTCTGTCACGGTTTCTTTTTCTGTAGAGACACAGTCCTCCCACAAAATATCACTGGATTCAGTTGTACCAGCAAATATCAAGAGAAGAAAAATAATTATTTTAACCTTATTTTTTAGCTGCAGGTTTTGCTTCTTTTTATCTATGCAGAAAATGAAGAGGATAGCAGTATTTTCAAATTACTTAGTATTTAAATTGTTAAGTCAACAAGACAACACTGAAGGATGAAAGGATAAATTAATACATTTTTGCAAGTATTAAAGATGTAGAAATCATTACAGTATTTGTAGAATTTCCAGGGAATAAAACTGCTCCCGTTAAAACACCATTTAGTTACCACTCCACTGTTAACTGAAGAGTATAGGTTACAACAAATCCACTATGTCTGCATCTACTGAATCAATCTCCAATGATATCACTAGCACTTTCAAATGCCTGGAAACATCTCATTCCCAACAACAAATGGTCACGTAATCAGTTCAATGTTTTAATTACAAGCAGGAAGATACTCTAAAAGAAAATACTTATAGCTCATCATTTCATTTACACCCCAATAAATCGTGACTTATCTTTGAAAAATATCCTCAATAACACTACCACCAGCAATCACAAAGCATGACGAGAGGAGATGCCAAACTATTAGTTCTGAATCTTTCCTTGAATTCAGTATAAAACTTTGTTAATTGTAACATTCTTTTTGTCATAGAATACTTACTTTTCAGTAACTAATTTGATTGAAATAACATTGCCAAAGGAAACATTTACCTAATAAAATGATAGTAAATGTCTTAAATAGTTAATATTGCTGTGCAGTACAATATATTTGAATTAAGAACTATGTGTCTACCACTAAGACTTCTGCTTTGATTTTTCATTAAGATCATAAAACCTTTCTACACATTTTAACATACTAAATATGTTAAACTTGGGTCATAACCTATTTTTCCAGACTGCTAAAGCTTTAAGGTTCTTTTTTTTTCCTAATCTTCATCCATACACACACAAGATAGCTCTATTTTTTCCATTAAAAATAAAAGTCATTGAAAAAGCTTAACAAAATCAGAACAATCAAAAACTAGTGATTTGTTTCCAACCTGTAGTCCACTACTTTTAGAAGATGAAGAAAAAGTAACTTTCTGTTACCGGGTTAATTAATAGCAAAGCAGTTCACGCAGAATCTCCTGAGTGGCCGATAATCCGAAAGCCAGGAGGGCCACCAGCCAGGAGCCCGCCGCCCGCCGGCCCGGCCCCGCCAGCAGGGCACCGGCTGCTCGGTCGCTGCCATTCACGCTTTGCCTAAACTTGGCTGAAATAATTGATCGAGGGGAAAAGGTTTGCAGGAGTAACAATCCCAAAGGTCACCAAGTAACTATTTTTGACAGTCTTTCTAACCCTGCAATGACCTTTACCGCTTAGCCCGAGATTGCTTTTCTCTCTCCTGTACTTAAGACGGTGCCCACCGTATGTCTTAGAGAAGGATTAGCTGTAACTGCAGCGTAACAGCTTCAGTGTTATTTTTTCATCCTTTTTATGCATTCTAAAATTTTGCCCCAATAAACCTTTTTTAAGGTTCCTGGGTATTGAAGTCTGATGTACAAGCATAATTTTTAAATGCCTGAACAGTCCAGTAAAAAAACCTCTTCATAAATACAGTTCTAAGAGTTTGCCAGCTCTCATATACAGATGACAGCATGATTTTTCTAAAAATTATGTTATTTTAGAAAGAGCAAAACTATCCTTCCCAAATATGTAAAGAAACTGAAACAATCTCAATAAACTGATTCTTTTGGGTTGACTTAGAGATATAATTAAAAAATAAAAACATCTATGCCCCAGCATACCCATTTCATTAATAATACATTACCTACAGAGACACTCTTGTCTGTCACTCCAAACCTACTTTTTTTTTTTTCATTTGCTTAGCACATTTGTAAGAACTCTGGATACAAACCAATTTAATTCCAATGTGATGCACTAACACACTCCAGCAATAATAAGGAATATTATAGTCTACACATGAAAACATATTAATTTTTTTCTCAATAAATTATTGAACAACTACAGCTTTGTTGAGTGTACCTGTCCACATCTCATCAATTGCTAACAGACTGTAAGAATAGACTTTGGGCAGATTATAGAAATTGGCATGGACCTTGTTTTATTACTGTTGTTTCTAACCAATATAATCGAACTAGATGTTTTTATGCCAATAGCTTCATCCAGTTGAGTACAGGTACGCAGCAATTCTGCAAACATTGAAAGACTGATTTATAAAATAAGCACATTAACTAAATCATCCCCCTGAATCACATCTGAATTGTAAATAATTTTGAAAACCTACAGTTGAGTCTCTTTGGGTTTCCTTTTTTTTTTTATTTTTCTCCTTTTAGGTATGAGCACAGCCATTTTCTGAACTTATTTACAAACCAGAGGGAATATAAACTTTTTTTTAAAGTGGAGATAGTCATGTAGTCACACGCCTGTGGCAGTTCAGGCTAAAGAAAAACACTCTTTATTATAATAGGCATGATAAACCAGCAAAAGCTGCAACACAGCAGATAACTGTGGCCAAAATTGGTTTTTCAACAGTATGTACCAAAAAGCACCTTTGTGTTGATACTGCAAAACTTTATTAGTGTAATGCACTGCTCAGATTTATAACAATTAACTGCTCAGATGACAAAAATAAGACATGCAGTCACCTGTTCATTTCTTAACATGAGCACTGGAATGGTCATTGGTTTCAAATTAACCTATTTGGGACATCTGCTTTGATCTTCCCAACTGTTATAACTGGGACCTGCCCTCCTGTATGCATAGCGTTGTTTCAACTGGGATGAGCAGGGCAGTACAAGATAATCACGGCTGTGTTGTACCAGGGTGGTGCCCCGTGACAATGAGTTCATTTGCCAAAGTCCTGCTTGCAGAATCTCAAGGTATACTGGTAGGTTTATCTGGAATTTTATCAATTAGGTGGCTTCAAGAATATCTACTTTCACGCTGCATTAGAGTTGCATAGTCTGTCCTTGGACTGTGTTCAGATGCACAGCTCAGGTGACTTGATTTCTATATATGTCACTGTATTTGTTGGGGGGGACCGCCCTAAGGAGAGCCCTAGGAAGCGCAGTCCTGCAGCACTGCACCGCTGTGGCACTGGGAGGTGGGACATCCTGCGAAGAGCAAAAAAGCTTTTATTGCTCACTCAGGGAGAAGCAGGAGTGCTCCCCCCACACCGGTATCCCCATTTCACATGTGAGCCATCAACTCCTCTCACTGGTGACAGTGGCTGGAGGAGCTTGTTTGGGGGGCCAGGAGGAGTTCCACAGTGGGGGAGGTTCTAATGTAAAAATTGCTTTCTGTATTTATTTTAATTTCACAGAGTGCTGAGTAAACAGAGTAAAAGCTCTAAAAGGACTACAGCAGCTTCCTGTTTACCTCGGCAGTACTGACTCAGAGCAAGAGGGGCAAGGCTCACGGAGTGGTGTTCACTCAGCTACGGTGGAGCCAATACCTGGGTGGTAAGATGCATGTGGCTCAACCCACAATTTTATTAGCTTCCATGTTTTGCTATTCATGCAAATCAGGTTTGACTTCAGACAGTGTGGTAGAGAGGCTGACACACTGATTAAAAGGTTTAATTTAACTCTTTAAAGAATCCAACCTTACTTATTTCAGTGTGTGCAGATACAAATTCTTCCTTGTTTAACTACATAAATACAAACAGAATTCCTTTGAGCATTCTACCTCAAGAATTAGTTAAACATCTTTCCAGCAGACCAAATGTGCAAGTTCACATCAACTCCCAAAAAGTTGCTATTAATCAAAAGCCAACAGGAAGCAAAATCTTGGGAAAAGCAGTATACAGAGCCAACAAATCTCATGCACTGTGTAGGAGACTCAAACAGATACTACTTGGCTTTCTCAGCCGTACATTCACCTCTGGCCTGTTCTGCTAAGTGCTTACTATCTGCTTCCAGCATAAAGCTTGATGGATGGCTACACAACTAAACTGCAGCTTTGGAGCACATGCTTTCTAGAGGTCACAGGAGTGCCACCAGAAAGCTTGTTCCCCTGCCAGTCTAATTCCTCCCCTCGTCCTACAGCAAGGATGTTAAGACCCAATACACAAAACTTTGCAGACCACTCCAGGTTTTCAGTTATGCATGTAAGGACCAAGCCTAATCATCCAGGGGCAAAAATCTTTCTTCTGCAAAGTACATGGTGACAGCAGGAAAAGCCTAAGCTACTCAAAGTAAACAGAACTGGGAACATAGTGAAAGTGCTTAACAGTCAGGTGACAGTTTCATGCACAAGTCCATTCATCCTTTGCCAGGGTTTGATTTTTACTTTAACCAATAATTACCCTATACCAGGGCAAGCGAGTCCCATTGAGTGTCCATAACAGAAATATTCTCATAACCAGATTATACTCCACGTACACATTAGGAATAACTTAATATTTGCCATTGCACTGATTTTCTAAAAGTTTTAATTATTCAAGTCCAGGGCAGCTTTGAGAAGAAACTACATTAAAAATACAGCATGTAATACTTTTGTTGTATAGAATAACTGGCTTTTCATTTAATGAATATGTTAGTTTTACTTCACTGGCTTTTATAACAGTTATCTTCCTAGTCATTATGATGAGAACGCTATTCTTCGAACATTTTTCTGAATAACCCAGCCTGCTTAACATTTCACAAGCTTGTATCCTGGCTCTGTAGTCTTTTGTATTTCATAGTAATTCATGAGGCACCCAACAAAATAAAACTAAAAATTAATATACATTATCTCTACTGGCTAAGTAGCTCACTGCATTCTGCCAATGAAGCTGATGCCCCAAAAAGGTAGAAGCCATAGAAATGCACTGGGAATATGAAGAGTTCATTCGACTCTAGTGGAACACCATGGTTATTAGTTGAACTATGTAACGGAAGTGTCTGGCCCAACATTGTTTAATGTAACCGTCAACAGCTAGGAGACTGGGTCTTTATGGTTATTATGTAGGCTGCACCAATGCATGTGTATGATCCCTGCATCAGCAGTATCTTTGTTTTATTAACTGCAGGCAGATGTTCACTTAATAAGTGATAGTTCCTATTAGTCTACAAAAACCAGGTTTTAGCACAGAAACAGATATTTTCCCCGAATCTTTTTTTAACATGTTAGAATGTTTAATGTTAATATCTTGCATTCAAATTATTACTGGAGCAAGAAAGCTAACTGAAAACTAATTTAGACATCCAGCTATCCTCATAACTATAGGCTTTTACCAGATGTGTGAACAAGTAAGCCCATTTGCAAACTAGCTTTCTTCATACATTTGCTATAAGAAACTGATACTACCAGGATACATATTGGATTCAGTTTCAGAGTTGTATTGGCATACTTATGCTTTGAGCAGAGATGCCAGCCAAAGCAGCTCTGAATGCACTCCAGTAGGCTTAAATTGCTGCTGTTTCACAAAACCCATAACTACATCACCAATTTTGCAGAATTATGCAAAAGACCAAATTTAAATGTCTGTTACACCTTGTAATTCAGTATCATAAATATACATAGGTTTAAAACTACTTCTGTTAAAGGGAAGCCTAGTGAAAAATGTAAGTATCAGCTTTGAAGAAAACCTGCTGCATGCCACTACAGATAAGCTACCCCAGTTTTATTTAAAAGAATCTCTCTAGTGGTGCAGCGTGATGCAGCATTTTTTCCCCTTTAATTTTACATTTCTATGTCTGACCCTGGCTTTCTGTTAGAAAATTATTAACATTTTTCTGTTGAAGACACCTCATTTAACTAAAGGTCTTTTCCATTTTGACAAGAAGCTCAACATGGCCCAGCAGTGTGTGCTCACAGCCCAGAAAGCCAACAGTATCCTGGCCTGCACCCAAAGCAGTGTGGCCAGCAGGCACAAGGAGGGGATTCTCCCCCTCTACTCTGCTCTCAGGAAACCCCACCTGCAGTGCGGGGTCCAGCTCGGGGACCCCCAACATAAGGACATGGACCTGTTGGAGTGAGTCCATAGGAGGCCACAAAGATGATCAGAGGCCTGGAGCACCTCCCTTGTGAGGATAGGCTGAGAGAGTTGGGGGGGGGTTCAGCTGGAGAAGAGAAGGCTCCAGGGAGACCTTCTAGCAGCCTTCCAGTACTTAAAGGGGGCTACAGGAAAGGTGGGGAGGGACTCTTGATCAGGGGGGTGTAGGGATAGGACGAGGGGTAACCGTTGTAAGCTGAAAGAGGGTAGGTCTAAATTAGATGCAAGGAAGAAATTCTTCCCTGTGAGGGTGGTGAGGCCCTGGCACAGGTTGCCCAGAGAAGCTGTGGCTGACCCCTCCCTGGCAGGGTTCAAGGCCAGGTTGGACATGGCTTTGAGCAACCTGGGCTAGTGGAAGGTGTCCCTGCCTGGGGCAGGGGGGCTGGAACTAGATGATCTTTAAGGTCCCTTCCAGCCCAAACCATTCTGTGATTTATTTGAGTACTCAAGTATAGTGAAAAGATGCAAAGCATCCAAAAATTGAAGCCCAATACAAGTTAAGTGTTTCTCTCTACCCCCAACTGTATTGATGCAAATGTATATTCAGAATGACTTTACTTTCTACATTAGATTCCCTATATCACCATCATCTGTATTCCTACCAACCCGTAGATCTCATTTAAGTCTTCAAAGAACTTACATTAAGTAACTTGAAACATGATTAAAATCCAGCTACTTGTTCATATTCCTTAACAGTAAAACAGTTTAGCATCTTATCTCCAAAACAGATAGTTACATTTTATCATCTTAAGCAAAATGCTAAACTTCATAATGAAAACTTAGAACAGGTGAAATTCAAACTAAATCACAAGGTTTCAAGGCAGGGGGGAATAGAGAAGAAACCTTAAGTCTCTGATATTAAACTGTGGCTGAAGACATTGACTTGCAAAGCTTCAACACAAAACCACATTAAACTTAAATGCTTGTGATGTACCCTGCTTTCAACTTCTGGGCTCATTCAAACTAAGCTCTGAGTCAAGCCCACATAAACTAAAAAAAATAATTTTAAATGTAAACTAAAACCAGCTGAGTAAGTTTTCATCTAAGCATAGCATCCTGATTGAGAAAAGACAGTTGTTAGGTGAATACTTTCTTTCCCTCCACCCCTGAACAACCTGGACACAAACCAGATGCTCCAATAATCAATATTCTTTAGCTTTTAGCTGCTGCAACTGATTACACTGTTGAAGCCCTTAGAGGCAGCTTTATGTTTTTCTACACTCTATATTAAAGCCAAGATTTGAGGTCCTTTAAAAATAAAGTTCTGGCTCAAAAACCAACTTGCACTCAAGCAGCCTTCCTCTAAGCTTACATGTCAGCTTGCTAAACAACATATTTCTTATGACGCCATCAAGACCACAGGAGCAGCTCAAGGTCTTTCAACAGTGCTATAAACACTGCCTTTGGCTCTATCTTTCTGAAAACAAATGCAATTTAAATAGGTGTGCTAAAAATGTGACCCAAATGCAATAGCAGTAGCTATACCTTTAGCCTGTACCAGGTCAGTAATAGTGTATTCTGCCACACACCCCTCAGCTGTGCACCACCATCATAAGCAAGGCATGCAGATGGACAGAGATATTTGGTGAATAGATACCCACTGGAGTTCAACTTAGCATTATTTCCAATTACTCCACACAGGGCTGTCATTAACTTTGGCAAATCCTTCCAACGTATTTCTCCTTCCACACCAGTTTCTTTGTCTTCCTCACACCTGACCTAGAAACACTGAGGTACCTGTATGTTAGACTGAGAACCAGAAGGAAAACAAAGTGTCAGGAACATTCCAGGAGCAATACCGAAAACCAACTTAAATAAATATTGACACTTTCTACTGACTTCCCTGGTGCCAACTAAGGGTTCAACATGCTGTATTAGCCTTTGGATCATCTGTAGTGGTTTGAGCCCAGAGGGCAACTGAGCACCACGCAGCCATTCACTCACTCCTCCACACGCTGGGAAGGAGAAAAAAACCAATCAAAAAGCTCAGGAATGGAGATAAGTATGGGGAGGGGTCGCTCACCCATTATGGTCACAGGCAAAAGACAGGCTTGTTAGGGGAAGGAAGGAAGGAAGGACATCACGTTAATTCCAAACACTAACAACTACACTTAACAGTCAGAATGGGACAGTGAGAAGCGCCATCATATCTTAAAAACACCTCCCCCCACCCCTCCCTTCTTCCCGGGCTCAGTTTTGTTCCCAATATCTACATGGGGGCAGGGGATGGGGGATGCAGTCAGTTTGCTGCTCCTTCCTCCAAGGAGGGGAGAAGCACTCTCCTGCACTCTTCCCCCTGCTCCATGTGGTGTCCCTCTCGCGGGAGACTCCTCCACAAACTCTCTCTGCCGTGAGTCCTCTCCACGGCATGAATTCTTCTTGTGGGTCCCCTCCACGTGTTGGCAGTCCTCCCAGCACCCAACTGCAGCAGCAGGGGCTTCTTCCCACAGAGTCCCTGGGGTCCTCCACAGGCCGCAGGTCAATCTCTGCTGCCCTGGTGACCTCCAGGGGTGGCAGGAGGGTGCCCTGTCATCTCACCATGGGGTACAGGGAGGGGGGTGTCTCTGCTCCGGCACAGCTCCCCCCTTCCTCCTCCTTCCTTCCACTGACCTTGGTGTTCACACAGGTGTCCTTCTCACAAGTCATCCTCAAAGTCCCCAATCCCCTCTCAGGTTTCCCTTCTTAACTATGTTATTGCAGAGACACGGCCACCATCGCTGATGGGCTCGGCCTTGTCCGGAGGCAGGTCCGACTTGGAGCTCGGGGAGCTTTTGAGAGGCTTCTCACAGGGGCCACCGCTGTAGCCCCCCCACTACACAAACCCAGCACATAATTCGAAAATTGCAGGTTCATTTTCAGGGCTTTCACTGCAATTGCTGGAAAAGACAAAGAGCTTTATTCCAGTTTCATACTATCCAAGATCAATCTCTAATTCTGCTACTACACAGCTGCCTGGTTTTGTCCCTTTTTCCTGTGAGCAACACTCATTCCTGTCTCAGCTGACCTTTGGTTTCTGAAGCAGCAGATGTCTGTAGCTCAGCTAGTTCTTGAGAATGGTTCAGAACAGGCAGCTCCAAGTCCTGGTTAAGCAGCAGGCCAGACTTTCAACCCTCTACTACTTCAGAAAGATGACTACATGCAGCAACAAAGACACTGCCATTGTCTGCAGACCACAACCACCACCCTTTCTTTACTACTGCATATTTGGTGTTTTTCCTAAATTTCATGACAACATGATTATGTGAGATTCTTAGACAACCAAGAATTTTAAGTCGATGCCATAAACTTTTGGAGCATTGACCTATGATGTTTGAAAACACATGAGAAGATGCCAAGGCACTGATGCAGTACATGTTTCTACATTTGAGACTTTTTTCATAAAGAGCTAGATCTCAGAAAAATTTTTTCTTCCTTTGAAAAAAGGATTTAGATATGAACTTACAGGCAAGTTCTTCCAAATGATATTTTTTTCTCTATGTAATCCCAGACAATTCCTTGTGACCAATGTCAGTTACTGGATTTGATCATTTTTTACAGAAAACTAAGCTATTCCTTGCTACTATCATGAATCATCACTCTAGCACAGTCTGAAGAAGTCAGCCTCAGAAAGTTTCTTAAGGACAGAAACAAATAGCAGTTTAGCCTCGATGAATAAACCTAATAAAACACTAGAGCACAGCTCATTTTGTAGCCAAGCTGCTTGTACTTGTCTATAGCATCCAAACAAACCTGAAAATAAAGGGCCCTGACAAAAAAACAACCCAAAAAGCAAAACTGGAAACAAACTTAACATGTGTTGGAACATTTTTCCATGGAATTAAAAAAAATCCACGAACAGGAAAGATTTGAGCAGCCCACATAATGCTGTGCTGAGGCTCAGCATAGTACCAGTCTTTATGTAAACATAGCTAAGATTTTGCCAAGGTAGTTGTGTCTAAATGTTGTTATTAACCAGAGGATAATTGTGAGTAAAGGAATGTGGTAAGCCTGTTTTTAATCAGTTGCTTGAGGTTCTTTGGTGCCATAAACAACACATAAGCAAAGTTTAGCATGAATTATTCAACACCTAAAATATTGAAACTCATTGAGGCTTTCAAAAACAAAATTTTTCTAATTATGAACACATAATTAAAAAACCCAAATAACCATGAAATATCCAGGTATTTGTAATAACTTGCCAACTTATTCTGCTGGTGTTATTTATGCCTACTTAGCTTTTGTTGAAAAGAAAACCATTCTCCCTTTGCTTCTGCGAAAAGTATCTAAGGCCAGTTATGAGTGTTTTCCCTGCAGGGCTCTAAGGAAAGACAATTCTGAGGTAGTCTATCCATTTTGATGGATAGTGTACTTGCTTAAAATTTTTTAAACAAAGGAGGACATAATCCACACCTCTTAAGTTTTCTTCCTAGTCCACACATTTCAGATTTCGAAAGACTAGCTGAAACCTTAAATTACAGATTCCACCTAAACTGCCACACTGAAATGAAGGACATTTGTTTCATTGCTTATGGAAGCGCACCTTCAAACACCCTCCAAGGTAACTTTTCACAAACAGACAAAAGAATATCAACAAAACTAAGTCCAATAAAACCAAATCCAACAAGACCAGAGTAACTCATTGAATAATTTTTTTTTAACAATCAAGGTATAAAGGCTGCCAGGAACTGAACAAATCTGCAACTCTTTGCTATTGAGAAAACAATTTTTACTGTTTCAGACTCAATCCATTGTTAATACAACCAGTTAATGAAAGCTATTAGCATCACCTATGTCAATTAAGGAAAGCCTCAAGGTTCTTTAGGTTTTTCAAAATAAAAAAGAACACACTAGTAAAAACTGTTGTTTAGTAAATTTTGTAAAATTGTTTATAATATAAGCAATAAAAAACACCTCTCCTGTAGGTGTATTGCATTTAAATGCAAAAACATGCACTAAAATGCCTCATTTAGTTAAGTCTTTTAATATGTAGATGAATAACCCACTTTACAGTTTCCCATTAAATCTTTTAAGTTTTATATGCAGTACCATAAATTCTCATTCTATCATTTCAGGTGTCTATTGATTTCACTTCAATTAGTTTAGTGAAAAACTGTTATGTTTTAACACATAACATTTCCTCACATTACTGTAGCATTTAGAAGTAGCTGTAGACCAGGAGTGAAGCTAGGCCAGAGTACACAGTTCACAGCCATGTCATCCATCTCCTCCTACTTCTAACGCTGCTGGGTACAGTCCTGCTGTTCATGAGGGGTGGGCCATTCCCCCCCACCGAGGTCACTGGAGGGCAGCGTGCTATTCTGTTATATGACTTAAAGCCTACGATGGAAAAGGGAATAAAGACACAAAGCACAGAATGCTTTAACCATTTCAGCAAGTGAGGTAGGATTTGAAACTGTAAGGTTGGTCATTTAGTGATGTAGGTTTGGGATTCACACTCCCACTCTCAGAACCCCCCCGATGCCATTGCATGCTTTGGTTTATTTGAAGTATAGTAACTGAGAAAAGCTTGTTTTCTACAAGGTTCCTTTAACATGCACAGTTCTGTATATCATCTAGTGAAGCAATAGTGGAAAAAAACATCATGCATCAGGCATCGTGGCCCTCTGCCTGTGCCTTTTTCTTTCCCCTACAAAATATTTATCTGAACAACTGTATGAAAAACTATGTTCTGCAGCTAAGCGTGCCTCATACAGTTAATGAACGAGCCTCTTAAAAATCTGCAGATTAAAGAATTAGACCATTAGATACGCAGATGTGCTCTGCATACTCCTTGTGCAATGTCTGACTGCCAGAATCATTTTGTTCCCACTGAAACACAGTAAGAAAGAACAGAAGGCAGCCTGCAGCTATCTTGCTTTGGAGTTTGCTGTCAAATCTCAATGTTTAGCAAGGGTTGATTTACATAGCGTTTGCATGGGAGAGCATCAGGTAAAGCCCAAGTTTCTAAAGAGAGCAAGGTGAGTCATCGATGAGTCAGTAATGGCCCACCCGTTCAGCAGAGCAGAAGGGCTATCAAAAGGGACAAAACCTTCCAAATGAAGCATCAAAGAGATTTCAGTTATTTGCAGTGACTGAAGGTGCCATGAACATTTTGCAAGTAGAGTTTTTTTTACTGTGGAATCCAGTTCTAAAGTAGGTGTACTGCTTTTAGGTAGTGTTGACAGCAGCGTCGAAAAAATACTCGGCATTTTAAATTGTACAGTAATAGCTAGCATGAGGGAAGGGCTTTCCTGTATGTTTTAACACACCCTTGTGATCTGTGGCATACAGGCAATATCTAATACCAACTAGTCCATAGATTCTTATTAGACCTTTATCCTCAGTGGTGTTTTGCTAATTCAGTGATAACGCACAAATTGAATAGTGTACATATTTTATTGCACTCTTAAAAATTCTTCAGCACGCTGTAGCAGTAACTGTAAGGAGTACTACAAAGTTAAAAATTAATTTTTATCTTCAAGTCACATGTTTCATATACAGGTATTTAATAATATGACTTACTCATATAACCAGGTTCATGAATGGAGATAACATTTGTACATTCACTTTCATCTCCATCACCTTATTGCAAAGGGCAAAAGAGAACTTTTCCTTTATACAATGTGTTTCATTGCAAGTTTCCCTTCAGTCTGCACTTGAGAATGGAATAGAAAAGTGTTCCCATGTTTACACACACCATTTAAGAACTGTTGTCTGAGCAAAGTTAAACATGTTTAGAACTACTAGTAAAGGCATAATTTATACATCACTTTACATACTATTACAGATAACATTTAAGGGACAAACCCCAAAACCACATTGGAAATGTAACAAAGCGAAGCATGACCTTCAGTATTTTCAGCTCAAGACAGACTCCTCTGTAAAGGCTTGCTGAAAGTTAAATAAGGGAAAGCTTGTGGAAGACAATTGCAGAAGCCATGAGGTAAGGCCACAGAATCAGGCCGCATATTTCAGTCACATGGCTGACCAGTGGGAATGAGGACAAGCACAAGTTTCCTTACACAAGGTTAGAATCAGAGATGTTAGACTGAACCAGTTTCATCAGCAATACTGAAGGCTTCTAAACAGATGGGAAGAGTACTAAGGCATTGCTGAAGAAGCAGAACTTCACATCAAAATTGGAAGCTGCTTGCCTGGATCAGAATAGGCTCCCATCATCTCACCAACCCAGACCATTCCACCATTCCCTCTTAGATTTACTCCCCTTATTCTCTTTCCTATTTGAGAAAGTAAAATCTGTCATTCAGTCTACTGCAGACCAAGTCATACTTCCATCACAGCGCACAATGTAGTTTGGATACATTTTCTGTCAAAACCAGCAGAGGATTCCAGCCCTCTCACACGCTATAGATTTAGGCTTTTAGGAGAGAGAGCTCCACAACACAGATACCATGGCAGCTGTTAGGAATATGCCCCTTAGATATATACCCCAGGACTTCCTTATTAAACAGAACAAAACAACATCCACAGAGAGAGTGATCACAGAGGCTCTGCACAGCTTTGGTACTTCAGTGAGGTTCTCACACACTGTCACACTAGAGACTGGAAGACAGGAAAGAGGACAATAGTATGTTTTATTACATCTACAGTAGCAAATTGATAGAATGACAGAAAGTACTCCCTCATCTGCCAGTTCTAATACTTACATGTCCTGAATTGCCTTCACTTAAAGTCTTTAAAAAGCTGACTAGTTCTAGTTCTTGAGTACATTTCCAAGTCTTCAAAAATACCAAGAACAAAAAATAAGCAGCTAGGCATCTCACTGAAATACCATGCCGAAAAAAGTACATTCATTTAAATGAGGTAGACTTCTACCCCCCTCAAAAGTATCAATTGGTCAAGAATAATTGCAAAACAAGCCCTAAAAGGACACATTTAGCTACACAACATGAAAAACATTCTTCATTGTTCACTGTATCCTGTTACTAGCTTGAACATAATTTTAGCTACTGAATTGGTGTTTTTTTGTTTTGGCAATCAGATATTAACTTCTCCTTTGTTTTTTCTTTTCCTGTTTGTACACCTGCATTCAATGAGCAAACAGCAACAGGATTAGTATTTTATAGTTAGCCTACTATACATTTGTAACAAGCAGAATGACAAAACACTTTCAAAGCCCTTGGGAAAAAACCAATAACCTTGACTTCTAACTTTAAGATCTAATTGCAGTCTCCAGGTAAAATAGTTTTGAAATAAAAATGGGTGTCCTTCCAAAATACTGTCTGCTTCAGATGAAAATTCACAACTGTAGCAATCTCTAAACAGGTAAGTAGTTAACATCCAAATTACCAACTCTCCAGCTACAATATTTTGAAGTGCAGACTAGGAAGAACTCCCCAAAGTCTTAAGAACATTCTAGAACAGTTGAAAGTTACCACTGGTATTTTTGATTGAAATCTCTTTTCTCCCCATACTAAGTTATGAGCTATTTAACTGTTCTTGAGTGTCAGAGATTCAGTACAAACCACAATAGGCAGGTTACAATCAAACTGGTGGGAGGCTGGACTCAAGCCACACTCAGCACAAAGAAAAATCCTACCATGCAGTAGCATGGTAAGCCTGCTAACTGCTTTTTCAATTTTAAGTGTATTCTGGTCTGAGAACAGACCCATGTACTGGACAAGTCAAGTGAAGTTACCTAATGGCCTCAGCCTGTATCATTAAGAAATTATCTGAACAAAAGTAAACCTGGTTTCAGTAGGTGAACACTCCTGAGGTGTGTCAGACTAAATAGTTATTCATGACTAATTCATTAATCGTGGAAACAACAGGCTTCTCTATTACATTCAAACTACTACCTTCAGAACAGATTCATCAGAACATCCTTAGTGATGGCAAAAGGCTTATGAAGCACCTGCCTATACACTAAGGGTACAGGCTGTACTGTCAATACAGCCCAAATACACTGACTTCAGCACTTGTCATCTTTCACAATTAAGACTGTTTTCAGAATAAACAGCTCTTAAATTCCTTCCCACAAAAGAAACTTTCAGGACTGGGAAAAAAGTTGTTTAAGTCCATAAACTTATCCTATGTCATTGAAACAGAGATTCAGAACTTTGTATTGTGTTGCTCTCTTCTGGGTGGGTTTCAGACATTCCTTTCTTACCCAGAATTGGAAGACTTTAGTTCTGTCAAAGCTGTATCCATAATGGCTTAATTCTGGGCACTGTGACACATGCAGCTGAACTTTATTTAGTCTCAGTTTAAGTGCAGACAGCAGTACTTAAGAACAAGAAGAGGTCAGGACACCTAAACTGAAGATCAAAATCTACTGCCACAGAACTGATTTGTATTTTCACTGGTGAATTGTATGGGAGCAGGTAAAGCAAGCTAGCTATTTCAGCAGGAAGTAGGGAGTAGATTTCTAGTAGTTACAATGCTTTTCTGAAATACCTTTATTTGCTTCTTTCTCAACATGGCTTTATTAGTGACCATTTAAGAAATCAGGTTTAGGACTTGGGGTTTGCCACCACCCACAAATCTGTACTGGGAATAGAGAATACAACATGAGCCCATCCAGGTGCAGATATCAAGAAAAAAAATACAGAAACAAGTTAGGAGGTGTAACTGACATTGATGTTCTAATTCTTTCCTCTTCCACTATGAGCAATTAAAGGCTAAGCATTCATTTCACTAAAAGTACCTTGTAACCTCCACTAATTCCAATTCTTTATAATTTAAAACACACCACTACTAATACATAGACTATGTAAATTATTTTAACTATGTAAAGACAAGCTTTTAGTATTATGAAGATGCAGGCCCACTTATCTTAATCCATCCCATTAGTGCCACCTAACTGCTTAACATCACTATAACTCCATGTAGAAAACTGCACTGTACACAGCTACGAAGAAAATAGACCTGATGTGACCCCACCAAGATGGTTTGAGGAAGATGAGATTGTCCAGAAATACTGTATCACCCCTCTTTTAGTGAAGAAAAATGTTCATTTTGTCTAGAACAATACCAAATATGGGAACAAGTAGCCACTGTTGTTCTGTTTCCTCTCAAGTGTTCCTAGAATGAACCAAGAATAAAAACAGAAAGTAAACTACAGGAAGAAATCACTGCTGGTCATGAACTTATTCTGCATATTGAGATCAGGTCTCTGTGGACTGGGTGTGCTGGTATTTCAGGCATTAAGAGCACTGGAACCAGAATTCCTATTTACCACTAGAAAAGATTTGAAGATTAGTACTTATGGGAACAGCTTTTAGACTTCTGGAGAAGTCAGCTGAGAAGACACTAGGAATTGGTAAACTAAGTATTCAATATTAAAACTGTCAGTTAACAATAGTACTATCTACACAAAATAACTCATCCATTCTCTACTACTATGTGCTACTTAAGTTTAACCACTGTGTAGCCTCACAAGAGGTTCACGCACTTTTTTAAAGATATTCCTGAGACTGAGGCCATGGTCAGTGGAGACTGTAGTAAGTTCTGTAGAGAATGCACATTCTCTGTGTTTTGAGAGCAGCTTTAAGGTAGAACAGATTAATCTCCAATATTGTAATTACTTTTTTTAAACCAAAATATAACCCATTTCAGTTGTATCAAATGTAAGTTTTGTTAACCACATAGCATCATACATGCAGATTTGTTATTTAAAGCAAGTATCAAATGGGCAAATACTTATTTTCTCAGTAGACTGGATCTAGTCCTTTATTGCCATGAAGATATACATTATTACATAATGCTGTAAAACAAGAGTGACAGCTATAGACAAATATCTAAGCTGCTTAAGAAACCAGACTTAGTTGGTAGAAACAGGTACTCAACACTTATCTTGAGTCCCACATATTGGATACTCGGGCACTGTCAAGTCCTCTTTCACTTGGTTCAGTACGCTTCTAATCTGACTTGCTCTGCTGAAGACCTATCCCTGTCCTCTCATCTGAAAACAATCATGCCTTGAATACTGTGGTTGCAACCCAATGCAGATGCAAAAAAAAAAATCAAGTGAAACACAGCAAAATAGCAAAAGCAGTGGCCTCTCCCACAATGAAGTCATTCTCCCTTCCCTCCACACAACTGTGCTTTAAATGGAACTCAAGTTTTTGCTCATTAAAGGCCAAATCTCAAATCAGACCTCCACAGACATGAGCAGTGTTGTAACAGGACCTCCATTTGTTACAAACACTTGAGTTCAGTTTTTTCCCCGTGTCATGCATAATTCATCTTAAAAAAAACACAAATAGAAGTTACTGCAACTCCAACTTTAAGAGCAAATTAATTCTGTTTGCTGATAGTCTATTCCTATAACCTAGGATCACCAACAGAACAGGACTTGGGTCCTTACAGGGTTCTGAAACATTGTTCCTGCAAGGACTTTACCTTCAACAGCAGGCAAGTAGAATGCGACACTGGCCACTGAATATGAACCCTGAGGGGCCCACTGCTCACATCACTTGGCTGGAAGAAAAATGTTCCTCCTCACACAAGCACTGTGTGCTCATGCCACCCCTTACCAGCACAACTAGCGAATGTGGGCTTTAAGCACCTGTAATTAGAAACTCTTGGGTACTCAAGGAAGAGGCAAGAAGCCATGCTTTGCAAAGCCAACAGCCACCACGCAGCAAGTAACAGTTTGGATAACAGTTCGGGATAGATTTACACGTTTAGCTCTTTCACCATAGATATCTCAGCAGGTTTAAGCTGCCGCTCTGTTGCAGTAGGCCTATACTTCCCCTTCTACCAGGGCAAATCAATTGCAGAAAGTCACCTTACTCTAGGCTATTCAAGTCTTTCAGGTTATGCAGAAGACAGCTAGGATACCCTCAAAAACTGAAAACATGCAAATTGCCCTATCCTGAGAAGTTATTTTTACTTTTCTACTGCAAGGATCAAAATGTTTTTGTAGGCATCTTTGGTTTGCTGAATGTAGCAATTATTGACCAATATAGTAGTTCCCAGCATATATTTAAAATTGAGGGGAAGCACTGAAAAAGGCTTTGGAGACCACCAACCATACAGGATCAAGTCCTGGAAACATGACTGTGCATAAGGCACAGTTTTTGAGTGGAGGAAAAAAAGTTAGCTGAAGTAATTCTGTTCTTCGTGGGACTACTGTATTTTAACTGGTAATGTCAAATATTTGTTTTCATGGATTAACACAATTCAGAATTCAAGAACTAATGAAGTTTACACAACAGTGTCAGCAGGATATTCTATGATATAGAAGCTATATGTAATAAAATCATGCTTTAATACAACAGTTTTCACACTATCCAAATTTTTAGTTCAAATTATGGTAGGAAAGAGGTCAGAAGTTTCCTGACAGCAGTACTGTCAGTCTAACTTGCTTCTATAAAAACTGTACTATCAAGAATCAACAAAAATTTTAGAACTGAATGATACAAGAGTATAGAATGATGGATTCCCGTGACTAATTAGTTTTTCCCTAGATGATCACATCCAACCCCTAGTTCCTTCAAAAACATGATCTATATTTAGACAGCAATAAGTGCCAAAGACAGCAGAAATAATTACACAAAATCATGTTTCACTGGCATTACCAGAAGATACTGTAGAATTATTAATTCAGACTATGTAGATAGCTAGTACCTCTGTGCTCAGAAAACAAGGATGTGTGGTTCTGTAGCTTTATATATTTTCTGGAATGAATATCACTAAATTTGAAATCCCCCATTTAAGTATATCTGTACAGTAAGTATGACTGTTTTCAATTACTGTTATAACTACTTTTGCACCTTTCCTTTTCTTTAGGTATGTACTGAATACAGTTGGGGATGCAGTACAGGAAAACAAATTCTTCCATGACTGATAAACAGACAAGTCAAATTCTTCTCAGATACGGAAAGAAAAAACAAATACTCAAAAGTACACACTTGCTTTTGAGTACCATGAAACAGCCTTTAAGATTAGGTTTAATGAAAATACTGCTTCAATATGCCTCAAGAACACTGCTTTCACTTAGCAAATGAAGTATTTTCCAGTTCATATACCAAAACATCTACAGTAAGACAGTCCAAAACCAAAGTGATCAAAAGGTGTTCAATACACGACAGAACCACAACAGCTCAAAGCCCAACAGCTAACAGGACGCTAATGCTCAACACATACATGTTCACAATACCTAGGTAAGCTTTTGTCAATGGATTCTTCCTACTAACCCCCCAGACAAGTAGTACATTCATACTAAGTGAGTTAGCAGAACGTACAGGGGTCACAACGCAAAGGACTTTAAATGTGTAGACAGCGTTTGTTAAAAGAAATTCAAACACACTTTGTATCAGCATACTTTACAAAGTTGGGAATAACATGGGGTTAAGATCTACTGCAAAAGCAAATTGGAAGCACTTAGGCATTTGTGCAGACTTGAATCCTTCAAGGCAGGAAAAAACCAAAACAAGATGAGACAAATTCTTGACTCCTGCTTGGCACTGCAAATATATAACTGACAAGAGGTCTCAACTTCCATCTTTCTGTATTTCTGCTATCAGCAATATACAACTCAAAGCACAGAAAAAGACATAAATCACTGCAAAAGATAATGTGTGCACTGGTAAACTGCCTACAATTTAAAGCCTCACAAGTGTTGTGGAATGTCAGACTGAAAACAGAAGACTGTCCTAGGTGCAAGATTAAGTATCTGGCAGTGTATTGTTTCACAAGACACAAGCATGAAAGACTGAAAATCCTGAGCATTAAGAACATTTTACATGTTTTATAAAGGATATCAGGCTACATTGTTCAGACTTGAATAGGACTCAACACTTAAATTAGACAAGGCTGACCAAGAACTGGTTACAGACTCAGGCTCAGCTGATGAAGGTGATTCAGTGAGTGGTTCTGAGCTGGCAAGGAAAAAACCCCTCATCCTTCCTGTACAGGGACAAGTGCAGCTAGTCACTATGAGACTGCTAGTCCTATTTGAAGGTTGCCAACAAAACCCTCACTTAAACTTCAGATTGCTGAACAAAGCATCAAAATAGCTTCTAGAAGCACATGCTTTTGTGTAAACCATTTATGTTCCTTTTTTTGATGAAGTAGGCAAAAAAAACAGATCTATCATCATCCCACCCCAAAAGCATAAAGCTGTTGCCTTTCGCCTTGTTCCAGACCAGAGCTTTCACCAGAGACACTTCTGGCAGCTGAAGAATCACCCAGATGACAGGAGAGCAGAGCACCAGACCAGGTTTATAGTCCTTTTTATGCTTCCAGAGGTGTTGATCATGGAAGCATGCTCAAGACCTGCTAGGTTTAACTTTAAAGTTCACATTTAGTTGTTGAATTTAGCAAGTTAGGTAATTCTTCATACATTAAAGCACCTCTTAAGTATGCTTCCCAATAAGCATCACTTCTGACATGAGACAACTCTGACTCACGCTCTAATTACCAATACTGCTTTCCTTGTCAGCTCTCCCACTGGCTTTGTTTAAATCATATTCAGTTCCAATCTAAAAATTTCAATTCAGAATTTTTTTTTTTTTTTTAGAAATACACTTGAGAGTTTACAAACCCAATCCACCAATGGTTTTAATAACAATTAAATGCCACTATGTCTTTGGAAGAAGATCCTTGACCATAGCCCCCCTTCCTAAGCTATTTACATTAAATAATCTTGAGCTTAGATGTACTTGCTGTTGTACAGGAAGCAAACTCCAAAGCCATTTGTATGAAGCACATTAAATAGGCAGAAAACACCCATAAGGTTCAGTGTGTGGAAATGCTTTAGACTAAGAAACCTTTTCCTATCACAGTAATGTCTTAGCTAAGCAGAGAACAGAACCCATGCACTGCCAGGACATGACTGCACACCCCGTCTCCCCAAGAGGTATTCGCACTTTTAAAGAGGTGAGGCTACAAGGGTAGGAAATCAGTAGGTGGACGACAGGAAAGCTAGTAGATGAGGATGAGTCAGGAGATGAGCGATAGCTGTACTTCCTGGGCAGGACAGCGATTGGCATCTCAGGAACGTGGCAGAAGGGAGCAGGAGACGGGAAAGACTGAATTGAGCCCAGGAAGGTCTGAAACGCAGCTCCTCACACCCAAGCGCCCCCAGGAGTGCAACAGGAGGCTAAGGTTGCACAAGAGTCCTAACGATTAGGTGAGGTGAATGTCTAAACAACTTAGAGTGAGAAACAGCTCTTAGTTCTGATTTTTATATAGGAGGAAAATTCTTGTTTACTTTCTGCCATGTTTCTGATATTTGTAAATACTTTTACACCCATGCAGTAGAAATAATAGAAGCCAAACAACATACAGAGTCCTTTGGCTACAGCAGTTTCAAAAATTTGTAAGCAGCCCATACACAAGCAGTAAAAAAAGACCCTTCCACAGGAGTAGTAGGAATGCTGATCATTTGCTAGTGACCAGCATCCACCAGAAAAGCTCCATCTGAGACAAGATAGTGAGGAAATGAATGACCTCCAACAGATGAGAAAATGTTTAAGAGAACCTTTATATGATTTTTCCGCAAAAGGTTTAGCCTTTTACACCAATGTAAACCTTTGTTGCTCATATTCAAGGTGAGACTTTAGATAATACAAAGTGGCTTCATTCAAAACACTAACAATAGTGTAAGCCAACCTTTTCTTGCCAAAGCCTTTGCCTGGTGATTTCTGTTTGCAGAGGGACCAAACTGTTTTCCAGATCCTTATTTTTGTAAAACAAACACATACACACAGAGTCTTCCCAGTTCTGAGAACTGCTTCTTTAACTTCTAGTCTCACACTGTTAACTCCCAGAACAGAACCTGTTTTAATTAGGTGCAGAATCCCTTTCTAACATAGCTCTTAATGCTTTCCAGTAGCCACACACCATCTAGATCCAGAGTCCAGCTTCTTTAAAAAAGTAGACTGAAGTATTGCATTGCAATAGCATTTTAGAAAACAGAAAAGGAAAGCAGATCAATTTTTCATTTATAAACCATGTATTGTAGCAACAACAAGAACCAAAGGGTAAACATAAACCTGACAACTTACAGGGCAACACAGTAAGCCAGATCCCCAGCCAGTCTATCAGATCTGTGTCACAACTCATCATGTAACTACAGTAAGCTCACTCACTCCTAGGGTCACCCAGGGTCCTTGGCAAAGTATAAGAGCTTGGAGCTTAGAAGGAAAGACTGTTACCTCTTTGCTCTCTGCCTCAGATACAGCAACTAAAACTAATTAGGTTTTATTGATCTAAAGGATTCTTCTGTAGCTCTGAAGATGTTTATTTACATGTTCTCTATCTACACATTAGTAATACATGTATACTATATTAGAAGGCAAATCTAAACATGCAAGTATTTCTGATTCCTCATGTTGAAATTGGGAATAGAAAGTTGAGAAACCTTTATTCTTTGACATAACTTGGACAGAGCAGTGCACGACCAATACCACTTTTATACTAACTCCTAAAACTGGGAAGAGATTAAACTGGTATTTACGAAGGAGAAAAATTATTTAAAAAGGAGCTGAGAAGACTTCTCTAAAGAGATGTGCAACTTCTTAATCTTTCAAACAAGGAAACATACATTTCATGTTAAGATGAGAACATTACTAAGATTTTACTGAGAACTCTGTAAAAGCTTGACATTTCACTGGCTAGCATAAAAGTTTGGTTTAACTTCCCCATTCCACATATGCAGCAATGCTTTAAGAGGAGGCAGTGAGACTGGGGCAAGTTACCCCTTCAAGTTAAAAATAAGTGGCTGCAAATAGTTTAGTTAAACTACTAATAGCATGAAAAAAGCAATTCTGGAAGACAAAACGAGAAAAATGCTTAGATGTACATACATACACAATCACGTGTTCAGTTTTCAGCTGCAAAAGCTGCATCTGGGTAACATCCTACACTCTCTGAAAAAGTGCTCCAATATACACAACATATCCATAAACCATTCTAAAGATCTAAACTAGAAAGAAGCAGACAAGCACACACACAAGGTAAACCTAAAAAAACACATCAAATATGAATCACTAGCTTTGTTATTGAACATGCTTCTGTGTTGTATTTTATATATCAGCCAGACAGAAACACCATATAGCTGGAAGATTTTCCATTAATGCACCTCTAGATATAATGCAAAGCACATGCTGTTACTCTTTCTGCTATTCCACATTTGGCAGAGAGCAAGGTTTGAGCTTATGCTACCGTCTGCAGCACCAGACAGAAAAGCACCCTTCAAATACAGAAGCATCAGTGTCTTGTTTGGGACTTTATTGTAGGAATATGATTTAAGATAGTATAAGGTCCCAGCTCGTATCACACATTAGCTATTTTAGGACCAAATCCTGAAGGCTAGCAAGTCCTTTCAGGCTAATTGATTCATTTTCATTTCTGCAGACTTTCATTGGCAATACATGTAATCAGGTTGTGCCCAGCATCTTGCTGGATTGGGCTATAAATATCTGACCTCTACTGATGTCAAGCTATGTTGAACTGCTATAAAAAGGTTCCTTCTTAAAAAATCAAACGTCCATCTTTGTTGAAGAGGTGGAAACAGGAAGACACCAAATATGCCCAGATAAAATGTACATACTGACTGCAGTGCTACACAAAAATGCTTACCATTGAAATGCTGGTTAAAGGCAACACAAAATTTTTTTTTCCTTAACATTAGACACTCCTGGCTTGCTCAACAATTTGTGAGTTACTCCAGATACTGCTGAACCTACTTTCTCTTGGATCCTTCCCTTATCTCTCCGCAAAGTGGTACAAAACTTCAGAAGAAGTAATCTAGAACAGCAATTATGCAAAAGCAAAGTTGATCACTGATGTGCTGTTGTTGTTTGGGTGTTTATTTGGGTTTGGTTTGTTTTTTTAATAAATATGGTAGCAGTTTATGTCTTAGAAACAGTATTGTTTGCTCATTAATGTTCAATGTTTTATTCTGAAGAGAGTCAAAGCCAGCTGACAATACTCAGGAAGAGAAGGCTACTTTAAATGAAAGATTCAAGATCACATTGTCACATTAATGCAACAATATTATTTCTGTAACATGATATAGATTCTCTGTCCTGCTCCAGATAAGACCCTCCAGTGCATCTCCACAAATTACCTAATGACACTATGAAGTTGCAAACTCACAGTATAAAAACAAAAGTTGCATAAAGTTCACCTGACCTTACATGTCACTTCAAGCAAGTTTCAGCTTAGTCACACTGAGGTGCCTCCTGAACATTAAGGACCCAGTCCTTCACCTGGAGTGGGACTACTTCACACTTAGATAATACACATTTTTGAAGACTTACAAGTTGCAGCTAAGCTGTTAGAGGCTCTAGTTTATTTTGAATTTAAAAAATTGAAATGCAAAGTTAACAAAATGGATGCATTTCAAGAGAAAAATATCAACAGCTGCCACACGTTCTTTAAAACCATCAGCTTTAATGCAGTTTTGCCCCACTACTGCTCATTCCCACCTTGTACTGCAGCATACAGCCATGAAACAGCTCAGCCATCCCATGTCTCCAGATCTCCTGAAACCACACTGTTAAGCAGATACAGATATTGATCTGGTTTAAAAAATAAACCAGCAAGTGCATACATATTGCTAAATTGCACATAGCTGCACAATCTTGCCAGGAGACCCGAGCACAGCAATGCACCACAGCAGAGGCTAGAGAAGGCCCATTTACACCAGCACCACCTTTACATGCTCTGCTGTATCAGACTGCCCAAGAAGCAAGAAACAACTACAGCTGGTGTCAGTGGTAACCCAGCACCCTGCACTGTGGACCCTGTCAGATCAGGAGAAGTTCGCTCTAAGGTCTACAGAGACCATGTGGCAGAAGAGACTTCATTTAGAGAATACAAAGCACTCATGACATTCTGCTTCCCCTTCCCCCCCCCCCAAGAAATCAAAACTGTCAAGACAAAAATAAGGGAAAAAATGTGAAATTTTTCTACAGCACAGAGAATCGGTATAAAGTTTCAGCATACTAGTGGCATGATTCATGTTCATAAGCAGTCGCTGTAAATCCCACCAGGCAATCCTTTTGCCAGCTAAGTTACAAAATACTACCTTCTAATGATTACCAGGCAATTGTTTGGGCATATTTCTTTAAAAAACCCACTACTTTTCTGGTTTTGTTGCAATGATTACTTATAGACAACCTTAAAAAATGCAGTTCATATTAGCTTGAGATCTCACAGTGAAAAGTAATAATTCAAGACTACTTCAGCACCAATTTAAGAGCTAGAGAATAACTGCCTGAATAGTTCCCTGAAGAGGATATCTACAGGAAGAAGCTAGTGACCTTATTTTATCAAGTAAAACTCATCAAGTATGTTACCAATTAGTCCTGTGTATTTACAAGAATTGTATTTTGATCAAAACGTTTCATTAAAAAAGACTTAATGGAGTCCACAGCGGATCAACTAACAGACTCATTGATCTCAAAGTATTACTGTTAACAGGTGGACATCTCCGAAGGACCTGCACCAAGGACTTCCAACTACATTTAACATGTCAGCAGCCTTAGGCAATGATGCACACCCTCTACCAGGAAATCCCAAGTGCCACAGGTGTCTGACCTAGCAAGTAGTGAGGAGCAAAGGTTATGGTTAAAGAGTTGATGTGAACCACCTGGCTAAACAATCAACTCACAGGGAACACATGTACCTATCTTACCCAATAACAGGACTGTGAGAGCTGGTGGTATCACTATCATCCCTGACTGTGACAGAAATTTCAGCTTCCTAACCTCTGCAATGCTTTATTTAAGGCAAAGACTTGTGCTCAACATAGGTGTAACCAGGCACAACTGTAGTTGCCTCTGGAAATCAAAGCACAGGCACTGATAATAAGAGGGACATCTTCAAAACATAATGGGAGTGCAGGGCCCAAGCTACCACTCCACTTAAGTCAGTAAAGCTCCGAATACCCAAGAGCTAGGTTGGTCAGTCTTTAAAACTCAACCCTATCTAAGCTTTAACAGGAATGATGCAGAAGTTTCCCAAGTAGCTTAATGCTCCTATCTTGAGTATTCCACATTAGCACAGATTTTAATAAATTACTTGTTTAGAGGTTATGGATTTTAACATGGTTCATGACCACATCACATTTTTCACTATTTTAAGTTCTTGTGTAACAGGTAGTCATAATCATTATTCAGATTACTTCAGGATGAAACCTACTATCAATCATCAGGAATCAACTACTAAAGATAAACCAGGTTCAGCTGCTGAATCACAGCTTTTCCTCAACCTAGCATTGACGCGTTTCACTGCTATCACATCCCCTTATCACACCAGACATTTCACAGACCCAGTGCCCAGATACCCCGGCTTCGGGGGCTGCGACTGCTGCGCACACGGAAGTTTTCCTGGTGCCGGTCATCAAGCCACCCGCTGGCGAGGAGACCGGAGCGGACACCGGTACTCGGACACGGATGCCAGCAAACCACAGCGCAGGGGAGATGGTCTCCAGGCGGAAACCCCTCTAGCAGCACCCCCTGAAGCGTCACCTGCCGTGCAGCAACGCCCTCACGTCACCTTCCCCCAAGATCCTTCCCACCCTAAGACACCGAAGTCTTCGGATCCCCAACGGCGGGAGACGAGGCTCGTGCTCCGCAGGCAGGGCGGGGGGCGGCCGGCCGGCCCTGCCCGAGCCCCGCGCGGGGGGGCACCCCGGGCCGCCCCTGAGGACCGAAGCCGCCGTGCCCCGGCGGGGGCCCCTACCCGGGGTCCGCAGCCCCCCGCTCCCGGCCGGCTGCACCCCGGCCAGCACCGGCCCGGCCCCGCTGCCCGCGCCTGTTACACAACCACCCCCCGCCAGCGCGGGGCAGCGAGCGCTGCCCGCAGCCCCTTGCCGGCCGGGCGTGAGGAAACGCTCGGCGGGCGCCAAGGCAGCTCCGCTCCCCTCGCCGAGAGCCGCCGCCGGGCGCCACCCAGCCCGCGAGAACCGCCCGCAGCCCCGCTCGTACCATCGCGGCTCCTCCGCCCGCGGCTCTGCCCAGACACGCCGGCGCCCCGGGACGGATGGACTGAGGGAGGGACGGACGGACAGAGGGAGGGAAGGAGCCCGCCCTCCCCGCGCGCGCAGTTCGCCGCCGGGGCGGGGCGCAGTCCCAGCACAGCGGCCCCGCGCGGGCGGGGCGGCCCGGCGAGTGCTGGGGCTCGCGCCGGCAGGGGCAGGACAAGAGGCCGGGGCGACTGCCCCGCGCGGGCTAGCGGGCGGCGTGTCCATAAATGGAGAACGCGCCGCGGCGCAGCCAATCGCCGCGCGCGGCCGGGACGTCACTCCCGGAGGGAATCCCGGCGCCCCCTCGCGCTCCCGCCCGCCGGCCGCGGCCCAGCGCCCTGGGGCCGCTACTGTGGGCCCCCGGCCCCGGCCCCGGCCCCGGCCCCCACCCCCGCCCGCGCTCCCGGTCAGGATGAGCGCTCGCCACCACGCACTGCCCGGCCGTGCGGGAGGAGATGTTTCCAGCAGAATGGTGTTAGCAACACCCCGGCAAGCGTGCTGGTGCTCCACAGCACTCGCTTCTTCCTCCTCCCCCGCAAAGGCACCCACAGAACTAAGGTGCTTCTAATCGAGGTGCTGGAGCGAGTGCAGAGGAGGGCAACGAAGCTGGGGAAGGGCCTGGAGAATAAATCCTGCGAGGAGCGATGGAAGGAGCTGGGACTGTTCAGTGTGAGGAGGAGAAGGCTGAGGGGAGACCTCATCACTCTCTACAGCTCCCTGAAAGGACGTTGTAGAGAGGTTGGTGCTGGTCTCTTCTCACAGGGAATTAGTGACAGAACAAGAGGGAACGGCTTTAAACTGTAACAGGGGAGGTTCAGGCTGGACGTTAGGAAAAAATTTTTTCACAGAAACAATGGTCAGAGAGTGGAATAGGCTGCCCAGGGAGGGGGTGGAGTCCCCATCCCTGGGTGTGTTTAAGGGCCGTTTGGATGAGCTGTGGGGGGATGTGGGGTAGGGGAGAACTTTGTAGAGTCGGGCTGAGGGTTGGACTCAGTGATCCCGAGGGTCTTTTCCAAACTGAATGATTCTGTGATTCTAATCCCTGGAAACAGTGGCATGTGCAAAGCATCTCGATACCAAATACTGAAACAAGTCCTAGGTGTACCCCACAAATGCAAAAAAGATCAGGTGCTTGCCTGGCACTTGGCACCTGTTCTGTGTTGCACGTATCAGTTTGACCAGAACACAGTCGATACACCCTCTAGGGACTGTGCTTCCTAAGGGATCAAATCAGTAAACCCATCAACAGTTGAGGACTGTATCCTGCTAACAAACACTTCTCCTCAGGCTTGAAGCCCTGTCACTGACTTTAATGCATTTCCAACTGCCACTTCTAAACTGGAATATAAATAAAATGGAAACAACATAATTAACAATCGTAACAACAGCCAGACCCTGAGTCATATGTTAATACTCCTTCCAAACCACCCTGAAAAGCACTCTCAATAGGTACAGTTCCTGTTTTTCATCATTAGATATTACGGGGTTTTAACTTATCTCTGATTAAAAGGAAGTGCAGTTATTGGAAAAAAATAGAGCCGTTTATACAGAATACATGTATTCAAATTTTATTGTTTGTTTTTATAAACAAAATGAAGACTCACTTCCAAGCTAATTTAGAGATTAGGCATAGGCAGATTCACTGCCGACTTCTCGGAGAGCACTGCTCCGGCTGCGCCGAGGCAGGTGCTGGCTCTGCAGCCAGACAGATCTGTGCAGAGGAAGGGCAGTGCTGCCCAGCACAGGTACATGGATTTGTCCTCATGGATCTGCCTGCAGCATCAGCATGCTGGTTTGCAAATGTGCTGGTCAAATGTTAACAAATTCAAACCATCCTGATGCGCTCAATACAGAATTGGGACAAAACTTAAACTATTAATCTGGCCCACTGTTAGGTCCCACGAACTTCAGTGATTTGGATGAAACACAACAGCCCCCTGGGCATGTTTCATCCCTGGTTTTGAAGTATACCAAAAGACTTCCTCAGCTCAGCTGGGTTTACACTGTATGATTACTGATCATGTGAAGCTTGGGGTTTCCATAGTGGATTGCTTGGATGTTAACTGACATCAATGTGAGGGGTAGGAAGTATTTTCATTGAGAAAGTAGCTGGGTGGTAAATATGATCTGCAATAGCTATTAAAGCAAAAATACATCTGATAGTGCTAAAAGTGAGCAGAACTTCACAGGAGATGAGTTTCACACTTTGATTCCCAACAGAAGGTGAGTAACAGCAGTTTTATGGAAATAGGACAAAAATAGTTTGCCTAGTATTTCATTTGAACATGGAAATGTTACATAAATTTATGGGACTGTGATAAAAAGTGGTGAAAAAAAACCTGTAAGAACCCAGAGAGCATATATAGGGCTGACAAAAGAAAGAGAATCTATATAGGTTTTGTAAGTTTTTTTCTATTTGCTTTGGATGTGGGTCTTTTTTTCATGTCTAGGTTCATCTTCTGAAGACAGATGTATTTGTATGTCTGTTTACATACATACAAACATCTTTATAACAAGGTATGAAAAAAGTAGAGAAACTAGGTTGTAGAAGAAGACTAAAAAAGTACATTCACACTGGATAGCTAATTGAGAAACTAGTCCCAAGTTCACTGCATTCTATGTGTGCTACCAGGGTCCATCTACTCTAGATGGACTAGAAGATGACTGTCAATAAAAATTTTAGGGCCGAAGGCATCAGTGCTCTGCATCTGCACAAACCTTTTCTAAGCACTGTGTGTACCAAGCACAGTCTAATTCACAATTAACTCTTTTCATGCTTTTAAACATAGTCATTTCATTCTGCTTATTTTAATGATAAACATCTAATTCCCAAGCTTAGTGAATGATACTTATTCAACACCCATGCTCAGAAGCAGGGGAAGGCATTTCCCTTTGAATGTCAGTCGTGGTGTTGCTGAATGGTCTGCATGCCTGGGCTCCTCCCGCCAGTCACATATAATAGTCATCTCTGAGAAAGGCAGAACCCACATTTTCATCTTGAGGAGCTCCAGCAGAGTAAAAAGGAACCTCTGTACTTTTAAATGATACACAAAACTAAGAAGTGGTGACGTTTCTGTCATAAAATTCATATGGACAGGTTACCTTTAAAAGACCTAACCTGAAAAGATTTAAGAAAAATTCACTGCATCAAGAACTTTCATTGCTTTTTTCATTGTCTGACAGTGTTGTGTTTGGTTAGTAACACCTACCAGCTCATGCACAGAAGTGATAACATCAAGAAATATTTTGAGGATATTTTCTGGCTGCTAGCAGTTGTGGCACTTGGTCCTCCCGATACTGATCAGTAGTGCTAAACTTCAGGAAAACATTTGAGGACAAGCTTCGCTTCAGAGCCTGAGGAGGTTTATTGACGTAGCATTCAGGACTGGTTTCAGAGGTGGGCACAGGCTCAGCGCTGATGGGAGTGACTGCAGCTCTTTGCCATCACCTGATCTGGAGCCCACACCACACCAGGCAGTGCCACAAGAGACAAGTTGTTGCCTCCATAGTGTGGCTGGTAACTCACACGGGTGTTTCCGCCTACCCACTGCCTGAGTGATGCTGTGTGCCAGCACCAAGCAGGAACCAGGCTGATGCTGAAATGCATAAAGACTAAACTGTCCGAAAAAAAGAACATGATCCTTACCTCTGGAAATGCCACAGAATACAACTTTCCCTTGCCCTCCATTCTAAAAACTTTATTGTGGCTTCCGAAAGAAATAACTCTTAGGAGAAGTCAGTGAATCTGGGAAAGATTAGAAATTTTAATGAAATAGGCACTGCCCTGACTGCTTTCTAATTGGTTAAAACTGACAGCAAAGAAAAAAACAGGCATTATGACTTTTCTCTTACAAAATATAAAGTTTTATAATCCACATATTTGTCTCGTTGATCAGAATCATTTAATTAATAATTTAATCAATTCCTGAAAGCCACTAAAACAAGGCTTAATACCCATAACAAGACATCATACGTTCAGTTAGAAAACCACACAATCTGGTATTTCTTAGAAAGATGAAGCATTTGTGTCATAGAAAAACAAATGTTATAAAATTAAGGAAACTTTACAAATTCAATGCAATTTTTGCTGTATCTGCTTTTCAAAGAATAAACACACTTTATAATCTTAACATTTTCCATTAAAATGCAGATGGTTACATTCTGCCTTCAGTTACACTCGCTGAATGTAGAATTCTACTTACAGAAAATAAAAAATGGATTCAGCAATTTCTTCTTGTGAAATGTAGGGAGAAACTAAATGGCATGTATAAAAAAAAGGCAGAAGTTTATGACTTAAAAATGTGATTAAATCACTCCAGTGTTTGGGACAGGTTTTCATGTTGGAAAACACTATGATCATTTTAGCTTTCTTTCACTCCCTTTCTCTGTACCTAATAGAGTATCTCCCTTCCCGCCTCTCTTTTGTTGGCCTTAAATTAGAAAAGCATACCTGTTCAGGAAGCATGCTTATTAACATGTTCAACATGTCCATCTAAAATACCACTGGAGTAAGAAGTACAGTAACAAAATCAACAGCCCTTCTTCACCCACTGTTGGGTTTTGGGGGGGTTTTTTGAGGAAAAATAGCATGTGGCTCTTTTACTCTGGATCTGATTAAGAGAAGCCTCAGACGTAAGAGATACTTAGAATTCCTAGAGTTGAATTTTTCTCCAAGTGCAAACCAAAATGTATGAATAACGTTGTTATTTGCAAGGCTGGTATAAATCTGGAAGAAGTCCACAAGGACTTGGTAACTGAGGAGTTCTGCCTTCTGTGTTCCTGTGACTGACTTTGGTTAAGCTATGCAGGTTCATGTCAACAAGAGTACAAAGACTGTATTTTTTTTCCTCAGAGGGAGATTTTTTGAAACATTACACAAGCTCTTAAGATCAAAATTTTATGTTATGATGAGCAACCTGATCTAACAACAACATTAGCCCTGCTTTGAGCGGGGAGTTGGACAAGATTTCCTTCCAAGGTCCCTTCCAGCCTAAATTGCTTCATTCTCTAATTCTGCGATTATTTAAAATGGGCCTCCATTCATGAGTTAGACAGTTGAACACTCCAGAATAAATTAACATTATTGTTGATGTTGTGCCTTGATAAGTAAACTGATCTGAATGTGCCTTTAAGAAAATAAATCTACGTATTATCAATTACAATGAAGAGGTAATTATATAAAATACAACAGTTTAGTACTGCTTTAGCTAGAAATATCAAGGAAGTGATATAAGTACAAAAATAATGATCTCTGATAACACAAGATGAAAAGAGTATCTGTGTGGGTCAAACCAAAGATCATTCACCTCAAACATCCTGTGTCGGACCGTGGCTGGTATGGAAGCCTGGGGAGGAGCGCAAGAACAGACGGGCATTTACTTGTCACTTCCCCATCTCTTGGCCCCCACCATGCTGAATGCTGCTGCCAGACAAGGGCTAGAGGGAGAAAGCAGACTGAGAGCTAGTATGGAGGCACCTTTTAATGTTAATTTCAAGACTGCAGTAGGAGGTACAAATGTTGACATGTTTTTAAATTAAAATAACTTTAATTGATCTGCTTAAATAACAATTTGCTTTCAAGTCCCACTCCTGTAGACATACATACTCAAGAGAACGCGGGGTATCCAAGCAGTCCTTTAGCAAGAAAAATCAGTAGACAGGCACACAAAAACTGCACAGCTGCATGAAGTTAGTCTAGATATTTGCCAGGTCAGAGCATACAGCTGTGTACATCAATAAACTAGAGCAAATTCAGCTGGGGCCAATGAGATGGTCAGGGGCCAGAGGAGAGGCTGGGGGGGCAGGGCTTGCTCAGCCTGATGAAAGCAGACTTTGGGGCACCTAACAGGAGCCCCCCATGCCTATGAGGAGGTCATCAAGATGTCAAAGCTGGACTCATCACAGTGGTGCAGGGTGGGAAGACAACGTAAATGCAAACAGGAGAGGTTCAGACTAGGTATAAGGAAAATATTCTTCCCCCAGCAGCCAACCAAAAATGGGAGCAGACTGCCCAGAGAGGTTGGGCAGTCTCCATCCTGGGAGGTTTTTCACCAGCAGGCTGCGTAAAACCCTGCCAAACTGCACTTGGCCTCCTCAGTGACCTCACCTGGAGCAGGGGGTTGCCCAAGTGTGCTCCCGAGCTCCATTCTAACCTGAATTATCCCACAGTCCTATGACTCTCAGTTGGTTACTATCCCATTTTGAAAGCACCTATGGCATGTTTTGCTTCTGGCCTGATCCTTTGACGTGGGAATTACTTTAAAATAAATAGGTCAATCAGAGTGTGGATTCAGCCCCCGCCTTGCTTTTTACAATGGCCTATGCACGCTACAGCACTTCCATGCTTCGCATCTGCCAGATACCCAGTCCTGCAGTACGGGATGTTGTACGTATTTTAACCAAAATCAGAGACAATCTGCTATTTCAGAGCGAACTGATGCAGTAAGTTTGTCTCCAGTTTCACTTACCCTTTGTTGACCCAAGGTGGTTGTACCAAAATCCAAAGAATGACACAAGCAGGGAGCAAAAGTGAAGGCAGACACACCCTCTATGGACTTTGTTTTTTCCAGTAATACTTTCTCTTAGCTCATACGCCTCTGCTGTGCAAACGGACAGATCATCTTTTCTGTGATGTATGAAGTTTTACTGAAGCTTCATGTCAGATCTTGTTTGAAAATATAACCTGGAAATCTTACAAACAAAACCATTATTTGCCACTGATGATAACAATCTTGTATTCTGCCAGGATTTGTTATATGCTCTGGAAAAACACATACTTTCTGTCACACACTTAGCTCCTTTGCACCATTAGAAATGCAGAGTAACTGCTGTTTTACCACCACCAAACTTTCTGGAGGCCAACATTTGGGGGTGCGGGAGCCGCAGGTATGGCCCCCCGCTCCACGCCCCCATCGCCCATCCCCCGTGCCGCAGAGAACGCGGCAGTTATTTGCGGGGTCTCTCGGCTCCCTCCCTCCCCAGGAGCGGACACTGCTGTGGGACACCTGCGAGGGACCGAGGACTGGCCGGGCTTTGTCCTGGCGGCTGGAATATCCGCGCCCCCCCCCCCGCCACCCGCCCCGGGCTGCCGGCGCGGTGCTGCCCCCCGCCGCGCGCGTTCCCATGGCGACGGCGTCCTGGCAACCGCTCCCGCTCCCGCAGCCCGGCCTGCGGTCCCGCTCCGCGCAGCCGGGCGGACGGACGGGCGGACAGCCGGACGGGCGGACAGCCGGGCGGGCGGACGGACGGGCGGGCGGGCGCCCCGGTGGCGGAGGGGCAGTCACGACGCTTCGCAAAGGGCCGCTGCAGCGGTAGCAGCGCGCTAAGGAGCGGGGCTCGGCCGGCCGCTGAGATGCGGGGGGAAGGCGGGCAGCCCCGTCCTGCCCGGAGCCAGCACTGGTGAGTGAGCGCAGCGCCCTGCGCCCGTCGCAGAGTCTGTCCCAGCTCTGTCCCTCCGTGTTGCATGGCCATAGAGTGGTGTCCGCGCTGTGGTGTCCTCCTGTCGGCTGTCGTCCACCCCCGTGCTCCCACGGCCACGGCCGCCTTTACCGGTGACCCTTCCAGCGAGGAGCGCGGCGGCGCCGCCGGGGGTCCCGGGCCTGCCCGCGCGGCCCAGCCGCGGGCGAGGCGGAGCCCCCGCCTCTCCCCGGCCCGGCTTCCCGCTCGGATCCCAAACGCTGCAGAGCTGCGTTCGCACACACACGCACCCGAGCCGATCAAGAGGACCCCCAGCCCGGGCTGGGAGCCACGCCGGCACGGTCGCCCTCTCCCCGCGGGGAGCCGCCTCCCTGCACCCCACCGCGCGGCGCGTACACGCTGCCACGACAGCGCGGAGGGCTCCTGCCAGGGTTTGTTTCACGGGACTCGCCCATACGGCCGGGTTCTGACCTATCCTTTGGCCGAGTTGCGACACAGGCACTTTCTCACTCCAAAATGTTGCCCCAAAGTGCTTCAGAGTAACACCAGGATCTTGTGGCTGCTGGGGTGCTGCTGTCCTGTGCTCCCTGTATGGCAACCAAAGCGGTTTCTATTTTAAGAAAAAAAGAGTGATTAAAGTGTTTGCCTAGGCAGGTATTTCAGTCTGCTGTGATTCCCGTGTGACTTGTGGCAAGTCACATAGCCCCCCCCCCCCCCCCCCCCCCATGTACTTCACTTCCCTACCAGCAACATAAGGAAAATAGTATTTTCAGGGAGAGTGATGCTTTCCTACCCCACAGGTGTATTGTGAGAACCAATGTGAAAAACGCTCTGAGGTGCACAGACATTACAGCAAGTATTACACATAGGTTATAATGGAAGATGGAGAACTGAACACTACAGATGCGATTATCCTTCAAAACAGGAGAAATGGAGAACCCGCAGAAAATAAACCTGCAAGGCAGTCTGCTGAAGTAGGGAAGGGATGCCACGGTACAAACAGCAAGGAGTGAGCTTTGTCTTGCTAGAAGCGTTTCTTCAGCATGTCCCATGTATGATTTTTTTTTTCCCCAAGCTTTTACATGTCTGATGTCAGTGACTTAAAGAAACAATAAAGAAGTAGCCCACGTTTGTACGGAAAAGCTGCCTTACATATCAAGTGAACAGTTGCTTTTGGCAATCAGGAATACCGTTTACAACTGGAAAAAATATTTATCTTGTCCATGTATATTTGACAAGTATATTTGGAATATTCAGTAAATTAAATCAATGAACGAAAATTTACTGGGTTAATATATCATTATTTAAATTGCTATAGCAGTATCAAGCAGGAGACAACATCATTTAAAAAAAAAAAAAAAGCACCTGAAGCCAGTATTTCAACTGGTATCTAAGTTGATCCCAGTTTACTGTCATTAAAATTGGAGCTATGGGAAATTACACTTCTCTGAATCAGAACATCTTATTTTTTCTTTTCTTTTATATTTATTAGTCTAAATTGGTATTACACACACTCACAGGGAGAGAATTTGTCATTAGGTCTGACACCTATCTGTTATGGTTTACCTCAAATACCTCCAAACTGCAGAAAAGTTTTGTACAACTGCTGAACAAGATCTTAACACATCCTTTCTGGATGTTGGATCAGATCAAGAAATCTGATAATTGAGGATGAGATATTTCACTGTGTACCGAGTCATGTGCTTAAGTTAGCAATAAAAAATGAATGAGAAGTCCATCTGTGTAACTTTTGTTTCATGTGCACAATTTTTCCAGACATTTGCATTTAGCTGCATGTCTAATGGTTGTCTGGCAGAAAAAGTAAACACTTGAAGCAATCCTATGCTTACTCTGCTGCAAACATTTTTTTTCCATCAATAATAAATGGATGCTGAAGGCCACAAAACACTTGAGCATCTTTTTGTTTGGCTGTTTTTTATAAAGTGTATTGTTTTACTATGATACTGCTAGATGTACAGACTCTAATATTTGCTCTTTTTCTAGGTAGCATCCAGTGCTTTGCTGCTGTGACACGCATAGCTCTTCTTAAATCAGTGGGATACTCCTGTGTTTATAGTTAAACTGTGTTTAAACACTTCATTGCATCAAGATCATTAAAATGTGCTATGGCCCAGAGGACTAAGAGTAAATGAGCTCAGATCTCCTGATACCTGTGTGCCTGGTTATTGTATAACCTCACGGTACAGCCAGGAGGGACACCCCACAGAGTGGTGCCGTTGTTTGAAAAAACCAACCGGGAAACTACAAGCGTGAGGAACAGATTGCAGGACTGGACATTCAGTGTCTGCGCAGGATTTTGAATGCAGAGGTCATCATAATGATACCCAGCTCTTATACTGTGCTTTTTACTTACAGGCATGTAAGAATTTAAACAAGGAGGTAGGTATCATTATCTCTGTCTTCCATATAGGGAAACTGAGTCATTAGACATGGAAATAACTTGTCCCAAGTCATCAGGATCAGAGATTGAGCAAGGAATTAAAATCAGACCTTCTGAATTCCAGTCTAGTGTCATTGCTGCTCAGCAACCCAGCTTCTCTTAAACTATTTTTTTTTCTAATTCCTAGTTTCTGAAGCACAATGCTATAAATAGAACACACATACTGTGACAATGTTTGCTCTCTGCTTTTAGGCAGTGCTTTCATACGTTTCTAAAGCACAAACATGCTTTGCGTTTTGTGATCTCAGAGAAGAGTCCTATCTCTTCTTTACAATTGATATTTCACTATTTTGTTTCAATAATGATTTTTCTCTTTCTGTTTGTAGAGCATATTGCGCTGGATTTCATCAGCAATTGCAAAATTATTTTCATACAACAGCCTTTAGTTTTCAGTGAGGATTTTAAGTTCCCAAGGAATTTAGGCTCAGGCCATACTCACTCTCTTTATAGGTTAAAAGGTTTATTTGCTTTATATAGGGTGGAATAGTTGGATTTGATTGAGGCTACCATCTTTCTCATTAATTTAATTTCTGTCAGTGGACAAAGCTAACTAAGCCAGGTACTGGTTTCACAGTAAGATATCTAAAATGTCTTTCTGAAGCTATTTAACAGACCTACTCTGCTGCAACATCTGTCACAGTCTGGCTGGCTATGTCTAAAAATTAAAAACAGAATCTATATTCTTACCATGGAAGAATTTACTTACAACATAAAGTGTGGTCATTTAGATTTGAAGACAAATTAATGAAAGACTCAGTTTTGCTAAACTATGCGATGTCTAACATATCTTATTTGGGTTTCTGACTGCCAATGCTTTTCCCTGAAAAACACTTTACCCCTAATAAATCTGCTGTCATGAAATATTTTTATTTCATTCTCTAGCCAATACTTTCTTAAGTTTTATGATAATCCAGTAGATTTTACTTTTTTATTTATTGATTGATGATGTCTGAGACCACTAGTCAGATTGGGGACAAGAAGTTTGTTTGCCTCTATCCTGCCAAACCAGTTCTTTAGGTCAACAGCAGATTTCAGTTTCAAGGCTGTCAAGCTTGCCTTTTTCAAAAGTATTAACAAAGCTTTTTTAGCATTTTTTTCTTCTGTTCTTTTCTATTGATTTTCACTTGCATTTATTCCATAAGCATATTTGAACTCCAAGATCAGAGCTGCCAGCGTAATCTTAAACTTTATTTAAAGGTTCACTTAAAGCAGAAGCATTAAGTCATTTCAGTGCGAGATATAAACCATTAAATAATTCAATGTGTACTTTTTCAACAGACATAAATTATTGACCAGAAAATGGCCCAGCGAAGCCCAATCTTCCCAACTCTTGCCCCTTCTGAAAGGTACAGTTTGGAATATAAAAAATAAAATCTTCATATTGCAGAGTATTATGTGTCTCTCAATTCCCTATATATAGTAATGCTGTGACATGGGACTTTGGCATTAGTATGTGAAGCAAAGTGAAGCACTGTAGACTCATTCAAATCATAGCCCAAATCACAATTCCTTACTCAACTTTTACTTAACCCTTTCCCCCAAAAAATAAATAGCTTAAACTTAACTGAGTAGAAGTCCAAGAATTCTATACTTTAGCCAATCTCCTAATAGCATGGAGTAAGTGCGAAAACTCTGAGCCAGAACTGACCTTTGTTGGAGTCCTCATACATCTCTACCAGTATCATCATGATGAATGTAAACTGTTAGTTTGGCTCATTAACATGAAGCAACATGGAGAATACACAGTAAATAACAGAGTTCCAAGAAAAAAGATCTCTTTCGAAGTGGGGTTGAACTTGTGTCTTTCACTTATGCTTCTGAAAATATTCTGAAAATACAGAATATAGTGGCAGGAAAAGATTGTGTGCATCAGCAGCCTAATTTTTTTAGTTTGAGTGCCCATGAGCTCCATTGCTTTCCATGGAAGCTATGCAGTGCAGAGCTCTCTTGGAAAATCTAGACAATTATTCAAGGTACAGAATGTAAGGTATTTTGGGGGAAAATCTGACTTCCAAGAGTATGGGAAGTTTGTCATAATTTTGGTCTCTCCTCAGTTTCTACACCTACATATGCTCCTGTCCAGTTCATGGGGGAGCAAGCTTCTGTATGCTGTTACAGGATAGCTATAGATACTGAAAAAAGGAATGGACACAAGATACTCCTTTTTAATATCAGTTTGTTTCCATTTAATTTGCAATATCTACCTTCCACAGCTACTGCTTTTATTAAGTCTGAAAACTGTAGAGACAAATAGCATTACTTCTGAAACTCAGTAAAAGGGTTTTGAATTTGGATTCTTAATCACAGTTCTGAATTGTAACTGCTTTTATGATGCTAATGTCCTTTTCTTAAGATCCTATGCTTTTGTAAGCTTCCTTAAAGAATAGGAAAAAGAGCCTGACCTGACTTTGTACAAGACACACGCAGTAGCCAACACAGCACCCACTTATGTGTAGCAGTGGGCTCTCTCTCCGAGTATTTTGGTGCTTCTCTCCAGTATCGCTACTAAGATAGTATCGCACTGTCTCCAGTGGAAAGACATTGCAAAGTTTTGTGTGAGAACTTAACAATATCTGGGTATTCTTCTTCACTAGACGGGTTCGAAACATACCACTGCATAGCCAGGCGTTGACAGCGGTCCCGCTGGCATCTGCAAGCCTGGTGGATCAGCTGGAAGACAGAATCCTAAGCCATGAGAAAACAACAGCGGCTCTTGTGGAACATGCTTTTCGTATTAAGGAGGACATTGTTTCCACTCTGCACAGAATGCAGAACAAAGGGGGGGGTGACCGGTTGGCTAGGCAACTCTTGGAAGAACATATCCGAAACATAACAGCAATAGTGAGGCAGCTTAATCGGGACATTGAGGTATGTTAAGAATTTTTCACAGGACTAATGCCATCTCAGCTACTTATTCCTTCTAATTTAGTAAGAAAGTTTACCACAAGTAAAGGTCAGACAAGGTCTGAAGATTCTGTCTAAATTGTTTTTATAACTTGAAAAACTGTTTGCAAACTGCATCATTCTTTCAGTGGCTATGAAAATAGCACAGGATATTAGCATATAAACACAGAAACCTTTGTGGTACTAATAAGCTTGCTTTCAAAAGCTGCACTGGAAAACCCTGAAAAAATGAATTAATGCAACACTAATACCCAGCTAAACTTCAGTCCAAAGGCTGTGCTGTATAAACACTAGGAAATGCCTTAGCTCTATAATAAAATTTCTTTCACTTCCAACATACTGACAACACCAAGTAGCAAACCCAGCTGCTCATTTTTATGACCTAATCATGTGCAGATACATGACTTCACATCTAACCTCTGCTGCAATGAGCAACAGGGGTGTGGTGGGGAAAATGAAAGGATAAAAATTAAAATTTAAGTCTCCATTCCATTGTGAAGTTATACTTTATACATATTAAGGTATTTATGGGCAGATTGAACACTAAGAATAAGAAATAATAAATGACCTAAAAGGTATCTGGTTTAGTAAGATACAAGACAAAGCTTTTAATAAAGTAATAATTAAATGGTATCTGATATTACTGAAATACTGAAAAATAATGAGTGACATTTTAAGTGTACATTAAATGTGACATATTGAGTTTATATTTGCATATGAATGCTTTGTAGATGCTGCAGGAACAGATACGTGTCAGAGACAATCTCAGCTATGGAACAAATTCTACCCTGAAGAGTCTGGAAATGCGGCAGCTTTCTGGTTTAGGAGATCTTCGGGGAAGAGTTGCAAGGTAAAAGTCAACACAGAAGTATATTTTGGGGACTAGCTAATGTTGTTTTGATCTTGAAATATGAATGTTAATGATAATGGTCTGAATTCAACTTTGGCAAAATTCCTGGAATAATTTTTCTTGGTGTTTTCAAGAAAATGAATAATAATCCTTTGCATTCCAGTATTACATATTAACAGTATCACCCTTAATTCCTGAAAACAGTTTTTAAATAAATTGCCTCAAATTCCTTAGGAATTTGGATTTGTTTCAGCTTTTAAAAGTGCTATGGTTAGACTGGTCTATGAAACAAATTAATTAGCACAATTATAAAGGCAGTATGGAACAATCTACACTCGTAAAGAACAGAATACTCGCACATTTTTGCATATATTTCAGAAGTAAAAGATCTGTGCATTCTGTTATTGGTTAGCAATATGAAAAACTACATAGGCTACCTGACACATAAGGAACAGAAAACTGTAAAATAATAAAGGTTTTACAGGCTGCTTGAAACTCCAGGTTACAATTGTGCAACTACACAGACTTAAGGTTGCACCATTAATGACACATTTACAAACCCCAGTACAAGCACATTTGCTTAAATGTCTGTAAAGTTGAATGCAAAAGACAGAAAATACCTACAGCTATAGAAAAAGGACCTAATCTGGCCTAAAGTAGCTTGGCTAATAACTTCAGTGGAATGACAGTTGTTCTGAATTTGACCTGTTCTCTACATTGTACAGATAATTTTTCTTTTTTGTACTTCAACTGATTTAGTGATAACCTTCAACAGCCTACAAAAATAATCAGGGAGGGATTTTCCTTGAGCTAAAGTTTTTTCATACATTATTTGATTGTTCAAAGTGTCCACTGTAACTTTCATAGCCCATTTTGTAAAGAATACTTTAGAGAGGTTTTACATACTCTCTTTTTTTAAGTTATGCACTATCCTTTTGTAAACAGGAATGAACTAAACAAGTTTGTCAAATCAGAAAATTGATTGAAAAATATAGATACACACACACATCTATATCTATTTCACTGAGAAATCCCTGACAAATTTACATGCTTAGATCTTCCTGCTTCTTTATATAAAAAGTCCACTTTGAAATCATACTACATCGTGAGAGAGGGGTCCATATGTGGAGCAACACAGTTACTGACACCTTAGGAAGGCAAATGTAGTGCCTTTGCTTTCAGTAACAGAACTCAAGCGAATAAATACGTGCCAGCGTGAGTTTCACAATGGGGCCCTTGCCTTTCCTGAGTACTTGGTATGGGGCTCGGTGGTGGACTAGCACTGTCTGTGCCAGGTTTTCTTCCTTTATTTACTTAGGGCAACGCCCTTGTACTGTGCCTGGGTTGCAATTTATCTGATAATTGTATGAGATTATACCAATCTGCCTTATGTCAGACTGTGCAAGGAATGTTGGATATTTGTATTCATTACCATGAGAGAATCAGTTTATTGTCTTTTAACTGTTACCTTCTATTCAGCAATATCCGCTCTACATAAAAATTTTCTGTCACTGAGGAAGAAAATAAGCTTCCCTTTATCAGAAATCAAGTTAAAGCAGTGTTCCATGGGAGAGTTATTTGCCTTTATTTACAGACATACTCTGTTTTGAAAATTAGTGTTCCTGTGAGCAGTAATTATAGTAATATCTGGAGATCATGGTCAAGATGGCAGTTTGTTATGCTGTTGGCACTGTACAGATACCTACCAGAAACTTTCCCGTGGATAAACACTTTCTGATTACTCTAGCCAATGTTCCTTACATAAAATAAGCTGAAGTCACCCAATGTAATTTTACTTTTACATCTAGTCCTGCTAGCTTTCAGATGAGTTCAAAGACTGAAACCTTAGAAACATGATCAAGTTACCGTGGGTTACCAACTTACTGCGCATGAGCTCTCAGCCACAGCCAAGGTACTATGTATGGCTCAGGCTGTAGTGACAGAAGGCTAATTTAACTCCAAGAACATCATGTTTGCTCTAGGCTAGAAGCGTGCAGATGGACAATCACTGTCAATCAGTTTATTTATAATGCATGATAGTGAATCACCTAAGTCTAAGCCTTTTGGTCCTGTAATAATTTTAGTGTCAATCTCAGGATTTCGGCCAATTTCAGTTCCAGTAACTACATCCATACTAAACATCTTATTCAACTTCAGTATTGGAGAGAGTGGTGTTTATTTCCTAACACCAACTGTTCTGTAACATGTCAATATATCATGGAACAACTGTCCCATTTTTTGAGGGTTGCTGCTTTTAATGATGAGAACAGGGATCCCTACATGCGCATGCAGTTCTTAAGCACAGCTCCAAAACCACACTACCCACAGCTCTGGATGAGTGAGATTCAGGCAGACCTCACAGCTGACCTCACCTGCATCACAGAATCAACCCATATTGCTACCAGAAGAAGACGGAATACACATTACAGCTCATGTCTCTGGACCATTTCTCATTAAGCATAATTTATTGATGAATTTGTAAAGCATCATTACAGAGTTCACCATGAATGATGCCATACATTTTCCTAAGAATCAGCATTATTATTAACTTTAAGAAGAATATTACCTCTATTAAATTCAGTGACACATTCAGCAGAAAATTAGATAGATGCCGATAGATCCATTACTCCAGCCTCCTATCCCTGATGTTGGCAATTTTATATAACACAGATTTACCTATTCTATTTCTAGTGATATTAGATCATAAATCTCTGGAGTAGTGCCTTATCATTTATTTACAGAATAACTTGTGGACTATGATCATTTGTCTGGAAAGTTGAAATACAGCAGTCTGGTCAGAACCATAGCAGTAGCTGTCTCTAGAAGCTTCCTGATAGCTGAAACTTCCAGAGAAATGGCAACTATGCATGTTCAAACTGGGCCTACTTTGCATATATATCTGATTTTTTATATACATTATAGATCTGATTCATTTCAGTCACCCTGGACTCACTACATGTAGGCAGATTTTCCTACACTGCACAGAAAATGAGTCTTGATGCATCTGGGATGCACTGCGTTTATGAACTTGATATGTACAATAAATCTGCTGCGCTCTGGCTACTGGCTGTGTAGGAGATGCACAGGGAGGGCTGATCCGGGCTCCTTGATCCAGGCTATCCAGAATCTACCAGCTCTGCTGTTCTTGTCCAGTGGATCCCCTGGACATATCAACTTGCTTTTCACTACTTGTTCTTCACCTACTTGTTTTCACTGAAACACTGGTATTTTAATTGAAACGTCTCCTGTTTTATTACAGCGGGAACATTAAAAACCTGTATGTACCGTTATATGGCATCCTGTTGCAGAGTATTGGTGTAGTTCTCAGCTTTATCTAGTCCCTGGTGGTACTGAATAGAGCAACCATTATGCTTTAATTTCTTAGAGATGAAAGAAACAAAAATACTCTTCAGTGTGCCAGAAAAATAACTACTGCTTTTGCTTACTACGAACTGGAAGGTAGTTTTTGAGAACTTTCAGAAAATGTCCTCCCAAATCAAACAGTAGTAAAATGAACATTGTGGTGCATCTTTGCCCCAAATTTCAACAGCGAATGTGTGCAACTCCACATGAAAAACTGCACTGGGTTGTTTGTATGACCAGCTTCAGCATTTCTGACATGAAGACAGAGAATTATTTATTGTGTATTTCTTTGTACAAAATGGTTTTATATACAGCTTATATTTTTAAGCTAGTATTCTTCCTAGAAATCTTAACCTGTTTCTCATTTCTTTCCTTGTGGTTTTAAGATGACCAAACCTCAAAAGTTGTTTTCAACTTCTGTCTTTATATCCATAGTCCACTGGCTTCATTTATATAAACAGTCTGATTAAATTACCCACGAACTTAAATCCAGTGTGCAGAAACATTTAGTTTTATTTTTAAGAAGAATTCTGTTGTTATTTTAACATGAATCTATAAATAAGTATCAAAGCAGAACTTTCAGAGGTATGGGAAATTCAGTGCGGATTGCAGTGTGCCTTTTTTTTTTCCTTCTTTTTTTTTTTTTTTTTAAACAGGGAAAAATTCCAAACCATAATGTGACCTTTTGTTTAGATTGATGATCTGATTTTGATGCAATAGAAACCTGCATCAAAAAAGTGTTAGAAAGCCCATGGTTTTCCATATGTTCATCTTGCTATTGCCTCCCGCCTCCCCCCTTTGAAGGCTAGTGGAAGCATGGACTGAAGTTATTTAATTGTTGTAAGTTTTTAACTCAAAATGTATACTCACATAACTAATACCAGAATCTCATTCTTTGTCTGCGACACATTAATGTTTTCTTCCAGGTCAAAACTAATCAGGTGTTTGTGAGTGTGCACAATATATATACAGCAAAGAGACTTCTCTTTGACCACTTCAATATATGGAATATTGTTTTTAAAAAAAACATAGCACAATAAGCATTCCATAACTACTGTCAATGGTATTTAAACTTTATTCCAACTTTGTTTAAAAGTGTGCCAATTACAGTATCCCTGTAGAAAAATGAAATAATCTGATTAATACATACCAGGCTGACACTAAATTAACATAGTCAGAATTTTAATGTTTCAGTTACCATGCAACTATGTGACCCCTTTGATCATGTAACTGAGTTCCTCAAAGAAGAGAGATGCATGGTGATTAAACCCAAAACACTCATTTGCCTTAAAAACAATTACAGATGCCTGCTGTTTACATTTGCTAGAGTAGTTTCAAAGCTGTTGCTTTTTATATTTTCTGTCATGCCTCAGAGAAACAAACTAACCATTTTTTTTGAGCCCATAGGCTTTTGTTGACTAGATGCAAGATGATTTCATTCCTCTGATTCTTTCTGATCATAACAACATGGAGAGATTTGGCTTCTCTTGCCTTTCTAAAGAAACTGCCTGACTGTAAGACCTACAAATATGGCTCACTGCTATGTAACCTTTAGCTGGTCTTCCTACAGATATTACTAACTGGTCTTACAATGCTGAACTGCTAAACAGTAAATTAAATTTCCACAAGTTTTGCAGTTTCTATGTGCTATTTTGCGTTACTGATTATTTTCATATTGAAATTGTACCATAATACTAAGCAGATGCTCCATTTGTCATTTTAGCTGTTCCTTTCCCTTCATGTTTAATGATAATGGTAGTTACTGTAACGGAGGTGATGAAAATGCATGTTGAAATGAAAGCCTTTGAACTGAAATGTGACTAAAAAGAGGTTAAAATGTGTCATCGGTTTAGGTAATGACTTAACATGCCTTAGCTTGTTCCATTTTACTGCCTTTTTCTCCCTCAAATTGTAACTGTTGTCTGTTCTCCGTCAGTTTCATAGATCAAATTTGGTAACATTGCCAATTACATAGTTCCCTTAGTAAAAAAATATACATGACTCATACTTCACAAAGGTCTTACTCCTGAAATTATAGTACTTATATTTTTGCAGCTCAGTTAATGTCCTTATTGTATTACTGTAGATTAAATCCATCTGACCAAAGTATTTTTGAAATGTGGTAGAAAATGCACATATTCTATAGCACATTTATCCTGAAAATGTTACAGCTTCAAGAATGAAGAAAGCATCAATGTGAAGAAAGGAAACTATAATTATGTTCCAAGACCACATTTCATAGTCTTTTGTGAGACAAAATTGCCATTGCTTTCAATGACAGTTTTACCTCAGTAGAGACTAATAACTGTAAAATTTGCCCCACATTGTTTACTACACATTAATTGTATACTACTATTTCACAAATAAAAATAAGAATGTAAAACTCAGAGCAACACAGCTACAATAATGAAAAAATGGTCCTCAATTATTTAGGCTTCCGATCATGTAGGCAAAATCATAAACACCTTAAAAATGTCTTTAGGAGTATGACAAAAATATGAGGTATTGAAATTCTTCATCTTTGCATTTCTAATGTGATTTCCCTGACTGAGAACAACACAGTCTACACATACTATGTCACTGCCAAGAAGACAGGAACGTGTGTGTCTGACTATTTGACTTCTAGTCCCATTTGGGAGCAGTTTGCTGAATACTATATGATATATCATCATTCTTACAGTCTCATAAGACACTGTTTTGCTAGACAGCCAGCAATTTTACAGAAATGCCCAGTCTAAAATGGACAATTTAAAAAACTGGACCTTATATTCTATTCAGCTGTTGCTTTGGTATTTGTTTATTCAAACAGGTGTGATGCTGGGTTAGCCAGACTGTCTGCAGAGCATAAAATTACGTATGAAAGACTTCAGAGCCTAAGTAAAGACCAACACACCTCCAAGCTGATCTTAGAATCTAAAATCAAAGAGGCGGAAATACAGGTATGGTATTTAGACCAAAGCGATCCATGTATGGGTAAGAGTTACAGTCTAATTCACACGGACCCAATTACTGTTGAATATTATCCTGTGAGGTCACAGATTTACAAATGGAGAGGTGTATCTGCTCACAGTCCTCATTAGATTGAATATTGGTACCTAGCTCCATTACTGTACTGGTCTAACTGAAAAAAGGTCCTGAATTTGCTGCCTTTAACATGCTGTGTAGAAGGGGCTAGAATTTAAAGGCACCTGAAAGGACTCCAGGCATTTACAAAAAGTCAGTGATTACTGGCCTGAACGGCTTTTTGAGGTTGAAATGTGAACATGACATGGATGCTCTACAAAACTACCACAGCAATGCAAGCATCAGTGTTTCCCTGTATTTTTTGGCCTTCCCAGGATGATTTCATATGTATTTGAAGACAATTTTTGAAGGTCTGCAACACAAAACTGGTTTGGGATTGTATGAATCCATTAATCTGTCCACCAGGTTTCTCTTGCATTGGGTGTGGGAATGGAAGTGAGCACTAAGATACAAGCAGAGACTTATGACATTGAGGAAAAGGATCCTTCATATCTCCATCTCAAGGTCTTCCCATTTTCTTGTGTAACAAAAGTATTTTACATCTTAATTTTGCAGTAGGTAAATGGTTAAAATCCACTTTACCTTCCTCAGAAGACTCAGTATAGCATATTAGCATGTAAGCATGCTAGGGGCATAGTGTCATGAGTCTTGTAAAATAGAACAGTATGTTTCATAGAACTGGGGTGAATGTTTTGGTGAGAGATATTTTCTGTTAGTAATGACCTATCCTCAGTGAAATCCAGCACTTTTATCACTGCAGTAGCCATTATACATGAAGTAATGAAGAATATCACTCAGTATTGGTGGAATGCTTTGCCATTCTTTACTCTGCTTACGTGGCAACATGGAAACGTATGGATCATGTAAATTCTGCTGTCTCAATGGGTGGAGCAGGCACATCCTTTCAAGGAAAGACTTTTCAAATTATTTATGGCTGAAAAATTACAGTTTTCACAGTGTCAATACTTTCATCTTGCAAGATAGTATATTTTTCATGGTAAAGTAAAATGTGCAAATTCAACAATTTGTGAAATGTCAGAAACAACAGCCCCTCTTTAAGATGTCCTCTACTGTTATGAAAACATCCCAAATGAGACTGTGATGAAATGCTGTTGAAAAATAGCAAGTTCTGAATTTTGTTTCAGATTTCTCACCTCCTGAGCAGAGTAGAGCAGTCAATCATGCAACAAGAAGCAAAGCTGAAGATTGCCTACAAAGAGAGCAACCAACAGCTCCACCTTCTGGATATGAAGTGAGTGCCCGGGAAACCTCGCTGCGGCCGCGCGCCTCGGGAGCCAGGGCCTCCCTCCATTAGCCAAGTTTGGCTTTGTAATCTTCAGGTCTACGAAAGCATGAACCTGTTTAAATATGCATGTGTGCCCAACAGATATTACAAAAGCATAACGGTCAAGTGGGACTCGCTTTCAACAAGAATTCTGCCCCTGATGTGGTTAGGCAATTTTGAAAAGCCCATTAAGTCCCTAGTTAAGTATTCAGACAGAACTTGTATTACAGAACACGGCTAAGGATTTTTGTAAGAGTGGCCTGGTACCTTTTTGCAAGAACTATATGAAACAACGAATGCTGGAGGGAGCTGTCAAGAGCAGGGCAAAAGGTTAAACTCAAGCAACCAGGAAGCGAGGCACAGCATTCACAAAGTGTTACTGCTTTAAATTGGCGTCAAATATGAATACAGAACTCAGATACCTAAATTATTAATGATGAGCTGCTGCGCTACTACTAGACATTATATAGGGATATTTTCAATTCAGATATTAACTCTTCCAGGCATTTCACTCAGAGGCAGTCCTGGCTTAAGCCAACCACATCTTTACTGCTTATTGCCATCCCATCAGTTACCTCAGTGAAACTTTGCAAACCAGATGAAAGAATAGATCCAGATTTCAAATACTCACTGCAAAAAAAGACTGTCTAAAGAAATAGCTTCACTGGCACAATTGGTTGGTGTAAACGAGGTGAGTATTGGCAATTTAAGTGGGGCTATATGAACCAGCATTGCCACTAAAATAAACGGTTACCAAATCTTTGTTCAGATTTAAGACCTATGGACATGAAGATTATAATCTGAATGGATGACCATATTCTGTTTTCAGTGCTGCAGATAATTTACATCTACTATGCCTTAAAATGTTGTGATGTGTTTCATATAAATAACTGCTCTTTTGTTGTGCTCTTTCATCTTTATTTTCTGAAACAATGTTACCTTACCCAGTTTAGTAGCCTTAAAGTTCAAAGATTCACCTTAAAATGGTGTCAAGAAGGTATTAAATTGTTGTTAATTTTTTTATGAACATGTTCATTAAAGAGTCACTGCTGAATGACCAAAAGTTCTACTCTTTTATATCTGCTAATTTCTATTATGCTCTTAGATTAAAAAATGCTATTGAGGAACTCAGCAGCCAGATTTTGTCTGCACGTAGCTGGTTGGAACAGGAACACGAAAGGATTGAGAAAGAGCTTGTGCAAAAAATTGACCAACTCTCATTGACTTTTAAGGAAAACACTGTAAGTTTCATTAAAATGTCCTAATACTTCTCAGGAAGTATTCAAAAGTATTATGAATATCTAAGATGATATAATTGAGATATTGAGTGATACTTTCAGACCTCCTCAATATTTGTATAAATCTTTTCACTGATGTCAAGTATAACATCCCCACAGCCTGACAGCCTTCAAATAAAGCTGATCACTTCTAAATGTATCAGTATTTTAGCCTACAGTAATCAAGTCAGTTTAAACCATTTTATAAAAATAATTAGAATTCCTTACACCTTTGAATTCTACATAAAAGATGATTAATCAATATCTACTGCAGATTTGGGAAAGACCACTGTAATTTCATATGTGGAGTAAATCATTAACATTCTTTTTCCCGGCTCCAGGAAATGAGTGAAAGAGCTATAGAGATGAAATTCAATCAAATGGCAGAGAAAATTGACAAAATAGAAGAAATACAGAAGATAACCATGGAAGCACATGAAGCAAAACAGACTGAAGAAAAGATAAATATTCGCATTGGCAAACTTCAAAATGAGATAAATGAAGATATAAAAGAAATGAAAGCTGAAGTTAATGCTGGTAGGACCATAGTTATCAAGCTCTTTATTCTGAATTGTAACAATGATTGACCTATAATAATACACAAAATGCCTTTGCTTGTATCAAAGTAGCTTAAAGACTTTTGGGCCAGATGTAATGGCTGTACCTGTGGCATTAAAAAGGATTTTCACTAAGTGTGAAAACAGTCTGAACACAGCAACAAGAGGTGACATTTTATTATCTTAGAAGTGCTCTCCCCAGAGCATACACAGGCATAGCTTGGCTGCAATCGGAGGCATTTTTGCCTTCAGCACAAAATTACAGTCCTATTTTTCTTCAGAACTTTTGCTATCTTCCTAGTGTAAAGCAGAGCGCTACGGTAGGAAGCACATTCTGATCGTAATTATGCAATACACTTGCTTTTGATTATGAACTAATTTAATTCTCACCTGCAATTAGGATTTGCAGCTATCTACGAGAGCATTGGGTCTCTACGGCAAGTTCTAGAAGCAAAAATGAAGCTGGACAGAGATGAACTACAGAAGCAGATCCACCAAATGAAGCAGGAGGTTCCAACATGGAGAGAGACTGGGCCATGACTGCAAGATTTTGTCTGAGAGATTAATGCTTACCTGGCTAAACAGACAGACTATAATCTTGTTGCAGTCTGTAATCCAAATTAAATGCATGTACCAAATGACATGCTGCTGTTGCACAGGTCTGTATGTTTACTCAAAGTGGTAAATGCAAGCTCTTCACAGATCAACTGACAAGCTTTTAGGGTTGAGGTGCTGATTTACCACTGCACTACTCTAGTTGCTCTCAGGAGATTAAGCACCATGTAAAACTGGAGTAATATATTGGTGAAAGTGGCACGTAATTTGCTAAAGGCATCTAGTGCTCCCCAGTTTTGCAGGCTTGATCAGGCAGGTATATGCTTATACATATATATAAATATATATAAGCACCCGCACAGCTTCCGCCACCCTTCTTTTTTTTTTTTTTTTTTTTTTTAAAAAAAAAAAAAGGTTGATATCATTTGTTTAATATCAGTTTGGCAAGGTTCTCCACCTTGATACAAATTACTTAATTGAAGTCAATGGACATTTTTACAGTGACTTTCTCTACTATTGAGTTCCTGGGGAGACAGAATTGGCACTAAACAGACCAATTTTCAAAATGTAGGTACCATCAGAAAAATCTTCATTTAGTTTTGCAAGTATCCTCTGTGTGTGTGTGTGTAAACCTAGTAGTGTTATATAATGTAGTTGTAGACCAAGGTGATTCATGAACAATGTAAGAAACTTAACTCACGGGGTCTTAAGTATTGTGACCTTTTAAAATTAACCAAATGGAGCTGAGACAAGATAAAAGATGTATATAGCATATTTTATAACCAGGCATGTGTTCCTGTGACTTGTTTCATTATATTGGTAAAAACTTTGAAAGGTTTGAAAACAAAAGAGAAGGTGATAATCTATCATAGTCTGGAGAACATAATGTAAAATAGAATGCAGTTTATGATCTGCTTACAAATTTTTACTGAAGTAAATCAACCGATTTTTTCAAATTTAAGTAGACTTTAATAATTTATTAGATTCAAATTGCTAATTGCACTCACAGTATTTCCAAATAATAATGGTGCTTATTTCCATTCCCAGAACAGATTACATAATGAAAATCAGCACCCATATGGCACATTAATCCGGACAGGACTATATATATATGTTGATTTTATACCTTCATTCATAGCTTGATATTGCTCCTCATGTTTGTAAATCATGCAGGATTAAGCACTCATGAAGAATAAAAGACTTCATCCAATGTTCTATTAATTTATAATATTAACAGTAATTCAAATACAAAAATATTATTAATTTACACAAGCCTTACTGTTAACATAAATAAATGAACAGGATGTCTCTGCACTGTCTTTAATGGACCTTTCTTTTGGCCAGTATTGCAAAACCATATTCCTTTCTGGAAAATCAGTGGCAATTTCTCATCACTTCCATGAAAGAAGGTTTGACCCACAGAGCCACCATATTAAAAAATTTTTGCTCCAAAAACTTAAATTCATTGATGTCAGTAGGGCAGTATAGTGTGTAAAAATCAAGAAAATGCATACATCTTTACAGGATTAGTATATATAAGTATATATATACTTCCTATATAGTTGAAAGTAATTTGATGTATCAAAGATACATTTTGCAACTCTGGCTTCCAGCGCACTCTGATAACAAAACTGCTTTTGTTATTCCTGTTGTGTATCATCCATGTGCCATGAAATGTATTTACAATGGCAGCTAAGGGGAAAGCCCATTTCACTAAAGGGAGACAATGAAACGCTTGCAGACATTTCTTAAGAATTGTCTTTAAAATTCATTCGTTCTTCATGTCTGTATTCTTATCTATTCTTAAATATTTAGCCATGTACAGTGGAAAAGCTATCACTGGTATTTTATAAAAAAAGAACAATTGGAATTTGGAGTAATTGGAAAACTACCTGAGGGAATCTGGTATGATATGAAGAACATACAAGGTGAAACAGTTTATATAGGACTTTAATAAAATGTTTCTCTTGTAAAAATCTTGTGTGATTCATCCAGATATAAAACAGCACATAAAACCCTATCCAATTTCACTTTTGCTGTTTTGAAAATATTTTTTCCTAAATCTCAGCTAAAGCAAATAACTAAAAGCCTGAATAAAACAATACTGAAATGGGAGCTACTGTCAAGCAGTGTCGTCAAACCCTATGAAATGTTGTGTGGAGGGAGGCACAGGTTACAGGGACTCCCATGTGGGGGACAGACAGAGGGAAACCGTGAGCTAGGCTAGATGTACACACGGACACACACAGGCGTAGTTTGCCCACTACTTCTACTCAGTTGTGAAAGGAGGTCACATATTCCAGACCAAGGGGGTTCTGCAGAAAAATTGAGGAAAAGCCAGAATGGAAAAAAGTAATATGAAGAAAAATTGAAAAATCTGGAGAAGTAACAGAGAAAAAGAGTAAGAAGAGTGGAGCAATGGAACAGTAGCTGCATGGGCAAAGGCAAGGAAGAGTAGCTACCTGCTGATGAAGATTTTAGAAAGAGCTGAAAGTTACAAACAATAATATATTTGATTCAAAACACAGAACCCACAAGGGCGAGCACATTAATGGATTTGTCATAATTTATGCTCCCTACTTGCCTGCTGCATTTTACTCTGCTCAAACAACTGGAAAAATAAATTCTTTTGGTTTGTTTTCCCTTCAGTTACTTTCCTTTTTGCCTTTTTTTTTTTTTTAGTTTTTTGCACAAAATAGGTCCTTTTAGTTATGTTTCCTAATCGTCTTTGTAACACTATTACTTTCTTTTATAGCTATATAAAGTTCACAGTGTCTCACTCTTAGTTGTTTTCAGCTGCAAGAGAGAAGCTATGGTATCCCAGACATGTGAAACTGGGGAAAAAATTAATTTTGAGGGTTTATTCTTACCCTTTGCATCTTTTATGCTCATCTAATGAAACTATGCTGGGGGTGGTCTTCTCTGACGCTGCTCTTCAAGCCAGTAACTCAGCACTTTGCTGATGTCTCCTGGATCGAACATCTTTAGGAAAGGATGTCAGTAACTCACAGGTTACACGGCCGGATTAAATCACCCTAAAGAAAGTAACTTCTGAAGACACACCTGAATTAGCAAAGTGCTTAAACATGTGTTTACAGTGAAGAAGCTCTAAAACGTCTGCAGGGACGGTGTCAGGGCCTTTGGTCACTGCTGGGCCTGGGGACGCGCCCCGAGCCCTGGGGGCCAGCGCGGGGCCCACGGGGGCCGCCCCGCGGGCCAGAGCTCTCGGCCCTGCTCCGGCTCGCCCGCCTCAGCCGCCAAGGGCCGAGCCTGGCCCCGCTCTCGGGCCGTGCCGGGCGCGGGGACGCTGCCCGGACCCCGCACCGCGGGGCGCCCCGTGGGCCTCGCTCCCCGGGGGCCCCGGGGGCCGCGCGGCCGGCGGGCGGAGCCCGGCCCGGGGCCGCCCGCCTGATGTCAGCGGGGCGGGCCTGAGCGCCCGCGCCTCCGCCCGCCGCGGCGGTACCGGCCCCGCCCGCCGGCCGCCGGCTGAGACAGGTACAGCAGAGCGAGCTGGGCCGCGCCGGGGCCTTCCCGCGCCCGCGGCCGCCGTGTCCGCTGTGCTCCGCCCGGCGGGGGCCGACCCGGGATGCTGCGCCGGTCCTGGCCGGGGGGCGGCAGCGGCGGGGGGGCGGCGGTGCGGAACGGCCGACTGCGCCGGGGCGGAGCGGGGCTGCGGCCGCGGGTCGCGGGGAGGAGCGCGGCCCGGTCGCGGCGCGGGCGGGCCAGGCTGCCGGGGGAGGCCGGGAGGGGCCGGCTCGGGCTGCCAGGGGTGGCGGCAGCAGTTCGGGGCGCGGGTACCGCTGCCCGGCCGCGGCCGCGGGGGCGGGGACGGGCGGCCGCAGCCCTTGGTGAGCTCCGGTCGGCAGCACGACCGGCGACTTACCGACCGCTGGACTCGGGGACCCCGGGAGCGGCGAATGCTCCGCGGTGCTCCCAGACTGGTAGAGCGAGGGTAGTGCACACAGGAATTGTCCGGGTCGTTGATAGATGTGTCTCCCGTGTAAATAATAATTGTAATAGCACAGTACAATACTTGAACCTGGATTTTCAAAGACAAATAGCATCCTTAGTCCTTCGGTAAGTTGAGCTATCTTGTTCGGTATCTTAGTTTAGGTATCTAATTCCCACGTGGAATCAGGATCTGGAATTCGGTGTTTTTCATATGAATACTGCCCTGCTTGAAGATGGTGCCTGGGGCTGCACTGAGACACCGAGAAACGAATTCACAGGGGATGAGAATGAGTACTAGGAGTCTTGTTTCTAGGTTTCCCATCCTACTTAGGAGACTACGTTGGAACAAAATATAGCTTCAACTGCCGTTGCAAATTCTGTAAGATACGAGAAACTCAGAAAAAGTACTCCCAATATGAAAAATCAGACAGCCTTCATACCTTCTTTCATTGAAAGTCTGGTGCTGGACATGTTTGAAGGGAAAGGAAGCAAAGATTAATTTTGCTCTTTTAGCCTCTTTCTTAGATAAAGGTGGCCACGCCCTATTCATAATTTATGGTAAGAATTAGAAAAAAGGCAGTCTGCAAACTGCGTGGGGATATTTAGATCAAAGATTTGTATATAATAAGGAAAGCAGGCTGCTTTTTTTCATAGCATAAAAAAAGGTGGGGAAAAAAAGAGATTACAAATTTAGCACAAAAAAATGTGCAGTCTGCTTTAAAACTCACACACAGATTTGGCATTTACTAATCTGACTACCTGGACTGAGCTCTCAATTTTGTCCAACCCAGATTCATGCAGAAGTATTGAATTGCAGAAAAATGAGACTGGAAGGGAATCCTGGAGATGATCTAGTCCAACTTCCTGTTTCAGACCAACATTGACTATACCCGTTACTACTTTAAAAAAAAAAAAAAAGTCTTAGATGTTAGAGACTGCATAATCTTCAGAGCTTCGTTAGCCTTACTTTTAAAATATTTTTGCTTATTTCTGTTTTGTCTTACTTTAAAACTGTTTGCAGTTCATGTAAATCAATTTGCAGCTGTCCTCTAAACTGTGAATATGAAAAATTATTTGCCATCGACTTTTTTCTATTTGAAGACTGTTACACTATAGCCAGTTCCTTTGCCATCTTCTCACTAGATGTAACGCTTAGCTTAGGCCTTGCCAGTGTGGAGTACAAGAATTATTTCACACATCTAACATACACGCATAGTACATGTAAGTATACTGCTTGCTGTTTGCACCTCTTTCTGCGGCAGTTGCGTGACACTGACTTGTGGTTGGTTTGTCAGGCACTGTGACTCCCAATTGCTTTGTTTTACAGCGATGCCACATAGTCCAGCAGCCCCATCCTGGATCTGTGCAGTCAGTTCTTTCCTTCTGTAGAATATTGTTCTTACCTGCATTGTACTTTGTCCATTTTTCAGACCATTTTTAAAAATTTTTCTTCCACTACTTACAGTCCCTCTCAGTTTCAGATTGCTGGTGGGTTTAATCCTTGTACGCCTTAGTTTGTGACCAAGGTGATTAAAGAAAACAGTGAATGAATAGCACATGGATGTTTGGACCCTCACTCAAACATACTTGTTTTGACATAGAACTGATGATTACTTTCTGGGGGTGGATATTCAACAGATTTTTTACTTATCTTGCTGAAATTCCATCACAGCTGTGTTTCCCCTGTTTACTCCTGAGAACCCCATATAGATACTGCTAAAAGTCTTGCTATAGTAAAGTTGTTATTCTGCCACTTCTCTCCATAAGGCCTATTGCTCTGACATAAGAAATCAGATGGATGCTGTGTGCCTTGTCTTTACAGATCTGTGCTGGTTGCTACCTCCTCTCCTTGTTATCTTCTAGGTACAAACTGGTAATTTGTTTGATGATTTGTTACCAAAGTTTTCAAGAATTTGAAGGGAATTTTGAAAGTGACTGGCACATTTGCCACTTCTAGTCTTCAGATACCTCATTATCCTCCATGAGTTTTGCAAGGTGTCTTTAACACTTCTAAGACAACATTTTTTGGGAATAAGTCTAGACTGAAGTTTTTAAAACATCTGGCTTAGACAAGCATTCTTTAACCTGTTTCAGTCTTGTTTCAAGGCTGAAATCTTGCCCTTTGTCACTGTTTAACTGAGATAGCTCCCATTTTCTCTTAACCTTTTTAGAGAAGAACAGTAAATGCTTCTGCCTTGGCATTAGCCACCCAGTAGTGTTCTCTCAGAGGAGCAGACCAACAATTCTTACGGTTGTTTTCCTACTGCTATGTCTATAGATCATTTTCTTGTTGCTCTTGGTATCTCTGGCCTTTTTAATCTTTGTCCTTGTATGCTTCTGCTATTCTTTTATACTGATCCTTTAAGAAAGCTGATATAGTTCTGATTTCCTTGTTTCCTTTCCTCTGTTTTCTTGTCATACCTGAGGCAAATCACCTTCTCCTTTTACATTTCTTATCCTTTCTTTGCATTAAGATAGTTGGCACTTGTGCCTTCAGTAAAGAAACTGCCATCTCTTTGTCACTCTTTTTGTGCCACAAGATCTTACTTGACAGTTTATTGACATCTGCTCCTCAAAATCCATTCTTTGTTTTTCTGCTCTTATTTTCTTCCCAAAGATACATTATGCACGGCCAGTGTCTGCTTACTTGCTCATACTTCTGGTGTTGTTATAAGCACAATCATTTTATCCTTCTTTTCCCCCAGTTAGTAGTTAACTGTGTTTATTGTAGAAACACCTTCAGATGAAAATCTGGAGTTGGAAGGACTTGGTTTAGGTAGGCATTTCAAGTGCAATAATGAAGAGCATGTATTCTCTAGGAGAAGGTAATAAAGAAGAGGTGCTGGCAGGATGTAAGTGTAAAAGAAGATGATAGAAGGAAGGATGTAGTTGTTTCATGTTCTGTCGATGAGAAAAGGAGCTTATTCTTACCCACTGAAGGGGAAGGCAGTAGCCAGCTTGGAATCCCACTGGCAAGTCCAGCAAGGATCACAGTGGCATACCATAACCTTGCTTAAAAAAATGAGGGCTTGTGCTATACGCATGCTTAGAGGACAGCTTTACTTTCTGTTTTGTCAAAAAAAGAGGAATTTTATATTTTATTTAATTTTGAGAGTAAGAATACAGGAAGACCATTTGAAATGCTTTCATTCTGATGGAAGCAGAATTCTGCTTGAAGGGAGCTGAACAAACTGCAAGAGCCCGTTCTAAAATTTCTGAGACACTTGAGGATCATAGACTGCCAACTGTCCCATCACAATCCCAGTCTCCTTTTCAGTTCCCTGGGATACAGTATTTTGTGAACATGAAATCTGGCTTCTCCAGATGGCTACCAAAAGCCTATGAACAACTCCATCTTTCAGAAGAAGGATTTAGTAATTGTAGACCTCATGGTGTTCTTTGGCAATGAGGCAAATTTCAGGCAACATTTGAAGTTGTATGTATTTTTGAAACTAGTATATCAGAAAAAATTGTCAGTAATACAGCTTAATATGTGCTAAAGGAGCATCTTCTGGGAGCTGAACAATCAACCACTAAAGCATCCTGTCTCGGAACTGTAAATATTTATAGCCTGTTCAGTTCTTAACATGCATGTGCAAACATGGATTTCACATTACACACAGTATTTGTTAACACAAACTTGTATTTGCATTGTTTCACTATGTACAACCTTTTGTCTATAACTTTGCATCATAAGAGTTTCTTCCAGGCCAGGTATTGTTTTTTAAATCTTCCGTGGTTTTAGTTCTACAACAGTTTTTTTCATCTATATGTTTCTCATAATATAACAGCAAGTGTGTAAGATGCAGAAGTGAATAACAACTTGCAAAGGCAGATTTAGTCTATTGAAACTAGTTTTTAGGTGAAAAGTTTAATGCTGAAAGACAACAGTACTGTAACAATTTGTGCCTGAGGCTTCTGCGATAACTGCCGTTAATTAATAGAAACTCAGGGAAATTAATGAGGTTTCACTTTGCTGTGATACCTAAAAGTTCACGTACATGACTGCGGCTGCCCGGGGTGAGCAGCGGTCCGTTCCGTGCCGGAGCTGGCGGTGGTCTGTTCGTTTGAAGAAGAGCCCCCGTCCCACCGGTCGGACAGCCGCTGCTCTCGAGGCCGCGGGGCGCGCCGGGGGTCACGGGGAGGCCGAGGGGGCGTCTCCCTTCGCTGAAGTAGCGGGGGGCGGGGCAGCTCCAAGGCCGCCGCCGTTACCGCCCCGTGGGCGGCGGTCGCGGTGCCGGCCCCGCCAGGCCCCGCCAGGCCCCGCCAGGCCGCCCCGCGGAGCGCGAGACCCGCCAGGGGGCGCCCGGCCCGGCGTCTCCCTGGTAACGGCGGTGCGGGGCGGGTAGGTCGCGCGCCGCCAATCGGCGCGCTGCAAGATGGCGGCGGCGGGAAGCGCGGGGCGGCGCGGCGGCCCGGTGGGGCCGGGCGGCGGGCGGGCGGCGTAGGGCCCCCCCCCATCTCCCCGCCCGCCATGGAGCGCGGCGGCAGCAGCAGCAGCAGCAGCAGCAGCCAGCTGGACCTCGGCTTCTCGCAGCAGGGCACGCCCCGCCTGATCGTGGAGGACTCGCAGCCGGAGGGCGCGGGGCGGGCCTGCCTTGGCGCGCCGGCCCGGCGGAGCCCGAGCCCCGTGCTGGTGAGCGCCCGGCGCGGGGGCGGCCCGGCCCGGCCCGACCCGGCCCTGACGTGGCGCCTACGTCTGTCTTGCAGGAGATCGTCTGCAGGAGGGTGCCCGGTGGCGGGGCGGCCCGGGAGCGACCCGCCGGTGGGAGCTCGGCGCGGGGCCGCGGCGCGCCCGGGGGCTGCGGCCGTGCTGGCGGCGCAGAGCCGATGAAGAGCCCGGCCCGTCCGGAGGCCGCGGGGCTGCGGGGCCGCCCCGCCGAGGAGCGGCCGCCGCCCGGCCGGGAGACCAGGTGCGCGGGCCGCCGGCTCCGGGGCCGCTGCCCTGTAAAATTGCTGTCGCGGGCCGGGGACAGGCTTAAAACTCGGGCGCGGCTCGGAAGGCTCGGGAGCGCCCGGGCAGGGGCTGCAGCCCCTCGGAGCACGGGGGGGTTCTAAGAGCCCTGCGGGAAACCCCGCAGCCGCGTGAGTAAGTCTCTGTGTTGCAGTGCCCTTGGGAAGGCTGGGGACGGCGCTGAAGGTGATGCCGAGGACTCTGCTGCTTTGCCCTGTGTAGAAGGTAACTTCTCCATTTCAGGTCTCTTGGGGCTGTGAATCTGATCAACCATCTCTGTAGTTTTTCAGTTCAGCTGCCTCACTCGTCTCACTGGGGGTAGTTATGCCGGTAATAATGGGTTAGAAATCGGTGTATTTTTCCGGAAGTTAATCTGTATGCTTTGGTGTTTGAAAAAACAAAATGGTGATTTCATAGCATTGTTAACCAGGATCCTGGAGACAGGAAGTGGCTTAGAAGAGCATGGATGCACCGTGGCCATTAGGAGAGGGAGCCTTTTTATGGCAAAGAACTCCTGGCATAATGGTGGTTGTCATCAAATGACATTCAGGCACAGGCTGTGTATTGTCAGGATTATTTCTTCATCACGGAATCCAAATCTGCTGCAGTACCTGGTGGCGCTGTGTAAGACCTTGCTGATTAACACTGGTTTCTGAGTTAATGGCCACTGTCCCTGTTCTCTTACTGTATTTTTAATTCGTACAGCTGAGATCAGTGTTAGTTTATTCAATAAAGTTTCAGCAATAGCCTGAATACTGTTCTCCTTAGAGGGTGTATCTTTTGTCCCTGTAAAGTGATAGATGGCTCTTTGATGTTATTTTTTTTGGGTATGTATGTTAGTTATGGATGTTTGGTGTTAGATACAGGCATGTCGCAGCTGCCTTTTGGAGCTCTAGAGCTCTCACAGAGCCAGGACTTTGAGAGTGACTTCATGCCCAGTGAGGGAGATGCTCGGCATCAGTTTCACCCCGGAGCTGCTGTTCCTTCTTCCAGACTTGTGAAGAACGATACTAAAGATGGTACATGAAAATGATCTTGGATGTCCTTTTGTTGCTCTGTCAATTCTCTCTGGTGTCTTTAAATTGTAGATGTTATGTTTCTTTGACAGGAAATACAGTATTAGTCATTTTCAAAAATGAGTTCACAGCTCATTGGTAGTTGAAAAGAATTTTGCCTTCTCTTTCCTTTGAGCTAGTTCACTTGTTTTCTTGTAGCTGTCCAAGTGCTGTCATTGATTCTTGCACCTCTCTTTTCTCATTTGTTTCCAGAATATTCAGATAATCTGACAGTGAATTCCCTTCCTGGTAAAAAAACTCATTCTGTCCTTTTTTGTTTGGTGGTTGTTATCATTGCTAGCTCAAGATTTATTTTTTTGTTATGTAAAACTTGTCTTAATATTTGTGTAACTTACAGAACTACACTTTCTTCTCTTTCTATATTAATCCAGGTGACCCAAGTAACAAATAGTTTTTTTTCTCTTGCTAGAACTGCATGGGGATAGCACAGAAACTGTCTCCAGCACAGAAGCACATACTGCTTTGGAAAGCCAGGCAGAGAAGTCGGAAAGGTAAAACAGTCCATGTTCTTTGAAGGTCTCTTGCTGACATTCTGGAAGTTGATTTGTGGCTTTTTTACTATATTTTTAGATGTAGGAGGGTTCAGGCTTCAAGGCAAAAGAGAAAAGTGAAGGGAAAGATGAAGTACTGATGCGACCTTTTTGCAACTGAGGAGAGAGGTGGTGTCGAACTCACACATGAAGATATCAATAGGTTTATTTTTAAGGGAGAGTGCACTAGATAAGAAAATATACTAATAGCTTTCTTAAAAGTTAAATGACTGGAATATAGTAAAAGTAATAATTCAGTTTAAATCACAGAGGTTATTTCAAGATAACTTAGTCACTGCGGCATGGGCTTTGGCCTCACAGGAGAAATCTAGAGGCTAAGTGGTGCTATTCCAGGATGCTTTGGAGTATTTGCTCCTATAAGCTTTATAATTGTTTTTAAATGTGAAACTTCAGTTTGTTGAAAATGTCATGCCAGATAGCTCATCTTGTATTGTCATATTCTGCCACAAAATAATATTAAAAAAGAGGTGAAACAAAATTCCTAGAATCCATGTTGAATAGAAGTCAGAAGAACAATATGCATTCCATTTAAGCATCACTTAGATTGGTAGAAAACTTAAAAAACAATTCTGAAAGTGTAACTTGCCAAGGATCAACATGTTTTGTCAGGAGAGGGAGTTTGGTCTTCCTTTTTATCTTTTCTTTTTTTTTTCCTGTGGTATACACAAATGAGTACCTTTTATCTGTGCTGATAATTTTTCTTTACAGTAGTGCAGTTTTACTTCATACTTTGAATTTCTCAGGTTGGTGACTGTGTCTTGCTTTTCCAGAACTCTGCAGGAAGTAGAAGACCATACTGGGAAACAGATGCCTGTCTGTGACCCCACTAAGACTGAGAAATCCCTTGATTCTAGTCACGAGGAGTTGGATATCTTGTCAACTCAGGAAGAAATGTTTCCTGAGAGTAATGCACCAGGTAACAATGAACAAGCAGAGCCAAAATGTCCTAACCATCATCCCTGCTTGATCTTTTTAGGCATGTAGTGTCTTAGGGTGCAGAGTGCTGTGAGTATTTTTCACGTAATTTCTGCTGAAATTGAGAATGCATTGGAAATGAAAGGCCACAACCTCTTTTACTCTACTGTAGAGCAATGTCTAAATGTCACTCTGTGTTAGAACGATTACACTGGCTTGTTAAATACATTTAATTTCCGTTCTTTCTGTGCCCTTTGAAGAACAAAACCAAAACCACCCCTCTTACCCTCTCCTGAAACACAATAATAATGCTCAGCCTTTGTAGTGATGCAATCTAAAGTGTGGATAAGTAGTGTAGGCAAAGGTTGTCGACTTTCTTATGCTGGGTAGCTTTGGCAAAACATTACACCTTACTCCTCTGACTTGGCCTACCTATCTGGGATAGGACAGGATCCTGCAATCAAAATCTCATACCACAGTTTTGGTCGGTCTTATTTGTCACCTAGGTTAACGTTCCTACCCTGTAAGAGAAGAGATTACCTGAAATAGGATCAGGAGAGAGGTCATCACTGCATGTTTTGCTAGGAGGAGGTCTGTGTCTGGTTTTGGTATCCACAACTGAAAGGCTAATAAAGGAGTAGAAAGGTTCTTAATCTTAATAGTGAAAGGCCTAGAACGTAAAGTTTTGAAAGGCAACTCTTTCACAGTTTATAAAGCATGATCTAAATGAAGTCTCACTTTATGCTTTCTCTTTAGTTTTAATTTGTGCACAGTTGTGTCCATACCAGTATGATCTTGTGCGTGAACCCTCTGTATCCGGAAGGTTCAGTAACAGCCTCCTGCTCCCACAGAGTCAGCAGTCAGTGCAAGGTGTCGTCTTGTAAGAACCTTGCCTGTGTTTCCATTCTAGTGCTGGATCAAATGCACTGATATTGGAGCCATTGGGGATATTTCTTTTAAAATTCCCAAGTAGGAAGACTTGTACAGTCTGGCCCAATAAAAATCTATTCTATAGGTACAAACTTATGTTTTTCATCTTGACTATATTATGCTCACATTTCATATACTGAACTTTCATGTGCAGTCCATCTCTAACTCTGCGAAAATCAGCTTGTCCTTGCCTGCCTGAGAAGTAACTGTGCAGTAGTGTGAATATCATTCTTCAGAATTTTCTGATCAACTTGGTTATTGGCCAGATTTATAATCTTATTTCCTTTTGTTCGAAATGGCTGCAGGGAGTGGCTGTCCGAGCACCAGGGTGGAAGAGGGAAGTTCTCTGGCGTATACCCCTGCTCGCAGCCTGCAACTCCTGCAGCTCTCCGGACAGGGATCCCTTGCACAGGAGAGTCATTCCATGTAAGCAAAAAAAATCCCCAAGCTATTGCAGTAGCTTAATTGCATTAGTGCGTTTCTACTACTGTTTTCTTTATTCAAGGACTTGTGCTTGATTTTAAGCATTCAATGTTTTAATTTTGTGCTATGAGAGGAGCATGGCTTTACTTTGTGATGAAATGAGCTAACGATGCCCATGTGGTCAATGGCCGTTTCTCAAGTCTCTTGATAGTGAACACCTGACACTCTCCTTTTATGAGAAGACTTCTATTGTGACAAGCTGGAGCTACATTTGGGGAGAAGTTAATGCATTTTCTAGTGATGTATGGTTGTCTTTTCCATGTTCCCTTCTCTTGGTCCACAGTGTCTCTTCAGGTGTAGTTACTCCTCCTCCTGTTGCCTTTGGATCCAGTGCTCTTGTCCCCAGCACTCCTACTGAACAGGAGCAAGCAAAAGGTAAAGTTTCCTGCATACCTCTCTGTGGTTGTGTTTCTGTGCTCTGAGGTTTAGTCTGAGCATGCAGTCTTTTCAAAACCTGATAAAATTATAAAGAGTAAAGCAGTATTGAGAATAGTGAAAGAGGTAGGTGAAGGGAGATCTGTATTTGTGACTCAGATGCTGATGGACTGTTGGTATGTCCTGCACAGGTATCATCATCAAATTACCAATGTGGGCTAGCTCCCCTTCACTTGAAAGATGGGAAGTACTTCATATGGGATACAGATTGCTGCTTGCAACTGTCCTCCTTTCTTAGGGACAAGCCATTCTTGCTACAGGCAGATATCTGTATTAAGGATATACTCTTAGGGCAATAGAAAGGACAGAGGAGGACTGCATCATAACAGTTATTTTACCTTAACTTGGATGACTTACACAGTATTTTAAAAAGCTTTCGTATTTTATATTTGTGTATTCTAGAACACCGTGCCAAAAGAGGGATTGTTCTGTATGATACCTTGGTTCTTAAACATTTTCTCTAAGCAACCCTTTGCCATCAGGGATAAGATATCCATCCGCTCAGACTTTATACAAAATCACCATTCCTTTCTGTGAGATTCCTGTCACAGAATGTGTAATACTTTTAGAATACATATTTTGTTAGCTGGGGTCTGAATTTGGTACATTTTTAATAAAGATAGCAAAAGGAAAAAAACCCTGATAAATGCTATTTATAAATTTAGATACTTTTTTCTAACTGTAGAAGTTGTAGACCTGTAGCAAAATAGTTACATGAATTCTTAACAAAACATTTTCTCCCACCCTTAAATTTAAGTATATGGATGTTCTTGTTGATTTCTTTTTTTTTTTCCCCCTCCAAAAAGAATTCACCTGGAGAGAAGACTTTAGACTCACCCATTAAAGTATGAGAATGTTGCATACATCACTGGAGACAAGTCTTTTAATAGAATGTTGGAAACCTTAGGTACAGTGCAAGAATTTGCTAATAATGTATCTTCTGCCCTTTCAAACCAGATGAGCAGGTGGATATATCTGTCCCTGCAGAAGGAAGAGAGCTGGTGCAGAAGCAGAGAGGAGATACGCTGGTGGAGATGGGCATCCTGTGTATCCCACCAGCACCTCTTGTCCTGCCGCAGGCTTCAACTCCAGTGTCCCAGAGTGCCCCAGCCTTCTTCCCTGGATCCTTACCTATACCATCACAGCCAGAGTTCTCTCATGTAAGGGTTCATGCAGATATTTTTTCTGAGGTTTTTATATATGGCTGTTGCAGAAGATGCATGTTTGAGTCAGCCTCTGTGCTTCTGCGTTGAGCTTCCCTACGAAGCTCGTTCTCAAGAGCTTTCCCGTTCCCACCCGTCACCATTACATGTTGGTCATGCTGCCTGACAGTTTATCCCGCAGAGAAAGTGTGGAGCAGCTTAAGAGGACATAGTGAGTTACTGAACGTGGAATTTGTTGTCTTGTAATCTGTGCTAGAAACCTTTTCTGTGGGTTTTTTTTCCTTTCTCTCTTTGAAAGGCTGCTGCTTTCTGATGATGAATTGGGCATCCTGCATCTCAATTGTGTCATAAATTAGGCTTTTATCAGGATAGACCTTAGCATAATTTGTTACAGAGAAGGTGAAACTGTTTTGTGATAAAGCATTTGTACTCACCTACAAGGCTAGAATTCATTTACTCATTTTTCAAGTTGCTTATTGTCTGTTGTTTCCTTTGTGCTTTTTCATTCTGGAAGTTACTACTGTTCAAAGGGTTTTAACAGACAGTTGGTGGCTTTATAGCTTAATATTACAAATTTCATCAACTTAAGGCAGAAAATAAAGGTTGTACTAGAGACTCAGTAGTCGAAGCAGGGCTTCTCCTTAGCTGAAAGTAACTTTCATGCTAATGTGATAGATTTCTCCAGAGAATCTTTCCAGAACCCTTGTTTGTTTGACTAAAAACAGCTACTGATTTGCCATAGTTGACCTGTACTTCATGGTTTGGTAGTGTGAGATGTGTACCAAGGATTGTGTTTGACTTTGCTGCGGAGGTACTAAAAAGTGATGGGTGGTGATAATTTTTCTCAACAAGAATGGGGCAATTATGACTCTTCTAAATGGGGGGCGGGGGGCAGAAGTTGGGCTTTTTTATCTGTAGTTTTGTGCTGATCTTGCTCTGCTCCATAATCTAGTGTAATGTTCTAGGAATAACAGATAAAAAGTGTTACCCAGGATGCCGTGGTGCTCCATGTCCCACTCTCTTCATTTTAGGATATCTTTGTTCCAACTCAGAGCCCAGAGAAGAAGCATGAAGAAGAAAAAGCTGCTCCTTTAACCCATTTATGCTTGCCAGGAGATCTCTCTGGACCCACAGATGCTTTGTCAAAGATGTCTGCAGGTGACTCCATGTCACAGCCTTCTGAGTCCTGTAAGCTGATGCTTTCTGCAAGTGAATGTAGCCAGCCCACAAATCCGGAGGTCAGCTCAGGCTCTCTGAACATGGGCCAAGATAGCGAAACCACGCAGGTGGGGATGATTTCTGAGTGCGAGGCCTCAGACTCGAAACTCTCTTCTGTGGAGAATGACAATGTAAAACTGAGGCTGGATGCAGGTGATCAAGCCCTTTCTGAAATCTCTGAAAAAGCAAAGAAGGAGGATTTACAGGCTGCAGGAAAGCCTGTAATGCAGTTAGTTAGTGCAGGGGTAGCAGGAGATGTGTCATTAGCCCCTACAGCTCATCGGGAGGTTGAGTGTATTTCTGGAAGTCAGACTGCTGCAGATCAGTCTGGTCTGCCTGAGGTTTTGTCATGCACTCAGGGTAAAGAAGCACAGTCTGAGGATTATCCGTTGGAAGAAACTTCTGAACCTGAAGCAGTTCCTGAGACTCAGTGTGAAGAACAAGAAGAAAAAGTGCAAGTAAAAGAGAAGCAAATAAATGAAGATGGGTCCCGTGTTAATACAACACTTTCTCAGAGGTTTATTCTTGAAAGGGAAGTACAGTGTCATGAAGATATGGAAGTGGAATTTGCTGATGGTTCTTGTAAAAGTAGCAAAAATTTGTCTGATCAGGCTGAAGAATTAGGAAATATTGGACCAGAAAGCCAGAGAAAAGAAACTTCAAAAGATTGTACTTCTGGCACTGGAGTGTCAAAGAGCATGGATAAACTGTCCTTTAAGGCTGCTTTGGAGAACATGCCAAGGCTCAATAAAGTTTTATCTAAGCCTTCTGCAGGAGAGTTACTGGAACAGCACAACAATCTGTTTCCTATGTTAAAGAGTGATGTTCCCTTGGAAGTGGCATTGTGTGCCAAAAAACACCCAGGTTGTTCAGAACTAGGACAGATAATCGTAATAGGAAATAAGCCACCACTTCAAGAGAGAGGGGTTGACATGCTGGTGACTCAACAGGAGAATCGGGTGCCAAAGAATACGGAGGACACTGTTACAACAAGGAGTCTGGAGGGAGAAGAGCGGAGGCAGCCACAGGAGAAGGCAACTGCTAAATCCCCCAGTCCTAGTGGTAAGTGAATTTAGGTTAGTAGTTTGCAGGTGTGTGTTTTGAATGATGTCAAGGACAGCTGTGTACAATCCTCTGTGTTTTCAGGGAGTGCTGACCTTGGATGTGTGATGAACAGTGTCTCAAGAGCAGCACTGCAAGTTACTGTGTTAGTGCGTAACATGCCTTTATTTTTTTCCCCTTTGTCACACTACTTCAGGCCAGAATGATAAAGTAGTTCTTGTTCCTAACACTTTCTCACTGTTTTATGGCAGAAACAAAGAGCAGCTTTGAAAACTCAAAATGTTGTCACCTTGGCAATGCCCAGGAATTCTTGTAACTTTTTTTTTTTGCCTAGAAACAGCAAGAGTAGTATCCTTGAAAGGAAAAAGGCGTGTGGTAGTCTCTGCTTTCCCTCTTGTAGGTCTCCTTTCCTTTTTTCATTCTCAGATTATTTTAGAGTAGAATGGCTTTTCACTCGTGTGTAAGCTGTGGCTCAGCAGGTGTTGTCATGATGCGTTGAAATCCCTTTAACATGCTCTTCTGTACAAGGAATGTGAGGTGCTGTACCTGGGTTTTGTGGAACTTTTGCCTCTTAGTTGGTTCTGTACTCCTCAAATAGGAAGGTATTAGAAAACAAAGTTTTACTAGAGATTTGTCGAGTTGTACCCATTTTTGAGATTTTAAGTCATCTTTCATTAAACTGCAGGATGAGAGTGGGAGAGAGTTTTCCCCCTCTTATGATGATGGTAGGTGACTTCCAGGCTCCTGAAGTTGGTGATTATGAAAGCTGAGGGTCTGAAAACATTACTTGTCAACAGGTGATGGTTGTCTTTACATCTCCTGAACAGACTGGTATGTTAGTAGAAGTTTATTTAACTCTTCACTGATGTGCTAGGTGGTTTATGCTCTGTCAGTTATCTAAGTCCTTCAGTTAGAGTTCAGTGGAAGATTAATAGAGTTGTGCAGTGCTATTAGAATTAAATGAGATGTCTAGTGGGGAAAGTGATTGTGAACCATCTGCTAGATTCAGATTGACTAGTCTGTGATTTTGATTTGTGGAACCTATAAAGCTGGGGGCTAGATAGAATTTCTCTTACCTCTCAAAGGTCATGGTACTGTTGTGTAGCCCTGTAGTCTGTTCTGCAGAGCTTTGTGCAAGTGATAATCTTTTCTAGTTTTCCCTTTTGAGGAATTAGTGTAAGACGCAGTGCTTAAAAAGCATTTCCTAACACTCAGCCTTCTTTTTGTCTTTTACCTACTCAGTTGATAACTGGTCTGAATAACTTTCTGTTCTTTGTCAGTGAGGGATATCTCTCCTATTTTATCTGCCAATTTATGTTTGGGTGTTTTTTCAAGAGCTGTACATTTCTTAAGAACTTTTTCAGAACTTCCCTTGTCAGTCTCACAAATCCAATATTCTTTCTTACTGTTTTCTGAACTGCTTGTTTAATTTTTCCAGTTACGAACTGATCCTTATTGCCATTTTTGGCAGCTTTGGCTGTTTCTTCCTGAAAGCCTTCTGAGCTCGTTCTTAAATGGTTCCCTCCCCTTTTCTTCAGTTCTTGTGACCTTGAACCATGCTGACTTCTGGAACATGTGATCCTGTTTGGGAAGGTCAAAATGGCATATTTCAAAAGGAGCACGATGAAGAGCTTTCTTCTTTATGTCTGAACAGAAGTAGGTGAGATGACTTTGAAATGCTAGATGGAGATTGGATGTACAGAGATTGAGTGTAATACATGTGTTTTCAATACCAAATTTGCTGACAAGTTTGAGAAAGATGCCATTTAATAGTATGGAACTGGCTGGTGAGAAGAAACGAGAGATACTAAAAGACAGGATGAAGGTAGCATCTTACATTGTAAGATAAGAATGACAGGTGAACTTTGATACCTGTTGGTGTTAGATTACAGTGAGGTGTGGAAAAGAGATGCAGGTCATCAGTTTTGGAGAGACTTCCAGCAAAAGTTAAGAGCAGTTTTCAAGCTAGACTTTGTTATAAGTATCTGTTGACCTATTCTAAAACAAAATAAAACTCAAATTATTTTCAAGGAGTATGGATTGTAGTGGCCACAGCACTTGAACATCACTGACATCTGAGACCAACTTCGGCAGTGGTTACTTCATTTTTGAGCTATGTATACATTTAGTCATGTAAAAATTCCTGTGCTTTAGGGCTTCTGGTATTTTCTTTCTTTAGATTTAAAAACTCCACTTTCCCAGTAACTTACTCATATGAATTAATCTGTATTGTTGAGCACTGCTTAATATAACAGCTATCATAGCAATTTAACTGATGTAACTTTTACACCCAATCTTCCAAGTACAGTAGGACCAGTCAGATGTTCGGGTGCTTTTTTGGTTTCACATTCTTTAACATCCCATAACTAGTGACCATCGCTTTCTTTTGGAATGTTAGAGCAAACATCTTTGTTGTTGAGCGTGAGAGTGTTTCAGTTGGCCAGAAATGCAATGATTTTTTTTTTTTTTTTTTTTAATGTAGTGCATCCCCTGACAATAGAGTCTTTGTTGGCTTGGGGAACCGGTGCTAAGCAAGTAACATGCTGGAGGCAATGCGGTGGGTTCTTTTCTCAGTCAAGACAGTAGTGTCATCAATTTCAGATTTAAGTTCTTAATTTGTGGTATTTGGATGTGTTTTAGCAACATCTTATCCAAAGCTTGGAGGCTGCCTCTCTAATCATATTTAGGGAAAGCTTTGAATGTTGTTTATAAGAGGTACAATTGAATCATGCTGTATTTTTCAAACTAGGGAAAAAACCAAAATGCTTCAGTGACATATTTTGGAGGCTGCACACCAAATCTGAATCACCAGGGTTTGAGATACTCTGTGGACCAAGAAGAACAGCTTCTTTGTTAGTGTTAGATTATTCTGTTGCCATTTAATGGCTTTTTGTTGTTGTCGGGGTGGGGTTTTTGCAGTCTTTCCCATTCAGTGTCTTGCAATAGGTCATTGTGCCTTTGTGATAACTCTGAACTGAAGACTGAAAGTGATGGTTTCTGTGAATTGAGATACTACAACAGTCAGAAGAACAGTTACACTGCATCAGTCTGGCTTGGTATACAAGTTCCCCCAGTATTGAATACGAGATGCATATGGATGAATATAGGACAAAAATGCAGTGGGGAGATACAAGAAGTCTTTCACCATCAAAAGTATGATGTAGGAGCATGCTGAGTCTGACGTAATGTCTTTTTTTTTGATATCTTGGATAGTTGTTGTTTTCTCCCCCACCATGGAATTTCTGTGTGTGGTTTGTTGTGGGTTTGTTTTTTTTTTTTAACCTCTGTAAACTTTTAGACTTCAAAGCTTCCTGCAGTAGGAAGTTTGACAGCTTAAATTATGTACTGGGTAAAAAACTAGCTTTATTTCACCAGGTGTTAGTTTCATTTGATGCCCCCTAATTCTGAAGACTTTAAAATCTGAGAATTTAAATTTTATGTAGAAACTTGCACATGGCAAGAATGAAGGAATTTTATATTAGTATCAGAAAATCTATTTCCTTTCCATTAAGCCTGTTAGGGAAGTACAAAGACTGCAGGAGCTCAAATGTTATTTAACATGAAGTTGAATGATGAAGTTTTAGATACAGTATTCTTAATTTCCTTTAACTAAAGGAAGAAAAGCTTTATTCTATAAAAAGTAATGCTTTGAGGGGATCTGGTCAAAATACAGGTCAGGAAGTTCAGAGGTGTTCTGATGCCATTGCATTTTGTGATCTCAAATTAACTTTTCTGTGAACAAGTCCAAGGCATTTGGTATGATGGGTCTGCATGTTTCTTAAGACAGTTTGACATATTTAAGAGAACAGTACTGGTCTTTGAAATTAAGAACAGTATAGATTTTATTAAAGTGATATGTTTGGCAGTACACTGCTGAAATGATGATAAAGATAAGTAGCTGTAGTTATGTAACAAGGTAGGTTTAATGGCCTTTCACAGAGTTCACAATCCAAAACTTCTCTTTTAAGAGAGTGCGAACAAAATTGCATTTAACTTAAGGTAACATCTCCCTTGTTATAAACTTGTACTTGAAATGTTTTTTCTTAGATAAATCTAAATGCAACTTAAACGCATCACACTTGGCTGGATTTATTTTCAAAAGTGAACAATAAGCCACTCTTTGGAGTGGATAGGAAGGATAGTGACAAAGATGTTGAAAACCTATTTTGACCTCAGTGAGGGAGGAAAGACTTATTCCATTAGTTTTGTTAAATATGGAAATTTGGAAAGAATGCAGCTTGCAGATTATTGGTATGTGAAGTTGAAGGTTTGCAAATAAATGGCATGGGGTGAGGCAAAAGGAGGGAGCATTTTTCTAGGTTCTTAATGTATTTTATCTGTTAAATCCTGCAAGATCCCCATAAGGTAAATCCACCAAGGCATGGTTTCCCTGGTGGGATAGGCTGCCTCGGCCCATAGACCCTGCAGACCCTCTGTGCTGCGGGCTGCCCGAGAAGGGGTAGAAGTACTGGAGAGGACAGGAGGATGGGATCAGCCCTTCTGTTGGCAGCTTGCAGCTGGTTATGAAAATGCAGTATCTCTTATTTCTCTTAAAGCTCACTTTCCAGGCAAGTTTCTGCTGTCATTGTCTAACCCTTAATTGACTGCTGCTAATTGTTTGGGCTCAGAGGTGGCTGTCTGTCTGACATGTACCGCTGACCTTTTATGCAAGGCTGTTTGATGATAAAACATCATTCTGTTTAAGTTTCAGGTTGTTAATTCAGGCAACAGATAGCTCTGCCAATCGCCTTCTGTCCTAACATTCATTTCTGTTTCTGGCCTCATCTCCCTTTTCTGTGGAAAATCCTGAGTATTTCTGAAGCAGAGCTGCGTTCTGTAAAAGTCCTATTCATGTCAGGATATTTAGTCTCACTTTTATCTAGCACCTGGGGACAGCTGCATCAAGTTGACCACAGCCCAGATTTTTACCAAGAGAGATTGTCCACACGACTTGTGAGGAAGATCAGTTAAAGCAGCTGTCCTGAAACCAGTAGCTCTTCAGGGGGGTTTTGTACAGAACAGTACCAGGGTGATGCTTTTCCCCATTTCCACAGCATAGTGAACCTGTGCTTTTCATATCTGAAGCAAAGCAGTCCCCTGAAATTACTGATCCTGGCGCTTTTTCTCTTTTAGGAACCCCGTTTCATTTTACTTTGCCGAAGGAGGGTGATGTCATTCAGCCCTTGACCAGCATAACGCCACCTCTTATTGGCCAGTTTAAAATGGGACCCAGAAGACACAGCACACCAATTGGTGAGTTCGACCCACACGGCTCTGTTCTGCAGTGGAAGCCTGTTGGGAAGCTTTTGATTATTGATGGGGTAACTCGAAGCTACCTTGGCAGAAAACTCTGCAGTTATACGGGGAGTGTTCGTGCCTTTTCCACACCTTCCTTGTTAGGTTCTCTCCTCAATCTCTAGCCAAGGTGTTTGATCCCTGAGTGTGGGGTGGTAGGGAACTTGTCTTCCTTGTACTCACTGCATTCCCACATACAACTCCATTAAAGAATGTGGAAGACCCCTCTGAGTAGTGAAAGAGCTTAGACTAAGAGAAGATTGTTTCTAGTATTCATCATCTTTTAGTAGGACTTTCTCTGCTAGGTTCACAAAATGCCCTGCATATGCTGGATGAAAGGAAGCAGAGTCCTGGTTTGAGCCCAGAAGGCAACTGAGCCCTGGGCAGCCACTCTCACCCCTTCCTCCTCAGTAATAGGATGGAGCAAATAAAGCAAAAAGCTCAGGAATCGAGATAAGGACAGGGAGGGCTGACTCACCCATTACAGGCAAAAGACAGACTCGTTAGGGGAATTAAAACCCATCAATTTAATTCAAACACTGACAACAACACTTAACAGAGTAGGACAGTGAGAAGTGTTACCACATCTTAAAAACACTTTCCCCCACCCCTCCCTTTTTCCTGGGCTCAGCTTTGCTCCCAGTCCCTCTAGCTCTTCCCCCCACCCCCAGGTAGCACAGGGGGCAGGGAACGGGGGTTCTGCTGCTTCTTCCTCGAGGCGGGGGCAAGGGGAGAAACTCCACACATTATTCCCTTGCTCCACATGACGCCCCTCTCACAGGAGACAGTCCTCCACAAACCTTCTCTGTCATGAGTACAGCAGCGGGGGCTGCTTCTCCCCTCAGAGTCCTGGCCTCCTTTGGGTGCAGTCACCTCCCCTGGCGTGGGCCCTCCCCAGGCCGCAGGTCAGCCTCTGCTCCTCCGGTGACTCCCACGGGTGCAGGGGGGGCCCTGTCATCTCACCACGGGGGACAGGGAGGCTGTGCTCCAGCACCTCCCCCCCTTCCTCGACCTTCCTTCCACTGACTCGGGGTTTGCAGAAGTGTCATAACCCCACCTCACAACCCCAGCTCTTCCTCCCAGGTTCCCGTTGTTAAATACGTTATTGCAGAGGCGCAGCCGCTGTCGCTCGTTGGCTCGGTGCTGGCCAGAGGCAGGTCCGACTTGGAGCCGGGGGAGCTTTGAGAAGCTTCTCACAGGGGCCACCACTGTAGACCCCCCCGCCGCCGTGCACACACACCCCCAGCACAAGTATGTATTTCTGCTTGGGTAGTAGTAAAGTGTTCTTTGCAAGCTAGGAATGATACCTGTGCTATAGAATTTTCATGCTTCAGAACCCTAGATAGAAATTTCTGCTACTGCACTATTGCAAATGAGGTGTGCAGTGAAGCATCTTCAAAACAGTACTGGAACCTGAACCCCAGCAGTGTGAATGACAGTAGCTACTTTCTGTTTTATTTTTGTTTTTGTTTCCCTATTTTCAGTGGATGATAGTTGCCCAGACAGCACTATAGTGACTAGTGATGTTACAGCAGAGGGCACAATGGGCACCAACAACGTCACCATGGAAAGTGCAGTGGTATCAGCAGATGTGTCAGACGTGTGTGAGAAAGGAGATTCTCATGTGGTTCCTGAGGCTGATGCAAAACTCTCTCTGCGAATGAACCTTGTTACCCCCGTGAATGACGGGAGCGAGGAGTCCCTGCCGTTCAGCTTGGAAAGTAAGACAATGAAACCTTGAAACATACGGGTCCTACTAGATCTCAGCCCTAACACAGAACCTCTTTGTGGCATTCCCTGCGACAGTCTCTGTAATTTTTCTCACTTTTCTTTTTGGGCAGTGTCACTTAAATTTGTTTCTCTGTTTCTGCAATGCTCTAAGCAAGGATGGAGTGAGAGGAGAGGCCTCTGTTCTGAGGAAAGGTATTTCCAACAGACTAAAAATTGTGATGTATAGTGGCAACATCACAGGACAGGAACTGGATTTGATTATACTGGGAGGGAAAAGATATTAAAGGCATAATCTGCACAAAAAAGTTTGACAACATTTTAACTAGAACAATGACATTCAGTCTAATAGTCTAAAACTTGTAGGAACTTTGTGGTGAGAAGTTGTGCATGGAGGTCTGGGCACCCTTTGTCCAGCGTTACTCAGCCTCTCTCTTCCATGAGAGGCGGGGGCTGGGAACAGGCAGGAAGGTCTGTTCAGGTGACGCCGAAATCACGGTTCCCTTCCTTCTTGTTTCAGAGCCTACAGCCAGTGACAGGAAAGATGGATCCACTGCTGCTGCCAGGTAACGGTTTGTTGCTGCACAGAATTAATATGAAGGTCTGGGTAGATCCTTTTTCCACTTGTTACCAGCAGCAAAAAAAAAAAAAAAAGCCTTAAAAATGAGACACAGAAGGAGGGAACCGTTTTAGCAGTAGACATTAACTCTTCAGCTCTCGCAGCAGGTTTTAAGTACATAGGCAAGGTGGGTGCCCCACCTGCTCTTCCACTGTAGGCTTTGTGCTTCCTACTAATGTCAGCATTTTGCCTCCTTCTGATTGTAGTCAAAGCAGAAATTCATGTCTTGTGCAGTCTGGAATGCAGGTCTGCCCTATCCACCTCTAAAATTCCAAACATGGTTTTATGCTTTCCTATTGTGCAATTCTCTGCAAAGAATCTCTGAGGAGTTCTGAAAGAGAATTCTCTTTTTGGTATGAAGCTAGAAACATAACCAGGTCATCAGTGTACTGAAATCACAGTTTAATGGGTTGACCAAAGCATAAGTTACTCCCTTTGGTCTCTTGATCTGTATGTATCTATCTTATCTCACATTTAATGCCTAGCATTGCTTAATTTTAGTTTGGCGAGTACAGTCGGTAAGTACTGATAAGAATCTGAGATAGAAGATAGTGACCGATAGTCATCTGAGTAAAGTAAAATGGTTTGAAGCAGTGAGAAAACTTTGAAATGAACTCAGTATCTCTTGTCACAGGATTGCATGCTGGATGGTGATCATGCCTCAGTGCTGAAGATGAGTGGCAGTCATTCCTCACTGATTGAGGATGGGTTGCCTTTGTTAGGTAGAGGTTGAACTTGACCTCTCAGGGTCTGCTTTATGACTGTCATTCCCAATATTTTTGGGGTGTCATGAAAATCCTAAGAAGTAAGCGATAAAGGGTCTAACTGTGTCCCCTGATGGTACCAGAGGTAGTAGATGGTGAAACTCCTGATGGCGCTGCAGTTTTCCACACTAAGTTTTCTGGAATTGTTGTGTTGCTCTTGCCCGTTAGGGCATCTGCAGAAACGACAGAAATGCTTATGCAATTGCAGCTTGTTTCTTGACCTTTGAGACTGACCATCTCACTTGTTCTGTGGCTGTATAGGTCAACAAGCTCGATACCAGTTGTTGCTTCCCCAAGGGGCTAGAGAACTCTTGTTTTGCTGTCTAAGGGATTTTCTCACTCCCTGATGCTATTTTGTTTGTTTGTTTGTTTTAAATCTGCACTGCTAGCTCCCAGAAAGCATCATCTGTGTTTAGTCGTGTCTGTGAAGTTCGTCGAGAGGATGAGGCCAGAGGTCATGGTCTTTCCGCTTCTCCGTTTAGGTAACTCCTCACAGTCTTTGCCTGCCAGTCCTGGTTGGATTTATATGCACATGTGCATTTTCTACATCAAAGAAATTGCACTAAGTCATTGTCTTTGGGTGACTTAGAAGGTTGGGGACAACAGGGTAAGTATAATAAATACTGTACATTTGTATCTCACATGGTGATCAGACTTACCTTTTTGACTGAGCAACGATGTGATTCCAGCTGTCTAATATGCTTTGGTAAAATCTGGGGCTTGAGAGAACTAAGATCTTACTTACAGCTGTTTTAATACCTTTTCTTTCTCCTTCTTCCAAGATCTTCTGACCTGTTGTGTTTGTTATTGTTTCTGCTATTGTCTCCCTTCCAAGTCCATCAGTTTTTGCTGTGTCTGGTTGCTTTGAAAAGAGGACTGTACTACTGCATATGTAATGGTGATCAGGGTGCTGGCTGGAGGACCAAGTGTAGAAAACTGCTGCTTCAGTGTTTTCCATTCTGTCTTTTGATGGGGCAGTGAGATCTTGGTCTATGGAGAAAGAGTAACCTATATTTCAGGAGCACTGTACAGTTACACTAAAGACTGTAATGAATAGGGAGTTCCAGTGCTGGGTGATGTACAGACAGAGCGGAAAACGGTCACTCTGCAAAGTCCTCAAGTACATGAGGGAACTCAAATGTATGCTCCTAGTAAGGCTCAGTGTACAGTCCCATATAGTCCCTGATAACACTTTTGACAGGGCAGACAAATTCTAATGAAAACAAGAGACAGCATTTGTGTTTGTGCTCCTGCTTGTCCTCACTAGGTGTGGTTACCAGTTCCAAGGCAGCAAAGTGCTGAAGCAGCCTGTAGCAGCTCAGGAGGGCAAGACTTCCAGAAGCACATTGCATAGTTGGTGCCTGACGTGCAGAGTGTAGATTGCTTTATTAGTGTTTGGAAAAGCACCTGGTTCTCTACAGGTGTCAGCCATTCTTCTTGCTACTGTGTGAATAGCTTCTGATGGTGAAAGGTTACTTTATAATTTGAGACTCACTGAGTTCTGTGCAATCTTAAGAAGTAATTGAATGACTGCCAGGCTTGTGTTTCATAGTGCTTTCACTTGAGTGGCAGCATATTGGTTGTCTTGCTTTTTTAATCAGTAATTTTGATCTGTGTATAACTGGTTTGCAGGGGGAATCTGTTCAGTTTTCCTGGCACGCAAGAAGATGCTGAATTACATAAAAATCCAGGTGATTGGCAGTACCAGCAACACAAGGCAGATGGCAGTGGTGGACAGGTCCCAATTCCTCAGAGGATGCCGCAGGGCTGCCCTCAGCAGCCTCCTGGTGCAGAGGATGGGGAGTCTGTAGAGACTGGTATTGTAAGCACTCAGACAGAAGAAGGGAGAAAAATGCAGGAGAAATCAAGTAAGGCTGATAAAATTGATGAAAGCCGAGAGAGGCGGGCAAACACCAAGAATAAAGGGACTCAGACTACAGCAGACTGTCTTTTTACCCCAACAACTGTTACAACAGCAACACAGACGTCGGAAGAAATCTGTAGGCAGGTGGAAGTGGGAACCAGTATGTCTGGGCAAAGACCTGGGCGGCAAGATGCGAATGTCCAAACCGAGGAGAGTGAAGAAAAGCTTGTGAACGCCTCTGGAGAGGACACAGACTCTCTGCACAGTCAGGTGGGATGAAGGCTGCCTGTATTTAATTTTACTGCTTTAGAACAGTAAAGTGTCTCTTCAGCCAGTAAATTCACTGACAGTAGGTTCTCTGTTGAAAAAAGCCAAAAGACCACTTTAAACTGTTAATGTCACAAACTTTCCTGTATCAACTGTACACAACTGCTGAGGTATCAATACTCACTAGGCAGCATAAGTTTGGGAAGTCAATGTCTCCATATTTATTTTCTAGAAAAATACCACAAGTTTGGTTGGTTTGTTTGGGGATTTGGGGGGGGGGTTGTGTCCAGATGTAGTTAACACTGTAAAAAAAATTTCACTGTTTGTTGGATGGAAATGAGTTGCATGAAATTTTGAATAAAGGGTTTGATGCCTTCTGTTTTGCACCAGCCAGCTTCTGACAGCTTGTTCTGCTACTCCGTCCAATGTCAGTGGATAAACACATGAGGGGAGAGCTCCTTCAGAGAAACATTCTAACAAGATAAATAACTTGGAATTAGTATTTCAGGAAGTATTGCAGACTCAAGAAAAATCACTGCTTTGCAGATACAGCTTCTATATTTTCTTGTGAAGACAAAAACTAGAAAAATTGTTTTTTCTAAACTTGAGTTAAGAATAGCATGTCCTCTGGGAAATAGGAGAGTAACAGGGCCATAAATATGCAGTGCAACACTAATGTGATATGTCTGAGAGTCCACTGAACAAAAGAGTATCAGAAGCCATGCTAAGCAAGTTTGCTGTTTCCTTCTTGAACTGCTACAATTTCACTCCCTCTACCCATCAGCAAGGCAACAAAATGTGTTCAGTTCTCCCTTGTTTAGTGTCTCTTGTGTTGTTGCATCTAATTTGTAACAAGATGCTGAAAGGTTCCCTGCCCAAGTACTTGAACGTGGTATGAAGAAACTGTACTGCAGAGATAGCTCTACCCAGAAATTATTTGCTTTTCATTGTGGTCTGTTTTGTTTTTAATTTGTCCTGTTTATTTCAGGGAGAGGAGGAGTTTAACCTCCTTCACCCACCCAAAGGCCAAGTTCAGCATCGCCACACGCGAACTATTAGAGAAGTGCGCACTGTAGTTACGCGTGTTATAACAGATGTCTACTACATAAATGGTGCAGAGGTGGAACGAAAGGTCGTTGAGGTAAGTTCCTGTTTTCAGGGCCAAACGTAATGAGATGTTTGCTGTAAAATAAAGTAAATTAAAATGAGAATGTGTTGTGGCTGCAGAAAAGATGTTGAGTGAACAAGTCAGCGTGCTGTGATGACAAATGTTTCTTCGTGAGCGACCATGCAGAGTGTTTGGTGTGTGGTGAAAGCTGTCTATTTGTTGCTGGTGTACTTTGTTCCTGTTACTGTATTCTGAAGGCACTGACCTTTTTTCTTCCCAAAGAACTGAACAAAAGACTCTGCTGTGTACATCCAACTGCTTTAAAATTCTTGGGTGTCTGTCAGAATAGAGAGATTTCAGAATGGGCAGAAATTCTATTAGTAAGCAAAGATCACTGCTGCCTGTAAAATTGAATGATGTAAGGTAGTTTAGCCTGTTTTGCAGCTCAGCGTCACTTTTAACCACACTCTTTTGAGTCCTGTGGACCAGATTCCATAAGAGAACTACAAAAAGCAACTTAAAACCAAAAAATAAGCAAGCCTATTGTTAGTACACTTGTGTTGGTGTATGTCCGTTAATTAATCAGAAAATCTTTAGGGAATCTCAAAAGATAGCTGGCAAATGCTGGTTTGATGTGCACAGCATCGGCCTACTAGCAATAAAACGTTACTGCTGTTCTGCTGCAAAGGTGAACAACATGAGAGTCTTGTGCTGTGTTGTTACAGTGAGTAATGACCCAAAAGGATAAATTAGTTCAGTGCAAACCTTATACTTTCACACCTGATACTGCCCATGAACTTGCTTATAGTAACATTAAAATAATTAAGTTTCCTGAAATGTGCTTACGTAGGTTGTGTAATCACAATCACATAACCATTTCCAGTTTATCTACCAACACTGGCTATCGCTATTTTGTAGTTACATATTTTTATATCCATAAAACTTTAATGGCCTCAAATGACCAGCTGTCTGAAACTGATCTTGGGTTATTAGTAACCAAGGCTGCTAGTGTCTCATGTATTTGTTGCACTCTCAAAGGATGGGAATTGTTCAAAGCCAGACTGTCCTGTTGACTGATTTCTTAATGTGACTTCTTTGTACAGAACAGCAACAGCCCTGTGCTGAGAGACACACTGTCTGCCATTGATCAGTCCAGACTCAAATCTGCACGGCTGTCTTCAGTGTCACAAGTGTGGCCTCACCTGATTGTAGAGCTTCCATCCAGCAAGTGTGTGACCTTTGATGAACTTTGATGAACCTCTTTTTTTTTTTTTTCTTCTTCTCCCCCCCTCCCCCCTTAAGGAAACTGAGGAGCCTGTAGTGGAGTGCCAGGAGTGTGAGACTGACACATCCTCCTCCAGAACTGCAGTGGGCTCATCGCTGACCTCAGGGGACCTTGGTGATGTCAGCTCCTTCTCCTCCAAGGCCTCAAGCCTTCACCGTACATCCAGTGGAGCAAGCAGTGGTCACTCTGCCACACACAGCAGCAGCAGCAGCTCAGGGCGAGGAACTGGAGCTGTCAAAGGGAAAGTGTGTGGGACAGAAACTGGAGAGTTTGCTTTACCCATTGGCAGAGGCGTCTTAGGAAAATTAAGGTATGTGCAGAACCCTGGGAAAGGAAGAACAGATACTTTACAGAAGTGAACAGCTGCCTTGGGTGGAGTGTGAAGCAGGGTAAACCCTAAAGCAAGAATTTTCTGGGAAGAATCTGGCTTGATGAACAGAAATAAGGAGATAGTCTTTGCTTTCACATCTGTTCTTCCTAAAGGAGTCGTTTGTTTCCTTGTGAGGCATTGCTTTGACTAAGCTCTTGCCAGTTTAGCAGTGATGAAGCAAACTTCTTGACCAGTTGTGAGATCACAGAGAAAATGTGGGGAGCCTCATGAGCTGGCTTCTCTTTTCTCCAGCCCTAGGAAAGGAGCTGGTCAGCCAGCATCTCCACTCCGAGTTAGCCAGGCAGGAGCACTGCCTTGTGAGGAAGAGGAGGACTCTATGCCTGGCACTCGTCAGGGTGGCAGAGCACCTGTGACACCTCGTGGGCGAGGAAGAAGAGGCCGCCCACCATCTCGAACAACAGGAACAAGGTACCCTGGAAAAAGGAGACCGTAACTTTAATTTATTGCCAAGGAAGAGGATGGGGAGCTGCTGTCTTAATGTGACAGAGAAAGAGGAGTACTGAATGTTTCGGGAGCTAGTTTTTGGTGATAGCATGCAGCAGCTGCAGGCGTCTCGCCCAAGTACTCTTTGTTTAGTAACTGTTTTTCCTGATCCTTCTGGGACTGCTTTCCTCTTCTTTCCTTCTGGGACTGCTTTTCTCTTTTCCACAGAGATTTAGCTGGACTGCCAGGAGTGGAGGATCTCTCAACTACAGCATCACCTGAGGAGAAGTCGTTTACTCGTTCAGTTCGCCTGCCAGATGGAGGGGAGAAATCTGATGCTTCTGGCTTCTGTGCCTTACGTCGAAGTGACTCTCCAGAAATCCCATTACAAGTGGTGACTGGTCCTTCAGACTGTGCAGACTCGTCCTCTGGGAGCAGCTTTGTAGGCCTCAGGGTTGTAGCAAAGTGGTCCTCAAATGGGTACTTCTATTCTGGGATGATTACCCAGGATGTTGGGGCAGGAAAGTACAAGCTGCTCTTTGATGACGGATATGAATGTGATGTGCTCGGGAAAGATATTTTACTCTGTGATCCCATCCCCCTGGAGACTGAGGTGACTGCGCTCTCAGAGGACGAGTACTTCAGCGCTGGTGAGAGCAGTGGGTGACCTCCATCCTTGGGTGTTCTGAGTTGCTGAATGCACTGGGAAATGGGTGACTGTTCAGGAGGATGAGGAGCCTGGGTATAGCTGGTTAATGGGTGTTATTTGCTGTCTTGTCAGGTGTGGTGAAGGGACACCGGAAGGAGTCTGGAGAGCTGTACTATTGCATTGAAAAGGAAGGCCAGAGGAAGTGGTACAAACGAATGGCTGTTATCCTGTCCCTGGAACAAGGAAATAAGCTCCGGGAGCAGTTTGGGCTGGGTCCTTATGAACCTGTCACCCCCCTGACCAAAGCAGCTGACATCAGTCTTGGTAAGGGGAGGTGCTGTTGAGCTGCTGGCTGGGCTGTTCTGTGTCTTGTGCCTTTGAGATGCTTCTAACTCCTGATCTGCATTGCCAGTGCTTAAATCTTTCTGGCTATTCAGCAGTGCTTTTGGTACTTCCTAATGGGATCTTTGAGATCCTTCTATTGTTTTGTGTCTTGCTCAGAGACTTAGTGGTATTGACTGGCTTGTGGAGAGTGGCCTGCTCCTAGGACAGTGATGCTTGCTGGCCTCATTGACACTTGGTGGATGGCTGCTATGGTACAAACTCCTCAGCAGTACTGGGAGCAAAAGAGACAGGCAGGGTACAGGGCTGGAGAAGAAAGCTATACGAGCGAGGTATCTTTTTTTGTTGCTCTTCTCTGTCAGGGTGGTAGTGTGTACCTTCTAGGTACTATTCAGTTTAGCCACCTCTGTACAGATAGGTAGGGTGAAAGCTCGTGGAGTTAGGTGACAGCCAGTGACTACTCTCTGCATACTGTATTCCAGATAATCTTGTGGAGGGGAAGAGGAAGCGACGTAGTAACCTTGGTTCTCCCAGCACTTCCAGCAGCAGCACAACTCCCCCTCGTAAAGGGCAGGAGAGTCCACGCATCCCGCTAGGCACACTATCAGGGAAGAGGAAGCTCGTTGCCTCTGAAGAAGAGAGATCCCCAGCTAAACGTGGCCGCAAGTCAGCAGTGATAAAGCCTGGTGAGAACCTTATTTTCTGCTCCTAAATTTGCATTCAGCTGTTTTTTCCCTCCCTGGTATTTTTATAATTGATCTTTCCCATAAGCAAAGAGCAGCTCAGCTTGCTTGTTTGCCTTGCAGGATTCGAGACTTACTCTCCCTGGATGCATTCAGCAGCCGGAGATGTTTTTAGCATAGTCTCAGTACTTACCTGCCATCTTTTCAGTTTTGCCTCTCTCCTTGCCTATCTCTTTTTTAATCTGTTTAGTCAGTCCTGAAATACCTGGTGATTAAAGGGACCCTTCACCACAGTAAGTGTTGTTTCAGGATGTTGATACTGGTGAGCATTGTGCCATTAGTCATTCAGGTTTTGATTTGAAGATTCTTTGTAACCAGGAGAGTAGAAGATTGCTACCTATCCTAGTGTAATTCTAACCCAGTCCTGCCTCCCTCTGTCTCCTCCAGTAAAATAACTGAAGTTGAACATATCCCAAATCTTACGCAGGGTGTTTGTGCTGACCCTGACTTTTGAGACTCGTGGTGCTTCCATCTCTCTGCAGGGGCTGTGAGAGCCGGAGAGTTCGTAAGCACTTGTGAAGGTGCCGATGCTGTAGATCTCCCAGTGCTGGAGGACCATCATGGACCCTTGCCCCACAATAAAACCCTCTTTTTGGGCTATGCCTTTCTCCTCACCATGGCAACACCCAGTGACAAATTGGTCAATCACCAAAAGCCATCAGATGGTCCCACAGGGAGTAGTGAGGAGGAAGAAGGTAAGGCAAATCTTACCCATTGCATTTCAAGTGGAATGCTGTGGATTTAGCAAAAACGCTGGATGCTGTCTGATCAGGCATTTGTGTGAGTGCTTGTTTTACTCTTTAGCTCTTTAATCCTTTACAGAAAGGACCTAAGGCTCAGTCTTTATTTTAGAGAATTTACAGCCTAAAATGTGGCAAACATCAATGATGATCATAGGGCTGTTCAGCAAGTTAAGAAAGATGTGAAAACTAGTGACATCAGCAGTCTCAGAATAGTATAATATGAGAATGAAGGTTCTGAGAGCTCCAGGGATAGTGCTGGGAAACACAGTACTTCAGAGCATGAATGGGTTGCTCCAGTTTGCCTTTGCTAGGGTCATGTTTCATGCAGTGAACTGCAGCATGAGAAAAGTGACAGGGTGCTCACCTGGCTAGTTTGTTTGGCCAGTGCTGTGCTTCCCTATCTGCTGCCTTTTTTTTTTTTTTTTTTTAACCCTTCTAAGGGTTTTCTCTAGGTATTCTTGGGAGAAAGGCTGGGGTCCCTTACTGGAAGGGATGAGGGCTCTGTAGACTGAGAGGTGTATGGACATAAGCAGATAAATTATAGCCAAAAATTGAACTTTCTGTTTCTGCTGTAGAATTTTTAGAGATGACTCCATACGACAAACATTACATAGCACAGCAGCTGCGAGCAGGAGCTGGCTATATCCTGGAAGACTTCAATGAAACCCAGGTAAGGGCTCACTCACTAATCTAGAACGATAGTCACAGAATAGTTGAGGTTGGAAGGGAGTTCTGTAGCTTGTCTTGTCCACCCCCTCTGCTGAAAGCAGGATCCAGTAGAGCAGATTGCTTAGGTCCTCGTCCAGTTGGGTTTTGAGTACCCTCAGGGATGGAAACTCCACAACCTCTGTGGGCAGCTTGATCCTGTGATTGACCACTTCCGAGTTAAAAAACAAAAACAAAAAAACCCCCACACCACTTTAAATGGAATTTCCTGAATTTCAGTTTGTACCTGTTGCTTCTTGTCCTTTTAGTGGATAACAGTGAAAAGAGTCTGGCTCCATCTTTGTGCACCCTCCTATCAGTCATGAATATGCATTGATAAGACTACCCAAAGCCTTCCCTTTTTGAGCTTAAGCAAGCTCAGCTCTGTCAGCCTCTTCTCATGTGTCAGGTGTTCCAGTGCCCGGGGACTGGGTCTGCTCCAGTGTGTCTTGTGTTTGCAAAACCCGGGGGTGGATGCAGTACTCCAGCTGCAGCCTCACCACGGTGCAGCGCCTAGAACAGTTGGAGGCAGAGCTCTTCACTTACCAGATCCACTTGGGCTAATAATTTCATTTCATGTCACTTTTACTTAAACTTAGATTTTTTTAATAGGAGCATCTTGCTTGAGGATGCAGAGTCTCAAGTGAATGAGTTCCAAACTAAAAGAGGAATCTTCTCGTTTGTCTGAACTGGAAGAGATAGTTACAATACAAAAACTACTGGGCAGAGTTTTTGCCTCTGGACTGCGTAGCTTGGAATAGGTGATTATTCTAGGTACTCCTGATTTCAGAATCTGTTTATCTAATTCACCTTTCACATAATACAGCTGTGAAAATCAGGGTTTCAGTTGTTGTCTGCTATAGAGCGTTTAGCAGCAGCATAACTTCTGGGTTTTTTTGCAAGCATTGTCTCCTGTTTACATGCCTGTCTATCTCCCCTGAAGTGTAACGCAGCGTATCAGTGTCTTTTAATTGCGGACCAGCATTGTCGAACTCGGAAATACTTGCTGTGCCTTGCCAGAGGGATCCCTTGTGTGTCTCACATCTGGGTCCATGATAGCTGTCACGCTAACCAGCTTCAGAATTACCGGAATTACCTTTTGCCAGCTGGTTATAGCCTCCAGGAGCAAAAATTGCTAGAATGGTAAGTGCCAAATAACCGTGACCTTGAGTCCACAGACTGAGGATTTAATCAGAACTGTTACACTTGGGAGGCTCTTGAATACTACAGGTACTGAAGGTGTCCGTGGTCCTGCTCCCCATGCTCTCCTTCCCATGTAGGAACAGCACTTTGTCCTGGTTTGAGCCCAGAGGGCAACTGAGCACTGGGCAGCCACTCTCACCCCTTCCTCCTCAGTAATAGGATGGAGGAAACAAAGGAAAAGCTCGGGAATCAAGATAAGGACAGGGAGGGCTGACTCACCCATTACAGGCAAAAGACAGACTCGTTAGGGGAAGAAAATAAGAACATCACTTTAATTCAAACTCTAACAATAACACACTTAACAGACAGAGTAGGACAGTGAGAAGCATTACCACATCTTAAAAACACCCTCCCCCACCCCTCCCTTCTTCCCGGGCTGTTTTCTTCCCAATTTCTCTACCTCTTCCCCCCTCAGTGGCTCAGGAAACAGGGGTTACGGTCAGTCTGCCAATCCTTCCTTCTCGGGGGGTGGGGGGGGAACTCCTCACCTTCTCTGTCATGGTCCTCCCAGCGTGCGGAGGCTGCTTCTCCCCTCAGAGTCCTGGCCTCCTTTGGGTGCAGTCACCTCCCCTGGCGTGGGCCCTCCCCAGGCCGCAGGTCAGCCTCTGCTCCTCCGGTGACTCCCACGGGTGCAGGGGGGGCCCTGTCATCTCACCACGGGGGACAGGGAGGCTGTGCTCCAGCACCTCCCCCAACTTCCTCGACCTTCCTTCCACTGACTCGGGGTTTGCAGAAGTGTCATAACCCCACCTCACAACCCCAGCTCTTCCTCCCAGGTTCCCGTTGTTAAATACGTTATTGCAGAGGCGCAGCCGCCGTCGCTCGTTGGCTCGGTGCTGGCCAGAGGCAGGTCCGACTTGGAGCCGGGGGAGCTTTGAGAAGCTTCTCACAGGGGCCACCACTGTAACACAAGACACACAGACCCCCACCCCCCTGGTGGTGCACACACACCCCCAGCACACACTCCCATCTCTTCCCTTGGGTTTCCAGTAACCCCTAATGCCAGGGTACGTTTGGGTGCCATATACACAAAAAAGCCTCCTGGGAAGGAGGGAAGATGTCAGTCCCCTCACGAAGAAGACAGAAGTCAGGCAAGACTTCCCACACACTTGGCTGACTTCTCCAGTTGCTCAGAAATGGATAAATGAGAGCAAATCTACTGTGATTTCCTTTTCCTTTGGCACGTTTTGAGCCAGCTGCATTTTCTATGGAGTCTAATCCAGTAGGTCTGATCTGAGACAAAGAGTTGTCAGGCCAGACCCCTCAGGCAAGGTGAGGGCTGGGCAAAAGCAGTCTGTAAGTCTCTGGGTTTTTGGGCAGGAGACTGATGCCCGCCTGCTCAGTCCTGTCAAACCAGAGGCATTTTGGATACATGTAGAAAAGGTGGTTCTGGATTAAGGAGGAGCTTAGCCTAACTTTGGATTTAGGCTGCTGCATACACACACCCCCTCACCAATGTTGTCTAGCTCTGTTTTACTGTCTATAAACAGAGGACAGTTGTTCCAGGTATTTTGGGGGGATGGTAAGAGAGCAGGTCACTATGCAGAATAGTCCAAGAGCCAATACAGGAGCCAGTCAGGTGACTAGAAGTAGGTAATGGTCCTGAAATAAAGTCTCAGACTACTTGGATATTCTGAGCAGTCTGCATTGCTCTTCTTTGTTCTACAGGCACCCACGAGAAAACCCATTTCATAACCTGAAGGTTCTCCTGGTGTCAGACCAGCAGCAGAACTTCCTGGATCTGTGGTCTGAAATCCTCATGACGGGGGGAGCAGCATCTGTTAAACAGCATTACTCAAGTGCTCACAACAAAGGTATTCATTGGCTGGTTTCTCAGGCCTAGTTGGGCATCCCGTGCCACTGTGGTCTCTAATATGTTTTAAAACTGTTTAGGATGGGCTTACAAGGTTGTCTATAAGCATAAAGGAAAGCAAGTGCAGACACTAGCTCTCTGCTTGAAGGTAAATAGAAAATTACATCTAGACCTTTCCAGAGAAGGAGATGCAGCAATGCGGGAGACGAGCCGTTAGCTTCCCACCTATGTTGAAAGGGGGAAATGGGCAAGAGTGGCTCCTGGACCTTCTGTAGGCCACTCAAGCTGTGCTTCCTTGTCCTTCTGAGCTCAGCTGTCTCTCCCTCTGGGATGCAGGCCCTAGTACTCACAGACCAAGGTCAGGACTTGCTTATCTAGTCTTGCCTGTAATGTTGGCTACTGGGTTTCTGTTAATTTCTATCTGGACTAGAGGGAATCTTTTACTTGCAAGGTGCAGTGTGGCTGTAGAGCATGTCTTAACATTTACAAATAGCATTCATGGGCTAGGAATGCCAGGACATGGAAGAGAGATGGATAGTGGTGAAACACACTGATCTGCTGCTGCAGAGAAGATCGGTTCTCTTTTTTTCACCTGACAGATGCCTGTCTTTCCTCCTGTGCAGATATTGCTTTGGGTGTTTATGATGTGGTGGTGACTGATTTTTCCTGCCCAGCTGGTGTCTTGAAGTGTGCAGAAGCGTTACGGCTGCCTGTTGTCTCGCAAGAGTGGGTGATCCAAAGCCTTATTGCTGGGGAGAGAGTAGGCTACAACAAGCATCCAAAATACAAACATGACTATGTCCCCCACTAAACTAAAACTTTGCCCTGCTGTCCCACTGTTGTGCAGACTGTGTTTTAATCAGGTTTTAAATGTTTGTGTAATTGGACAGTGTGCATGGATTGCTGTATATAGTTTTATCTGCTGGACTTTTATGATGAAATAAATGTTCAATCTCTTGTGGTAGCTGCTGGGACTCCTTATTTATCTAAACTTACTCGAGGGCCGTGTCTGAAGAGGAAGGCAGAGAGAAGAGAAATGCTTACGTATCTCTGAGGTGAATAGCACTAATACTCTACTTTCTGACCTCAACACAGTCAGTTATAAAGGAAGGGAAAGGGGCGTTCTCTGTATTTACAGGAGCGAGTGCCCTGTGACCAAGTTCAGGGCAGCAGCGGCAGCACTTCTGTTGGTTGGAAGAATAGCACTTTGTGTACTCCTCCGCCTTGTTCCTGCTGTTCTCCATTCATTTCATCACGATGTTGCTGAAGTGACTGGTAAGAATTTCTAGGACACTGTGTCATTTTGTTTTGGCTACTTTTTCCCTGTTGTGACTATATAGGTGTTAACCTGCCTCAGTGCAGACTAGCACTACCTAAGCAGAGATCTAGACACAGGGACCCAGCACAACTAAACTGTGGGGAGAGCGAGGTGCAGAGCATGCAAGTGCTGTGTCTCTAAACGGCAGCAGGGTAAAGCACCTGCCTCGGAGCTGCTGCATTCACAGCCAGGCACCTTATCTTAGTGCTCACCTGGCAGAAAGGCAAAAGCCAAGCTTGACAGCTCTCCGCTCCGGCAGTGCTGTAGGCTAGAGGTGTACGCAGGCCTCCATCCAGCCTCGCACGCAGTCTTTAGTCCCCTGCTTCGACAGTCTTAAGTTTTTCTTGATGTGTGTTTTTTCCCCTATTATTTCCTAGCTCAGTCACTTTCTGACTGTTGGTCTGTAAATCTCACATCCAAACTTTCTTGCAACACCCTTTCACAGTTTTCTAGCTTTTTTTCATGGTCACAGGATTTTAAACTTTCCATCGAGCACAGTCCTACCACGAACAGCTGCAGCGCATTGCAGAGGCCAGGCCTCATACTTGCTGTTTGTTGTTAACTGTGTCCTGAGCGGGCAGAGAGGAGTTTTTTTTTTCCCCCAAGGACACGGAACTTTCTTGAGAGCTGCAGCTTTGGATACTGTGAAAACACCAACCCTTGAGGGGGAGGCTGTTTTCCTGGTGGCCTTTGTGTTCCAACTGGAAAATGTGATAGTGCATCCCCGTGACAGACTGGAGGGATCTTCTGCCACTCATCCCAATGGACTTAGGGCAAGACTGCTACAGCAAGGCTGGGAAATCTTAGTAATGTGCATAAAGTTCCCACCAGGTACTATTTTTCATTGCAATAGGATGCTGTGCCACTCGAGTCCCTTTGCACTTGGGTGCAGACATTGACAATATTCCACATAACTGCATGACAAGATAGTTTTATTCTGATCACTAGTAGCATTCCAGAGTCTTGCATGTAAACAGTACACTGAGAGCTGGCAGCGTAGCTAAGTTTCTCCCTAGCTTTGTTTCTAACCCCCTTTTCTGCCAGCAGAGGGAGGTTTGCACTTTGAAGAGGGCAAAGCTCCTGTTTTGATGTGTAAATTTAGCACACACAAAATGTATTAAGTTATAGAGAAAGCATGTAGCATCACCGGTGGCTCCTCTGCCGATATGCTACAACAGTTTACTCTGAGAAGGGATTCTTAAAGATCTATTCCTTCTTCCCTCCCCCTTCACCTCTGCCAGTGCAGTCGATTCATTTACCTGGAAGGAGCTATTTGATGAGCGGACATTGTGTACTGAAAATCAGTTTACTGCACAAGTGGAACTTCTTAATACAGCCAAAACTTCTTCCTAGTCAAGAACAACAGACTAGTTCCTCCGTGCTCCCAACTCGCGAAGGATCATAGTCCAGCTGAAAAGTCAAGAGAACATAATTCTTGCTGCACTTTCACTTTGTGAAGGGGCCTAGATTGCCTCCCTAGAAGCATTTGTGAGTACATGCAGGGCTGCAGAAAGCATGTTTTTACTAGCTCAGAAAAAGTGGAGTAGCTTTCTGCAGTCACCGGGCAGCCTCATGTAAGTGGTGCTTCCTCCCAGTTCCTTCTGACACAGTGGTTCACAAGGCAAGAGCCAGCTACCAGTTGAGTGCAGACTTCCCAAGAGCACCCGTCTCCACTGCTTGACGTGTCGTTGGTCACAGCCTGAAGAAAAGGTCTTAGTGCTTAAACGCCAAAACTGCAAGAGAATGGTGCAATATTAACTAGGTGTTGAAAGGAACTCCCCTTACCAACCCACATCAGCATTTCTCAGCCAATATGAGCTAGCAGCTTGTTTGTGTCAAAACAAACTGGGGGGGAAGAAAGCATAAGAAAACCAACAATCAACTCATGCTGGTTTGTTACTTCTCTGTCGTCGTATTTAGCAACACTTTGCTTCTAATTATTTTGCCTTACACCGCCAATTAAAAGGACTTATGCTCATTTAGATCACTTTGTACTTCAAGTACCTCAAGGTAATGCTACAAGCAACCCTGAAGATATTCCTACCTGCCCAAGGTTCCTCCAGCCTGGGTGTAGTATTTGTTATAATCCAAGCGTAGCAGCAGTTGAGCTAAGTCAGAGTTTATCTGATGGTTGCGAACACTAGACAGAATCTTGAAGAGAAGTGAGGACTGACGACTGAATCCCTACAAATTAGAAGGAGTCAGTTCTGGGCACGCTCAAGAAAAAAAGCAAGCAAGCCTTTCATCTCTTCCTGCCTAAAGAATCCTGAAGGAACGACAGCCTGAAGGAAAGAATCACTGCAGGAGAAGCGATGCTTGTGGTCCAGGGTAAGGTAAGCTGTCAGCTGCAAGAGTTATTAGGTGTTAGGTATCCAAAAGGAGGAGTAGAGGCAACAACTGATACCCAACTCCTTGTTATTCTAATAGGGTAATTTTTGCATATCTGCCCCCATTCCTCCTCTCTTTTCACATAGAATTTTTGACTTGGGAGCAGTTGATTAATTAAAATCATTGCAAGCACTCATATAGAAGGTCTCAGCTTAAACTCACTCCTGTTCTACAGCTGTTAAAGCCAAGATGATGGCTTAGGCAAATGTTTGCATGGGAGAACAGGTCCATATAAACAGGTTTACCTTCACCAAAATACTGAGTTGTGCAGCTCCCCGTTCATCTAATGGGCCCAGATTCTGACTGACCAGGGAACAAAAACTATGACAAAGATCCAGAATTTCATTTAAGCAGTGGAAAACCTGCATGGGATAAAAAATACAAGATAGTAGTTTAAACAGAGTTCAAACCCAGAGAAAGCTGTTCTTAGTACCTGAAAAGTTGCAGCGTTTATAATCAAGATGTTGCCGATACCCTGTTTTTGATCAGTAAGGAAGATGTTAAAGCACCCATAGCATTTTTGTAAGGTTTTCTATGGAAAAAGAACTTAAATGTTATGCTGCGTCTTCCCCCCGACCCCCAACCTTTTGCAGACCTTACTGGGGAGACAGCGACTGGCTTAAGCCATCTGCACAGGCACAGAAGTTGAACACTGGCTTCCCTGCCCAGCCAGCAAGCCACCACCACAGCTTCGGGATTGAGAAGGAAGGATAAAGAACAGGATGAGCTGTGGTTCAAGGCCTTGGTTCCACTGTTCACAAAACCTGGAATTTCTTTGGTATCAGTTGATCAAGGTAACATGCACTCAGGAGTGTTAAGAAAGCCCAAAGGCCTCACAGACAGAACTACCGGAACACATAAAAGTTCCCGACTGGATAATTAGTATTCTGCCATCTTTATGCTATAGCCTCGTAAACGGAGTGAAATAATGAAACGGACAATATCTGCGTATCACTGTGTTTCACTGATACCAACCTTCTTTGGGAATGTTTCTGTGAGGTCACGTGTTTACTAAAAATACTGGGAACACTGTAACATTTTTTACTAAAGCAACCGTAAAAAAGACCCTTAAACTCCACTCAGGAACATCTCAACTATTTTTATCCTCCAAAGTATAAGAGAGGGAATTTTTCCTAATCTAATGCATTTCAGAATGAGTCCCTCAGGAATACAGTTCTCAGCACTATGCTAATTAGTACTTAATAAAATTGCCTGTGAGAAAATACACCAACAGAATTTAAGTTAATAAGGTTAACTGAACACTGGAATAACCTTGATTTTAAATTGCCAGGAATGCAGCATCCACACTCACCAACTTTTAAGTGATTAAATAAGTAAATAATTTAAAGTAAATTAAGTAAATTAAAGTAAATTAAGTGATCTTAATTCAGTTATCTGTTCTAGCTTATACCTGCTTTATTCCTAGAACTGTAGTCTGTGCTCTGCAGGAGATTATCACTGATCTGTTTTAAAAGAGACTGTTTGTCATATCTGTTCAAAAGTGTGTTTCTTAGGGCAGTTGGAGAATTTGTAGAAAAAGGTGAAAACAAGACCTACTTACAGGTTTTAGGAGGATGAAAGACTGAGCCAACAGATTACTTAAGAAATGATCATGAGCCAATCGTATACTCTCAAAATCTCGCGTGGCATTTATCTGCTGCAGAAGCTGTGAGAACTGAGACTCCAGTACATCTACCTGATGGATATGTGAAGAAATCTCATTAGTATCTTGAGGAATGGGAGTACTTCAGACCAGCCAGAAGTTTTGTGTGAGAAATTTACTTTCCTTATTGCTACTCTTACCTTAGAGGCTGAGGATCACCTCTCTGCCTCCTGAATGGGGAATTACATAAAACAGTAATCCATAAGGGGGGCAGGGTGGGGACATATGGACCAACAGACAATTTTTGATGCCTAAGTATTATCTAAGTAAAAAGGGAAATGGTCACTTTCTTTAAGATTAACTATTGAAAAAGGATACAACTAGCATGTAAACAAAGGTATTTGATTGTAATAATCTCTGAACTTTATACTGGGAGACACTATCTGGAATCTCGGGGCAAAGGCTGCAGTGCAAAAGCTCAGCCAGATTACTCTGGAGAATCTAGAAGGCCAGGCACCCTCAACTCAGCTGTTACATCTATTAACAAAATTATAATAATTCTCACAAAATCATGCTACTAGTAACTGCTGTTTACATTTGAAAAGTCTTTTTACTTCAAATGGTCAGAATATGGCTTCTTTCAATTCTTAAAGAAAAAAAAAAGCCTAACAAAAAAACCCAAAACAGCTTGTCACTTAACTCAAACTGGAGTTCATGTGAAGGGAGGAAGCCAGGATGGTATCTTAATGAGGCTACTTCAGAGATGTCTCTGGCTTCTCATAAATGTTCAGCAGCACTGGATAGCCAAACCTCCTGCATTTCCAGTAACACTCACGGATTCACAAGTCCAAAACTTTATAATTGTAGGACTAAATCTGGGAACTCAAAGTTATAGACTTGTTCCAAAGGAAATCCTGATTTCCTTAAGGTACAAAGAATCTGAACGCTGAAACACATGACTTCAGTGCTCCCTCCATGCATTTCTGCCCGTGCCTGACTGACCGATAGTTTACCTTTCTCTATAATCCTGACCTGCAGATAATACTGAAGATTGTCCACAAGGAAAGCCATGTGATCCCTCAGACGCCACTTGATGGCATCAGTTCTGTTGGATTTCAGGTGTTTGCGTTGCATCTGGAGAGCCCAGCAGTGCTGTAGCTCAGCCTGGACTCGTCGCACACTCAACAAGTATTTGAACACAACATTGTACCTACAGTCAAAAAATACAAAGTTTAAGATTAAAATCTTCCTTGGGTGCAGGTACTGGAGGACATAACAATGCAAGACTGGAAGAAGAAACAGGAGGTGGCTGCCAGCCAACAGACAGGGTAGGTCAGGTGATGGCCCATCTCAGAGTTATCAGATTTCTGCTTGTATTGATTACTGACCTAAAAAATACAAAGTTAATTTCACCATAGGAAGAGCTGACAATGTTTTGTCAAAACAGCACTGTTCATTAAAAAAAAAAAAAATATCCATCAGCATTTTGCAGGTCTTACTGTCACTACAACAAGTACCCTCAATTGAGTAAGTGGAGTCATTTCAAGGTTCAAGAAGCAAGATGAAGTATTGTAGCTCTGCCTTTCTCTCCACAGAGGGGAAAAAAAAACCCCACCACCACATTAGTGAGTGCTGAGATCAGGGAACCTATAGATGAATATACAAAGACCATACCTAGTACTTACTTCTCCAGAACAGCAGGAGTAAAGAGAATGTGCAGTGGCCATTGCACTTTGTAAGAAAGGCCCAGAGCTGCCCATCCAGATGCGGGGGCTTCACGTGGAGATAACTCCCGGGAAGGCCCTTCACGAGTCTGAGAAGTATCTGAAAACAAATGAGGTGCTGAATTAAGTTGTCTTCTCAGTCAAGACAACCATGGCAAGGAAGACAAGGGGAAAGAACAGAGTAAGAAGAGCCAAAGCAGGCCAGGCCATCACATAGGGCTGCACAGGGAACAAAGTTAGTATTTCTTTAACATCAGAGAAGGGTAAGTAATGGGACTTGAAAACAAGGTCATCATCTCTCCTCTTAACTCGCTACTAAAGATGCAAGTAGATACCTTTATGCTCCTTTCCATGATACTCAATGGTTAAGTGAAGCAGAGGAAGAAGGTTGTCATCATCTAACAGCACCTTATGAGCAGACTGCTGAAACGCAACGTTGACATCTGATGAGAGAGCACAGATACCAACACAAGATGATGCAGCTAGTCCTATTTTTGCACCCATTAATTATTTATGCTCAGCCATAAAAAACAACTGACACGCTATTTCCACTCATTTCATTTAATTCCCGTTTCAAACATGGAGTGAAGCCTGCCATCTGAGAGCTTCCAAGATGTTATTTCCACCCACTCTGTGAGACATTCTAATTCACAAGTGCTGTTCTTTCAGAACTAACAGCAACATCCACAGGATAAGAGAGGGCTCTTCTGGACTGGACGTGGCTATACCATAGCGAGGACAGTTTGGTAAGCAAAGAAGCAACACTCACCATGTTCAGTTACAGCCGTAGGTGGTGTTTTTAACATTTGCTGTGCAGTGTCAATGAAGGCCTGAAACAGCTCACCTCTTCCCAAAAGGTAAAAGTCTTTTATAATCTGTAGAGATGAATTTTTTTGTATATAAGCATATCAAAAACTGAAATTTTAAGCATCCTAGCTGATAGCATCCATTTTTACTATTGCTTGGACAACTTCTTCCCTTCAAAACACAGCTAGGGAGCTCTGAATTTCATCCAGTGCCCAGAAAGTCTACTCTGCCTTTGCTTCAAGGTGCAAACCACAAAACCACGTACAGATACCCCTCTAACTCTGTCTCTGACCAAGTTCTGTCACTCTGTGTTTATTCTTGAGATCCGGAAAATGAAAATAGCTTTACCTAAAAGAAGAAAGCGCACAATGTAACACACTAAAGAGTTTAATTGGAAAGAGCCATTAAAAAAGAAAAAAAAATTAAGCTGATTGAGCAAAAACAAACTAGCAGTTAAATTACCTTCAGTTGTCCTAGTAAATCTGACTCCTCCACCATCAGTTTCCAAAGATGCTAGTGAGGAAACAAACAAAAAAAAAAAACACAAAAGAAAGCTCCCTTCAGATTTATCTAAACCCATTCGGTGAGAACAGCAGCTGTCTTAAAGTACTTGTCATGCATATAAAAAAGCACCTATATAAAATACTATATAAAGCACAAGAGAACACACTAAGAATCCTGTGTGTAGGCAGCCCACGCTATTAGTTAGTACACTCTTGATGTATACCAGCAAGAAACTGCCTAGGAAACATGACAACCCATGACAAAAAAATAAGCAAGTTCTTATTAAATCAGGTCCACCCTAGCTTTGTTCTCACTTCTCTAACCTCCCCATCTTCTCAGGTTCCCTCCCAGCCCTAAATGAAAAAAAGATTAAAAATTGCCGAAGCAAAGAATTTCTCCAGTGAGATGCCATTATGCTGAAAGCATGATGAGAAGTTCTGAAGTTGTTTCAGGTGAAGTAAAAAAATACATAAAAATTCTCCTCTTTCCCCCATGAAAGTGCATAGTATTTGTTAGTGTCCTTTTGTCATCAGAAGTTGGGGTAACACGAAGCTCTGAGCCCCCCCTAAGAAAGCCACCTGCAGCGTTCACACGCTTGTTCAACCACTGATTCTAAAGAGCCGCCTCCTCTCTGTCTTTCACACAACCAGGAGCTGCCGTTACCCTTCCCAGGATCCTCACCTCGGCAACAGTGCTCCGTATCCAGTCAACCACTGATTCGAAGTCCACCAAACTAAAGAGCGGTTGCTGCTTGAGTCGATGTAGCTCTGCTGCAAAAGTGTCCTCCTGGTTTTTTAGGATGGAGCCTGTGCAGCGGTGAGAACAGCATTGTGGACAGTAACAAGGAATACTGTTTGGAGAAGTGCAGACCCCTCCCAGCACAGAAAGGCCGCCTGGGCAGCACCATCCCAGGTCTGGAGAGGAATGCGAAGCTGAGGAGGCCTCAAAGTACAGGTACCAGAGTACAAGACAACTACTGCAAGTACAGTTACAGTAGAGACACCTGACGTGGCCGTGCTGTGCTGTCAGTAAACACCCAAAATACGTCCATGTGAATGACTGCCGCTAACAGCCCTCTTCCTAGGGCTGAGCTAGATCTTTGAAACCCCAACTTTTCTGCCAGATTAACTAGTTGGTTTGGTTCTCCATCTACCCCTGCCCCTTTCAAATCTGTCCTATTGCTTGAACTTGGGGATTTTTTTTTTTTTTTTAAATCAACTAAGCTAGGAGACCTTTTTTCACCTGCCTTCTGTTAAGGCAAGAAAACAGTCTAATTTAATTGGTCCTTTGTTCTCTGCAATGTCGAGTCACTTCAGTACTTTTGCATAGACAAGTTCAAGATAGAGCAGTCCCCAAGTGGTGTAGGAATGTATTTCCATCAGGCTCTCAAAGAGAACCATCAGCTGGAATTATCTCTCTCTTACTCTCGTAAAGGCTCCATCGTGATCATTTGTCTTCCACAGTGACCTCTGGGACCACCTTGCAATGAATCTCTTGTTTGTGGATGCGCTTTAATCCTGTGACATCATTCTGCAACATGTACACTCAGAGCAAGATGTGCCCTTGTGTCTCTCTGTGCCCTTCAGGGACAGGGATGCAAACTGAAAACATGACCTTTGCAATTGTTTTATTTATTTATCCAGAGCAAATCACACAGTGACTTGTTGATGGAAACTTGGAGACTGTGTTTGGGAAGTGTTATTATTATTATTTACTCATCCTGTTCTTATACCGATCCCTTGAAATCAATCCGAAGCAGAACACTGGGGCCACTGCTCTGTCCTGGCACAACCATCCCTATGTTCTGAGGAATACTGGCCAATAGTGGGAGACTGTTGAGGCATTCATTAATGCAGCATTTTGGAAGATACTTGTCAATCACGCATAACTGAGCAAAGTCTGCAAGAAAGATGTTCCTTACCTTTTCTGGTCAGGTTAACATTTTGATTCTCAAACATCTGTACAGATTCTCCCACAAAGAGGATTTTCTCAGCAACCCGCACAGGAATGTATGAAGGCAGCATTTCTACCCGCAGAGAAAACTGTTTTAGAGATGGAGCTAACATGTTCTCCTCCTCAATCAAGCGCTGTCAGAGACCCCAGGGAAAAGAAATCAAGCAAAAAAAGTGTGAGAAAAACAGACAGAAAAGGTGTGTAAAGGGAGCAGGGGGAGAGAGGCAGAACCGAAGTTATTTGAAGTAAGCAGAAAGGTAGCAAACCTGATCTGCATCATTTAAGAGCCTGAAAACTTTTTTATATTTCTGGTACGCTAGCAGATCTCCCTAGAGAAGATGTTGCTTTCATCAGAGAGGGGAGCAGAAGCGGGAAAAGGAGAAGCTAAACCTTTGTGGAACAGCAGCAAATTGGCTCTCCCAAAGGATAATGTTACATCAGCCAGCGGAATTTTTGTTGCAACTGCATTACATTAGTTTTTTTGCAGCCATAACAATGTTAATTAGCACTACCAAAAATATTCCTCCCCTACATCCATTCCTATATGTTTTAACACTGCTAGAACACTTGTGATATGGGCCAAATGTAAACACCTCCGCTAGTGAGCTAATAGGCTAAAGATCTGAAGGCTTGCTAGCATAAATTAGGCAATTTTCTCAGTTCCTGCAAAAGGTGTTTAGAACAATACAGTAAGTTACTAACTTTTTTCTGAATGTATTAATAAAGAGCTCCAAGTACAGAGGCAAGATTTTCCCTCAGAGAAGCAATAGTGATTATTTCATTTGGCTTTCTTGTTATTGGAGAATTAGGTTCATTGGTCTATAATCCAAAAAACACTGTGCTGACAAATTTTTGAGAACGTTTGCCATCTACAGAATTCTTCATTTTAGTAGAGGAGTTCAGTACAAGTTTGTATACTAACATTAACAGCTTGGCAATTCTTAAGATTCTTGACACTTTTAGATGAGGAAATACGCAAGTATTTTACTGGCCAATCCCATCAAAACTCTATTTCTTATTTTTCTCTCTGACTGAAGAACTGCCAAGACTGTTAAGTCAATAATACTGACAAAGAGAGTTAATTAGGCTCTCTTGGTGTCATCTTCTTAATGCCTACATTTTCCACCACAGATCTAGAAGACTCACCAATATTCACATTTTTCCTATATCCAATATAGTGAAATAATAGATTTTTCACTAACTGCCTTTTAAAGTTTTCCCTTGTTTTCGCCTGTGTGTAGCAGAGACTCCCTGTACAGGGCACTTAATCAGTATGCAACGCAGGGTGTTTTGGGGGTGAATCTTCTGTGTGCTCGCAGCCAAGCTGCACGTAGCACGTTAACACCATGGGTGCCCAGAGTGTAAATTTACAGAATTGCAGTTGCTCCTCACTGGTCCCCGATGCAGACGCTATTCAGGTGCACAAAGTGTGGGAGATTACTCCACTGAGAAAGCTACTTCGCACAAGAGCACTCCAACGGCCTGTCATCTCCGTGAGGAGCTCCTGCATTTCACCAGTGTGCTGGCAGGTTGCTCCCTTGCTTAGCCTAGCACCCTGGACGTGTTCTTAGCAGTCTCTGGACTCTCACATAGCACGTTTTCCCCAGTAATGTCAGCAGTATTATCCTGCTAGGTAACATTTGCACAACAAACAGTTGTGCAAGAAAGGTACCTGACCCAGCTGCCAACAGAAAGGGTGCAAGTCAAGCCAACACCCGAGCTCCCCAGACCCCTTCCCTTGCACTTGCTTGTCCTGCCAGTGCCTGTGTGCAGCAGATCAGTGATGGCCGTAAGGAGTCAGAAGAGTCACTCAAGAGCAAGGCGAGAGTACAGCACTTCCAATTCCTTGACATCAGCATCTACAGATTCCATCCACGGGGCTTTCTGCCCCAGGATTATCCAGCTGTGCCAAACAGTGTCTCTGTTCTTTATGCCTGGCTGCAACCCATTACAATATTCTGTTGATTTGCCATCCCACCAGCTCTCAGCATACGTCCAGCCTAGCATAGCTTGCACTGAAGCAGAAGACAATCTATTTCTCCTTTAGTTCCCTAAGGACTGAAGGATGCCAAGCTATGACTTGCAGTCTTACCAGGTCCTGCAGTTCTCGTAGCTGTTTTCCTGTAAGTCCCCCAATTCCTAGGTCGTCATCATCTTCTTCAGGTTGGCTAGGGACATTCCCAGAAGAGGGGCCCTGTTTGATAAAGAACTCTTCATGCTGGTCTAGTAGCAATCCATGCAGCATCCAGGCGGAGAGCTGCTTATACATGACTCCATGACACACAGCCAGAATCCTGAGGTCAAGAGAAATAAGACAGTGGGGCCTCTGCACACAGTAATCAAAACCTGACTGTACATCATCCTGGAAAGTCCAGTTAGGCAATACAGCAAGTGCTAAATGGCTAAGGTGGAATTTTATAATTTTTTTTTTTTTAAACAGAGAAAGGTGGACCAATCACTTGCGAAACCAAACCAACATATCCTCTATGTGGCTGCTCCATGGAGATCTGCTAGTATACCAGAAGTATAAGTAAGTTTGCAGTGGCTTTCTAGTCCTCCTGTTTCTACTCAATTACCATTTCAGCACGAACACAAATTATCTTTTAAGTAGTCTGACTTTCTCCCCAAGGACATACAAACCCAGCAACACTCACCCAGTCACATCCTTTTGAAGGATCAAAAAATAACAACAGGCCAACCATATGCAAAACATACAGACCTCAAAAGAAGAAAAAACATAGGGTCTGAACTTTCCTCAGCCCTAAGTCCAAAGTAAGGAGAAAGCCTTAATTCCTGCCGTAAGCATGTTTTAGATAAATAATGGGGACTGTGGCAGTTTTCCCTGCATGCTACTCCTACTATTAGATCATGCAAGCCTGTTTTGCATGTAGTTTTCACAAGTAAGATAAACATTTTGACACTAACTCCAGTTACTACAGAAGAATTAAATAATAGCTTTACTGTATCTACATACTTTTCAAGAGCACTGCGAACAGGAGGCAACCCCCCACAGCTATGTTTGTGGACTGTCTCCAATATCTGACATCCGTGAATCTACAGAAAGAAAAGATGGTTAGACTGGGCCTGTTATTTGGATCTGTACTGACCTTTTCAGACATATAAACGCTACACTTTTGGCTAACAAGAAGATGCCTTAAGAAGCTGCACAAGTCTTAAAGAAAGATGTAACATATGCCATGTAGTGAAGAAAGAGGCCTTCTATACGTGGCTCCACACCCAAGCTTCTCTCAAAATTTCCCTTAACAAAACGTAAGCATCTCTGGATTCTGAAAACATTAACTTCTGCCTTGGGTTTTTTTTTCAGGTGACGGTGGGAGAATACTGACTCAGAAAAGAAGAAATTCCAACCGGCAGCATCTTGTACTATGAAATGTATTGTGATTGTAAAATGCAAGTCATCACAGATGACACTGATAATGAAGTCAAATCCAGCATACACGGATTTGCAAAATAGTTATTCAATACTTACAGTAGTACTAGGAATAGGGTACCCATTGCTGAAACCACATTCTTTCCTAGTATTAGACGTCTGGGATAGGGGCAGAAATAACTTTACCAGCAAGAGAGGAAACCTGTTAAGAGAAACTAGCTACAATTTTCCTGTACCTTCTGAGTCTTGATCTGTTCCACCATCACCATCACAGAGGGGAAGAGTAACTGAAACTGCAGAACAAGGAGCAAAATATTGAATTAGGCTGCTATGCAAGGGAGAGAAAAACTGTACTTGAGTAAGCGTGGACAGCACCTGATGACAATCATTTAATGAAACTGTCACCTGGCTTTCCCCACAAAGTAGAAACACAACATGAAAATCTCTAGGAAGTATGTTCTCTCTCCACTGGACCACGATGCATGAAGTTACTGCATCCCAGCTGCAGTTCAGGATAAACACTGGCAGTGAGGAGTATGCGAGTGTCAAGGTGGAGGACCTCGGCTTTGTGTCAAAGCACAAGTGATCCTCTGAGCATGAGTAAGGGACTACAAACGTAGAGGCATTAAAAAGAAATGGCACAACGTGACAGACTAACCCTTATTTATCCCACCCACTTTCTTATTAGACTCAAGAAGCGATAAGAGTAACCAAAGAGCACGACGTGTTTACTAACATGACATACCTGGTCCAAGGAATAATTAACATGCGAGATGGAAAGATGTGGGTCGGCCAGAAACTGTAATAACGACAAAGCAAGTAATGAAAATTAAAATAAGGCATGGATAAGTAAAAAAAGCATGTTTGGCTCTATATTCCAAACCTTTAGTTCCCACAGCTTTTTTCACGCCCCACATATTTCTGGGCTGTGTCCCATTTTAGGCTATAACAACCACTGGATGGTGATACCCGAGATATGACAGCTGCTAATCTAGCAGAGATTAATCAAAACTTTTACGATTGAAAACAGAAGTCACAATAGTCTGAGACAGCACTGGGCTCTGAGGCAGATGGGGCACTTACTGAATTGAAGGTAGAAGACACTTAATACTTATTAGAATGAAGTGTAATTTACAATAGCACCTCACAGGGATAATCTGGAAGACATCCCTGATGTGGAAAGGAAAATACTTTCTCTCCTCTTTAGCTACTATGACTTAGCATATTAATTGCAGAAATGACAACTTTCCACAATCTGTCAGCAGCAGGACAGCCTCTTGTTCCAAGTCTCTCTCCTTTACCTCTTGTTCTAGGTCAAGTAGTGCTTGTCGATATGGCTGCAGCACTGAATCAAGACCTGTGCAGAAGGCTCGCAAGTAAATACCATGTAATCCACTCTGGTTTTGCTGAGATGGATGATGGTCCTGAAACCAAACAATAAAATCTACATCAGCTCCCCTGTGCAGGCCTAAAGAGTCAAGGGGTTTCTGTGGAGCGTTACACCAGCTGCCAGTGGTCCAAAGATGTTGAAATGCACATTAGCCCACCAGAAAGTGCCCAGAAAAAAAAAACAACACAGAAGTTTGTCACAAAGAGAGTTACTTGAGCAGGGTTATATTTAGCTCTTCTGTGGACATAGGCAAGTGCTGGGAACCACTAGTAACCTCAGTGCTTCTCTGCACTTACGCGTGCCTCTCGGATCTCGAGGCTCTTCACAAACCACGAGGACTCACTACAACACAGGGACGAGCATCCTGTGCAGGTCACAAACCCCGACCAGTCTGCAGTGACCAGAAATTATTACAGTACACTTCTGCAAGAATGAGATTTTACATTTGGCCTATCCTTCGGTGTTCTGAGCCCGCTCTTACGTGCGCCGCACAGAGCTTCCCGCGGCCCTGCTCGGGAAAGCGCCTTTCTTGGCGCTGGCTGCGGGACATCCGCGCACCGGCGGCCGCTGCGCTCTGCCCGGGAAGCACCGCGGCGCGGCGGCCCCACCTGCTGCTGTACGTGCCCCGTGTACTGCTCCACGAACTCGGCGAAACGGATGTAGTCGGTGCCGAGGCGGCAGAGCCGGTTCAGGACGCTGGTCTCGCTGGGGTGCAGGAACGGCAGCTCCTGGGACACCTGAGGGGAGAAGCCGCGGTGAGGGCGGGACCGGGCCGGGTCCGGGCCGGGTCCGTGCCGGGGGCGGGGCGGGGCGGGGCCGGGCCGGGCCGGGCCGGGCCGGTGGCCGTGACGGGGCGGCCCGGTCCGGCGGGTACCTGCAGGCCGCCGCGCTTGCTCCAGGTGAAGGCGGCCCCCGGGTACCCGCTCAGCGCCAGCAGCAGCTCGTGGATCATCCTGCCGCGCGGCGCCGCGCGGGCTGCTGGGAGGCGCGCAGGGGCCGCCGGGAAGGGCGGGGCTGTGAGGGGCCTTGAGGGGCCAGCGGGCGGGAGTACGGGGGTACCGGGGTACGGGGAGAACCGGGGTACGAGGGTACCGGGAACGCCCGGCCGCTGTTGGGGCGCGTTGGTTTGCTGCAGGTGGGCGGCCCAGTCCCGTGGGTGCTTGTGATGGCGAGTGCTGGCCCGGAAGGCCCCTTCTAGGACAGCAGCATCTCCGCAGCCTTCTAGGTTGATTTTTGTTATTGGTATTCCTTACCGGGTTTCTTTGTCAGTTTCGCATATTACTCGTCAGTGTTTTATCACTGCTAGTTCTACCTTTCTCCATTTATTCTATATTGTTTTCCTTCACTTTCTCTCTTAACCCAGGTAGTCTTTTAATCAGTACCACCCACTTTCAAAATTGTGGAGTTATCTAGTAAACTGGGGTTTAGCAATCTCCTTTTCTTTTTCCTATTTTTGGCAGTGTTTTTCTTCATGTTACTCTTCTTCGCTTAGAATAAATTACCGTTAAGTATCATATAACAGATGTCTGTTTTAATTGTGCATTTTAAACGTGTATTGGGTGCATTGTCAGCTATTATATAGCAATAATAATAGCGTTATCAGCTATTGTTATGAGCTGTGAAACATAGGAAGAAGAATTTCTGTTTGTTCTTACAGGGATGAGCAAGTTCCTAATGTGTTGCCCCATCTTCTAAATAATTTTTTCTTTTAATACAGACCCTCTGATATGTATGCATTTGCTTTCAATAGCTATCTTTATGTATAACTTGGGAGCCCCAACAGTATTGTTCTGTCATGTAGCAGTATAATAAAACTATCCTCTTTATATTGATAAAGCTTCTATTGTCTGAATAAAGACTGAGGAATTAGGCTAAGAATTTGTTGTTCTCCATTGACATGAATATCACCGTATACAATTGGGCCAGGAGAGCCACGTGCCGTTGCTGCTGTGCGGAAGCTGCATTTGAGGTTTAGCACTGCTGGCTTCAACCTTCAGTGCTGACGTTGGGCCGACCTTCCCTTGTTCGTGAAAGGCTTTGGTTCAGTCGCATGCTGCTGACCAAAAGTTCTGTGCTAACATTGATTAATGTCGAATTTAAACACTATTTCCAGTAGATTATAAAGCTAAGCATGCTATAGAGAGCTTATAGGTAGTTAAATATGTAGTGATGGCTCAATAACTGACCAAAACCTGTGTAGTCTGTAAAGACTAAATATGTAGTTTAGTGGTATCTTTGTACAGTACTATGAATTTAATGCTTTTATTAACATAAATACATACTACATATTTAATCTGTTAAAGAAATCTTTCAGTCTAAACACAGTCTTCTGCAGACAGAAACTAAGCTTACAGCAGTATTCCGTCACAAAAAGTGGAAAATCGCACATCTTCCTTAAGAACAGGGCAAGAGTAAATGGGGTGTAAAATTTATTAGAAAAGAAGGAACTTTCCTCTATAAAGGTGGGGGTTGGGGGGGAGCTAAGTTTTGTGGAAGGTGATGAATTGTTTGAATCATACTAGGGATAAGATTATAATTAACTATGAAAGCAATTTAAGTAGAGAGATGGTGACTTTTTCATCATTGGAGTCCTCTGATGGTGGAAGTTACAGGTTTGATGCAGAGTGTATTATGGTATGTGGGCAGTGTTGCAGAATTGGTCAGACTAGATGTGTCATTGTGTCCTTGCTTTACAATCTGTAAATCTGGCTCATCCCCACTCACTTGCTTCCAGCTAAATATTGTGGTCTGCTCAGGACTTAAATTATTTTATTGGTTTCCCATAGCCTACATGAGAACAAATAGAAAACATGTAAAGCATTACAAAGCAGATAAAAAGACAGGGAGCATGTACCTCGGGAAAAATTAATCTTGAATTACCCAATTTTTTGTTTTGTTTTGTTTTTCCACATAGCTGTGAGGCTTCCTTTGACCTTACAGGTCTTCCAAGAGAAACTATACCTGGTATGTGGGGACAAGTGGACAGTTTTCCAGTTCAGGAAGCCCTTTTGCCAGTACAGAGCTTGCCCATGTTGCACTGTCACGAGGGGGGAAGGAGAGGATTTTATGATTGGCACTCAGAGCGGGGAGACTGCCAGCTTGCCTCCAAAGAGTAAGGACTCCTCTGCTATTCCAGCAACCTGTTGCTGTGCCCTAGCATCATGTCATGGCTATCAGCAGAAATGGGCAGGATTTGGGCTCCATGCTTTTCTGTCACTTGCTCTCAGTCTTCCGTGGGGAGTCCTGCAGACACTGTGCATGCAGGCCTGTATCCCAGGCAGCTGCTGGGCCATTGAAGCCAGGTCAGGATGCAGAAGCAGAGTCTGGAAGCAGAGGTGGTTGAGGAGACCCATTTTGAAAGCCAGACTTCCCTTTTTGCTGCCTGGCTTGTCTGGTGCAGTGGAAGCATGTGGGATGGGGTGGTCTGCATTCTCTTGCCCCAAGTGTGCAGCTGCTTCCCTTGCAGTTTCTCCAGAGCTTCATGCAAAGTTCCCTGCTGGAAATACGGGTGGATCAGGGCTGTGGGAGTCATCTGGGCTGGCCCTGAGAGTGCAGTTGTGAAGTAGCACTGGTGGGAGCAGGTAGGGATATTTGTGAGTATGTCTGTGTGTTTCTGCTAAGATCAGGTCAGTAACTTCTCTCATTTGTCCACTGATTTTGATCTGATGCTGGGAGACAAAAGGCAACTTTTGCTGTTGGCAATCCATAGCCTAACATGCAACCATATACAGGAGAGTATCATCAAGTATATGAGGGGTAGGAGTCGTCTTTGTATATATACACATACACACACACATTTTTCAATATATATGTACTTACTCAACTTAAATAGCTCCCTCCAGATTCCTGCAGGGCATTCTGACCCTGTAGGCACAGAACATGTAGCTAAACCAGGTAATTAGAGAAGACTGTGAAAATTAATAGGGATCTAAACTTTATTACAGACATAGAGGATAGGATTTAAACTTATCTGGGATAAATGGGGTCTAAAGGGAAAGGTCATGATTGGCTATACGTGATTGAAGTACAAAAAATGGCATTAAGAGACAAACGATTAATAAGGGTGAGATGGATCATCAGAATGAAGGATGCTAAGATGTAGAGTGGCAATAGTCATATGTTATTCCAGCTGTCCGAGTTTCATGTGTGCTGTAGAGAGAATAAGTGATGGCTTAGAATTCTTAGTGCTAAATGGGACCTAGAGCAGATCCTACTCTGTCTTCAGGGTTTTTTTGCCAGAAATGAGGATACATGTGAACAATTGTTCAGCAGAAGGTTGTTTGAATATGTTTTTATTTCCCAATCTTTTTTGGACTGCAAGACTGTAATACTTTGGGAAGGCAGGTGTGATAGCTGTATATACTATTCTGTTTGGAGGAGGATTTGAAGAGGTTAGAGATTCCTTATGTTTCAGTGGTATCTTTAAGTGACTACAGAATCACAGCTTCATAGTCTTCAGGTGTTCTAAACATTTTTTTTTTTCAGCACCATTCACATAAAAAAATCTTTCTCATAAAGGAAGTGGCCAATAAATACCTCCAAAAGAACAGATAATAGTAGTTTAAATAAAGGACTGAATTTTGGAGCTCTTGTGTCCCCTAGGAGGTCTAGTAATTAGGCATTAAGGCAAAGTACTTAAAGAAATTTTTTTTTACAGAATAAATCACTCAAATTTTGAAACTAGAGAGAAATAGGTACCTCTGTAAGGCTCTTTGTAAGGCTATCTGACTAGTGCCTATTCAACATTAAAAAAAAAAGACAAGCAGGAGAGGCAGTACATTAAACATGTAGATAGACAAACCCTAACAAACAAGTTAGCAGAGACAGTAACAAAGACCAGAAATCTTAAATTAGGGGAGCTATTACAAGAACCACTGAAATAAAACCTTGAAGAGGTTTAGCCAGATTCTTTGATGATGTGTGATAATCATGTTTTATTTTTCTTATCAGAATGGGGCTTACAGGAAAGAGTAAGTTTATGAGGTTTTTTTGAGGGAGGATTGTGGGAGTGTGCAAAAAGTATTACAGGTTTTTTAGGGGGAACAAAACCAGTTCTGCACTTCACAATCTACATATAAACATTACTTTAAATGTCTTCTCATTGTATAACTGCAAAGTGGCCACATGTGAAGTTATGCAAATAAGTGTTAATAATTAGAACTATAACTTGGTCATAAAACCTTTTGTTTTGTAATTTATGTCTGGCATTCACCTATGTAGTTATTCTTGTAACTGTTGAACTGTGACATGTAACCCTTATAATCAACAAAACCAGCTTTCACTTAGTCTCCCTTTCATACAGATTCTTTAAAAAAACATATGTAAATGTACTTTTTCATGGACCTGCAGAATCATCGAGGTTGGAAAGGACCCCTGGAAGTCTCTAGTCCAGCCTTGCTTGAGCAGGTTGTCCAGGACTGTGTTCAGTTTGGTTTGGAATATCTCCAAGGACAGAGACTCCACAACTTCTCTGGGCAACTTGTACCAGTGTTTGACAACCCTCAGAGTAAAAATGTTTCTTCTTATGTTTAAGTGGACTTTCATGAACTTCTGTCCATTGCCCACTGCTTCTTGCCCTGTCCTCTCTCATCCTCTCCTCATATGTTGGATGCTCCGAGCCCTTAATCAGTTGCTCAGTGCTTCACTGAACTTGTTCCATTATGTCTGTGCCTTCTTCCTACTGGGGAAGCCGGAACTGGACCCAGTATCCTAGATGTGGTTTCACCAGCCCTGGGAGGAGGGGAAGGATCACCTCCCTTACCTGTTGGTGATGCTTTTCCTAATAGAGGCTATTGGTCTACCAGATTACTTCATTTGTGTTCAAGCAGTAACCTCTGGCAGTGAAATTGATGGGACTAACTAAAATGGACACGCTGTGGCACCTTCAGTACTCTTGAACTAGAACTAGGGAAAGCAACAGTGAAAGATGAGCTTAATGTGCTGAGGGGAAGGGAACTTTGGGGGCACGGCTGTCTCCGTGGCAGTGCTGCTGAGCGTTGCTGCTGTTGTGTGCTGACGTTTTGGGGCACCCTGCCTCAAACTGCGGCCGGCCTTCAGGTGCTGCCGTGGTGGGGTCAGCAGAGCCGCTGGGGCGGGCACGTACAACCGCGTCCAGCCAGGCCCGGGCTGGCTACGGAGGGTGGGCTGATGCAGCTGGGACGCCTGGCCCAGCACTAAGCCTGGCCCTGCACAAGCCCGGCCCCGCGGCGTGAGGGGGGTGGCGTGGCGGCGCGGGGCTGGCGCGGTGGGGATGCGTGCGAGAAGGGCCGAGCGGGCGGATGAAGGGTCACGGCCGGGTTGGCCTGGGCCGCCCCCCCGGAGCGGGGCTGCGCGTTGTCAACGGGGCTGGCGGGAGAGTTCGGGGCTACGGGTGGGCCAGGGCCAGGGCCCTGTGCGGAATGGGGGGGCCGGGACCCGCGCGGGGCGGGGTCCGCTGGGCGCAGGGCGGTGGGACGGGGCTGCCGTCCCGCTCCGGCGGCGGCCGAGGGCGGCGGAGGCGGTCGAGGGTGCGGCCGGGGCGGGGAGCGGGAGCGAGCGCGGAGCGGCGGCTCCTCCCCCGCCACACCCGGTGCGGCAGGAAGAGGAACGGCCGCGCCCGCACCCAGCTCCCGGCCGGCCGCGGCCCAGCGCAGCGCCATGGCGGCGGAGGAGGTGGACGGGCTGCCCCTGTCCCGGCCCCACTATGGCTGTGAGTAGGGGGGCGCGGGGATCCGGCGGGCAGCGCTCTGCCCGGCGCTTCCAGGGAGGAAGCGCCCTTCTCGCGGGCGCGCGGGGAGCCGCGGGGCCTCGGCTCCGGGACCGGCCCCGGGGCGCGGTGGGCCCCGCCGGCTCCCGGCGCGGGCGCCGGGGCGCAGCCCGTCCTGCCGTGCCTTCCGCGGGCGGGCTCCGCGCCGCGCCCAAGATGTCCGCCGTGGGCGGGGGGGGGTGCAGGGCTGCGGCCCTTGTTCCTTCCCGCATGTTTCAGCCGCCCCCGGCTCACCGTGCGGAACGCGCGTTCGGTCGGACACCTCCGACGGCTGCTGCGGGGCGGAGGCGTTGGGTCAAGCTGCCCGGGATACGCGCTCGCTTGTGCTGCGATACCGCGTCAAAAATGAGCAAAGGCGGGGAGAAACGCGGCGCTGCTGGCGGGAGGGGCCGTCAGCGGCCGCCGGTCACGCCCGGGGGTTCAGGGCTGGGGCGGCAGGTGGAGTGCGGGGAGCGGGGCCACCTGCTCGGCCCACGGCTTGAAGGAGGAAGGGAGGATGGAGCTGAGGAGTCGGGAGGGGAGAGAACTTTACCTCAGTGGTAGGCGTCACCCTGTGGTTTGGGGCAGATTTCAGCTCTTGTAACTTTGGGTGGGGTCGGAGCAATCGGCAAGATGCTTCCGCGGTGCTCGGAACTGGTTTCGAGGAGACCCTGTGGAGCTGGAGCCGAGGTCTGGTTTGATCCTAGGTGCTGTAGTGTATGCCTCACGACTCGCGTGTGTTTGTTGAAGGCATTTTAGGTGTAAGCTAAGCTTTGATTAGCAATGGTATGAGACTTTCCTGTTCGTCAAGTTGGTCCATAAAACCTAAAAAGTTGTGGGGTTGTTTTTTTTTTTTGACATGGGAACGTTGTATTGAGATACTTAGCTGTAAGAGTGGAAGGAGCGGGCTTTGTCACTGAGGTTTTAAACCTCTGGAAGATTTAGGCACATACCCCTGTGGAGGTCCTCAGCTTGATCCGAAGACGACAGGCAGGTTGTGGATCTGAATGATTCCCTTCCACTTGAGGATTGGGAGTAGCATTTCCATCTTTTTTAGACATGGGCTATAAAGATACAGAAGGGATTATATGGTGTTAATATATGTTGTCTGTTATTAGTCCTGGACTGCCAAAGTTGAAGGATAGATGGAGGGACATGTGGTCACTGATGTGCTTTTGAGGAGAAGGCAAAGCTGGAAGAAAACAAGAAAATGAAGGACTGTTTCTAAGGAATTGGAAGGTGGAAGGAGTTGGATCACAGATTGAGGTCAGAAAGAGGAAAGATGGCAAGTTTATGTGATAGGGAAGGAAGAATAAGGAAACAGGGTCTCTTCTGTTGCATGTAAAGAACAGCTATATTTGGTCTCTCATTTTTCTGACTCAAAACCTGTGATGAGTTTCTGTGGGAAAGGTTGGATCTGACTTTTGGTGTGCCTGTTCAGTTACATTCAGTCTTCAACAACCTGAGAATGCGTTTTGACTATTTGCAGCTGTGTTGGATAACGAGAGATTAACAGCAGAGGAAATGGATGAAAGACGACGCCAGAATGTAGCCTACGAATACCTTTGTCATCTGGAGGAAGCAAAGAGGTAAGAATAAGTGGTTTTGAAACTGCTGGCGCTTTAAAAGAAGTTGTGATATTTGGTAAGGGGAGTAATTTGGATGCAGTTTACTTCTCGTCTGTGTTTCTTAGTGACTGTATAGATTAGTCTTAAAAAAAAAAACCCAACCAACCAAAGCCCCCCGAAGCAACCAACCTCTGATGTGCTTATCTAATATGTTCTTAAAGATTTTTTGTGACAAGGGCTCCATATACCTCTAGTGCTCCAGTATTCCTAGTACTGGATGGGTTCTCCCTGTTACCCAACATGTGTATGTCTTGGTGCAGTTTTACCTCGCTACTTCTCAGTGGACATGAAGAACAGGTTATTCTTTTCCTCATAATGCAACCTTCTACAAATTAAAATTGTAACTGTGTATTTCCCTTGCACTTGTCTTCTTAGACTGAAAACCCAATTTTTCAGTATTTCTCTGTGGGTCCTGTTTAATAGATCTGTAGTACTCTTCCCTGGATTGTTCTGACTTCACTCTGCTCACTTCCTATCTTTCTGAAAGTGCACTGCCAAAACAGAGGTTTTCCAACAGGGGTGTTAACATGCATACTTACAAGAGCACAAGGATTGTTTTGTGTACCCTGATAGATACGCCGGTATTGGACATTATGGCATGGTATCGACGTTTTCATAACGGTATGATGTGGTGGAGTTCTGTTGACTTGCAACCCTTTTCCTTGAAGGTGTGCTGCTGAAATTTGTTCCTCATCCTGTATTTGCAGTCTGTTGTGTTTTCCTGAGTGTGTTACCTTTCACTTGATGCTGCCTAATTCGTTTTTTCCCCATCTTTGTTTAATGTGTTGAAATAATTTTGACCTTACTGCTGTCCTCTAGCATGTGTGTAGCTGTTGCCATCTCCGTGTTTAATAAGCACGTAGGCATGCTGTAGTTCTTCATTCAGACAATTCTTCAGAAAGTATGATCAGAACACAGTAGATGCTATATATCTGCTATTAAAGGAAAAGGAACCAATATTAAAAATGAATGCATGAAGTCTTACTGTTGGTATTTTTAAAATCTTTTTGCGAACATTCAATCCTATATGCTGTACGTGGAGAATAGGAATGAGACAGACCAGTTTCTTCTGCTTTCCTTTATGACAGTTGGTTTTTTTCATGCCTTTGTATAAATTGAATTTTTTACTGTAACTTAAAATGTTTTTTGAAACTGAGATTGAGTCCAAAGACAGGTTTTCAAGAACAAGATTACAGAAAAAGGGGTGAGGTAATATTTGTTTTGGTGACTCCCCCTGCCCCCAGCACTCCTGAAAGTAAGGCTAGTGTTTCAGTTTGCATTTTGTAATTAGTCAGGAAATGGATTGTGATCTCAGACTTTCCTTGTTCCCGCAAAGATCTAGGCAAACTAGCCAATGTGTGTGCCACAGAAGATAACTTCTGGAGCAGTAGAAAAGTACAGACCATGCATAAAAACGTGTTCAAAATAGTCAACAGCATGTTTTGTCATGGCTCACCGAATACTTCAGTCTGCCCTTGTCCTTCAAAAGATGATAGGGATTAAGAGCCAGAAAACCTTGTCTTCCGCTGGCTGGGTGATGAATTTTGGATAAATTTGTGTAAGCCTTCCCCAGCAAGACAGACATGTTCCACTGTAGTGATTTTACTGGGGAGGAAATGCTGAGTCTGTGCGAGTTTGGTGCTGGCAGAGTATAAAGAAGGACTTCACTCCAGGATTTCAATAGTTTACGCTGCCTTATCAAGAATATATTGTATATTTTTGAAGGGGCAGGGAGCACTCAGTTTATGCTGTAGTCTCTTAGGTGCTTCATAACAATTGTCACTACTATAGATTCACAGAGGCTGCTTAGTTCTTAGGAGATGATAATTTTCTGTCCATATGGATTTGGGTGAGGTTTGAAGTACTGAGAAAGATCTGACTATAAATCAAAATAACTCATTCCCTTTGAATCCAAAGTCTCTAGGAGCAAATGCTGGGCAACAGGGAGAGATGAGTTGTGCAGTAGTCGCTGTCTGTGCTTGAAGGAGCCCCAGATCTATCACTTGTGACTCTGTCTGTTGTTGGCCTCAGAGTCAGTGCTTTCTGAATTTCTTGTTCTCTGTTCAATTCCACATCCAGATTTGCAAAAAAATCCACACAAAAATGCGTAACACCACAATAGCTTTAATATTTTCATTAACCTCTTGCTTAATCATGGGGACTTACTCTTCAGATAAATCATCTTTGACTCTCAAGTTTCTTGGCCATCTTATCTCAGCCTGTGAGTATTGCCTTGGTACTGATGAGGCTGAGCGGCTAGGCATTTGATTTTGCCACACCTTGTCAGAAACAAGATGTTTTCACTGTTTTGTCTCAGGATGAGCAGTCCGATGTTTCAGATAACGCCTAGTGACTGCCAGTGTGCTTTGTGAAGAATGAAGCAACAGCTGTGTCCCTCAAAATGCAGGCAGTGGTTTTACAGCCTTCCTCCTATCCACCTTGGCAGTCAGAGCACGCACTTGTGAGGTGAAAGGTCTGCTTGAAGAGCTTCAAATACACCTTTTCCAACCCTCAACCCGTGTGTGCTTAGTGCCAGCCTGCAGGCTGTTCCTGTGTATGTGAGTGGGATTTCCTGACTCTTGCAGCTGAAGCCATACCACTTTGCCTAAGAGTTAGACATTAGATTACCAGAAGGAGGGGAGCAGACTCCTTAGTTTAATAATTAAGATACACAAGTGAGAGCAGAAAGGCTTGGGTTCATGGTCTACTCCCAATAATTTTTTTCCCTCACTGAGCAGTCTTTGTAAATTGTTCTTTGAATTTTTTTTTTTATTCCTACTGGTACAGCCTAAAATAGGCCTCTTGGCTGCATTGTTGGAGTTTATTTAACAAAAACAACTAAACCAGAACTGTAAGAGATCATTATATTTGAAATTAATGTCCTTGGTCTGAGATTTTCTGTACTTTACTTCTTTGCCTGTAGTGTAACTGAGACATGATGTGTGAATTAGATGCTGTAGCATTTCGCTTGTGTTACTGATGACAGTGCTCCAGAGCTATGGGTACAAATAGGAGGGTTTATAATCTTTCTTCATAGTGAGAGATTTTCGGATTGGAAGCTCTATCTATAAGGAGAAGAGGAGGACCTAATAGCAGAGGAAGGTATCTGATGCGCCCGGTGTCAGAAGCTGAGAAGGTGAATGTTGGAAGTTGATGGTGGCTGAGGCAGGGTGGAAGGCAGCTGAAGAACGGCTCCCCGCCTCTCCCCTGTACTCATATTATCATTTTACATTATAGTATCACATTTAGACAGTGTAGTTTATATTCAGGTTTTTTATAATGTAAAGGCACCTAAAATGATGTAATATCATGCTGGTTTGCATTGCATCAGCATTGTCAGAGTCTTGCTATCCCTTTAACCAAGTAAAGAATACGGAATCTAGAAGCAAAAGTGTTTCCCTTTCCCATGAATGCTAAAAGGAGAAGGTATGGTGAAAATCAGCTAGCACCTAATTTCATACTGAAATGAAAAATCCAGAAAAGTCTGGATTTCTGAACTGTCTGATGTAACAGCATATGTGCAGTAGCTTTGAGTATTTAATGAAGTTGTTTGGAGTACCTGTCTGCTAAGGAGCATACATCAGAGACATTATCAGAGGAATATCAATAACTTGTACTTATTTAACGGTATTCCAGCTTCGTTTGTTTTTTTCTTGAGCTGTCACTGCTGTTCTACTGTTATTTAGCAGTTTTTGACTTCGGCTACTAATGTGCAACAATCTTGTGAAACAGGCATTATTCTTGCTAGTTGGAGAGAGCGAGGCAGAGTGTGCAACTAAGTTGCTTAAGATTGTGAAAGACATTGAAATGAAAATTGGAGCTAAAATGAAGGTTGTGAATAGAGGGACTCCTGTACTATGCTTGGACCAGATACCTCTTCCTTGAATAAAAATGACCGTATTGAATAAGTGTTGTTTCATACTTCAAGTTTGGTGTTTCATATTTGGTTGGTGTTTTTTGGGGTTTTGGGGTTTATTTTTGCTGTCTCCAAATCAGAGTAGTCTAAAGAGAAAAGCTGTGGCAGTGCATATAAAACTGTAAGTACTGCTCTGTTTGTGTTGTGACATGGCAGCTTGTGCTCACGAAGGGGTAAGGCTATGCTTACCTGGAATAGAAGCAACCTGAGAGAACTTCTTTTTGTGGTCCTTGTCTAGAAGTCAGGCTGGTGCACTATAATATTCTTCATCTGTGTTGTGTGATCCTCTTTTTTCCTACCTGAGTTGTATGTTGGGATATTGCGGCATTTTCATGACGAAATTAGCACTTGTCAATTTGGCAAAGGCTTTTTCAAGCTTTGTCTTTCACTGTGAAATATTTTAGGTTCTCCAAGTTGGAAACTGGAATGTGGTTGGCTGTTTTGTTACCTGGTTTGCTGGGTGATGGTACCATGCTTTTCCCCTGGGATAGTACAAAATATTTTCATTCTGAGTTACGCCCTAGCATGGTGTGAGCATTTTAGTGCCCAGATTATGTGGCTTCCAGTAACTCTGTAACTTCCGTTGTGCCCGAGCACTGTGTTTCTTCTTGTATGCATCAGGATGGAATCTGACCATGTGTTGGGTTTTTGTTTTTTTTTTTTTTTTTCTCCTTTTTGGGGTTTCTATAGAAGATGCTCTCTATTGACCAAGAAAAGGATGCTGCTTGCTCTTTATTGCTGATTTAATCTGTTCAGGATTGAAGTGTACTGTCTGTGATTTTGTGGTAATCTCTTTCTTTCTAACAGATTGGAAGATGCCTTAGTGTAAACTGATGATAACATTGAGAGAAATTAGTATTTTGTGCCTGTGTGGTAAAGTCTGAAGGGTCTTTTCCATTGATTGCTTTTCTGTAAGAATTACTTCCCATCTCTCCCATGCATGCTCTCTCTCTTTAAAGTGGGGAGCTGTTTTTTTGACTGGGATGACTTGTGTGTGTCTTCATGCCAAAAATAAACCTAAATTGTTTGTCAGGTGACCCAGTGAAGTTTTGTTTCCTAGAAGAAATCTAATGTTTAAAGAAAAAAATCTGGTCTTCATCTTTCTGTGTTTCCCACTTTTTGTTTGAAAGTGTTTGGATTGATATCATTGTCTCTTGGAATTTGGAATAGTCATCCAAGGTCTGATTAAACAGGTTTCTTTATCTTCAGAGGTGTAGGGTGCCTGGAAGAATGAAGGGGAAGAATTGTAGAGGATACCACTTTCTGGACAGATTGAACACATCTAGAGTTAGTGCTAGATGGGAAGCTCTATAAAGCTTATTCGGTGAATAACTTTGTAAAGCTGGTTCACCAGTGTCTGTAAGGGTGTCGATAGCGGCTGTTGAAGGAGCTCCTGTTTGAAGATAAAATACTTAAAATAGTACACTACAGCTTATATCTGCTTGTAAAGGAAATGTGATAGTTGGTCTCTAATACAGAATTAGTCTCAAGAGGCTTCTTCATTGCAAATCAGAGGTTTTTCAGAAAGGCGATAAATTGCATTGGTTCTATTCTTTTATTAACCCGAAATTGGAAAAAATGAGGTAGTTCAGTTAAAATATGTGTCATATGAGCCTCTGTTAAGAACAAAGTTGTAATAGAAAACTAGGTGCCAGTAAGGTAGTTTGAGAAAAGCAGAATTAGTCTTTCTCACTTACTTTCGTACAGTTCTCAGTGTGCCTCAGGTAAAATATTCTGCACACAACTTGTTTATTTAAATCCTGCTTAAATTAGTCTGCAAATTAGATACAGGCAAGTTTCCTGTGAGTTTTGAAGCCGCAGAGTTAGCGCACTACCTCTTGGAGGATTCTGAGGATGGAGTGGTAACAGCAGTCTGTGGAGTACAGCCTGGAGTGTCACAGTCCTGATCGTGTGAAGCGGAGCCGCAGTTGAAGAAATTTTTTTTTTCTTTGTTTTACTGTAAATATCAGTAACTGTGGAGTCCCTCAAATAAAAAGAAAGGTGAGGATTGTTTTGGGTTTATCTCTGAGCTCCTTATTTTTTTCCTGTCTTTTGTTTGTTTCCTTTTTTGTTTTCCCAGACTTAGGCAAACCTGACTTTGTGGGATGGGGTTTCTTTTAACTTTTAAAGATACTTCTATCTGCATTCATTTTCTAAAGTCCAGAGTGTATGCAGCCCAGATACAGTTTAGTGTCCTTCAGTGATTTATTAGCAATTAATTGTATTACTTCAGAAGCATAGGGATTTACTGCAACTTTGCGAATAATAGAAAGAGAGAGGATAATGCAGTAGATCTTAAACTGTTCACAGACTAGATATGAAACATACTCTGTAGTTACAACATGTGAAAGCTATTTTGCCTTGTGCAGGTCAACCTGCATCTATATTTAATCCATCAGATCATAATGCTCCCCTCTAACAATTGCTGGCCTGTATTGCATGCTGGAAAAGATGTAAAGATGTAATTAGTTATGTTTAGAAAACATCTGCAGTAATTTAGTCAGTAGCTTGTAGTAGAACCTAAGAAAGTGTTCCTCTTATTGGTGAGGTCTTCAGACTTAGATGGGAGGCAGTCTGAGACTTCTGAATGATGTCTGACTGGTTTGCCCATGTTTTATTTCAGATGTATAACTCATTTTTGGAGTTCTTCTGTTTTTCTAACTGTAGAATGAGGCCTTTTTAAATTTTCTTCTTTTTCTAAAACACTTGTAATACTCAAGTATGATCTGACTTTTCCAGTTGCAGAATCAAGAGAGAAATAAGCTCATTCATAACTTGAAGTATTTGTAGATGTATTTGTACGTGAGCAGTCCTGATCTCTTCGTGTATAATTCAAGTCACAGCATTACAGGAACTGGCATTTGGTTGAAAATGACTTCTGTAATTGCCACCAAAACTGACCCCTCTAGATCAGGTGAGTGGGTCAGAAGGTCACTAATTGAGATAGTATAATTTACTCTCATGTGGCATAAACAGGATTCCTCTTTTTATTCCAGGCTAATCAAAACTTTTTACTTTATTTCCTCGTATTTCCATTTTATTCTCACTTGTAAATTTGGTCAGGTACTGTTTTTTGGGTTGGTTGTTGGGCTGTTTTGTGGTGGGGTTTTTTTCTGTGTGTGTGGTTTTGTTGTGTGTGTCTTTTTTTTTTTCCTGCTTCTGTCAGATAGGATGCAAGTTCCATGTTAGATTGTAATCCATGAATATTTTAAAATAATATCGGTAGTTGTGAGTTGAAGTGGCTGTTGTTTAGCTCTCACCACTTCATCTGGGGCTTCTTGTCAGCTCCTGTTTGGATTTGAGGACGTATTTCTCTACAGTTCCTGTACTGTTTTGTTGATGACCTCATGCAGCTGGCAGGGAGTGGCTGTCTGGACTGGAAGTGTCTCGGAATGCACATTCAGAGCTATATTTTTCTGAGAAGTGGGTGGAGAGAGATGGGGGAGGACAGTGGTGGAGTACCACCATCTTTGCCTCACTCTGAATACTTCTTTTATGACTCACTGGAAATAGTAATGAAAGGCAGGCCAGGACGAGAGAAACAGCTGTTTGCACAGAATTCAGAGACTAGGGTTTTGCTGTTTGGATGGTGTTTTCTGAAGGAATATTGTATATGATGCAAGAAGAGAGCAGCCGAAAGCCAGTAGTTGTCACGCAGCAGTTGGACTATTGAGTACTGTGGAGTGTTGCTTATAACCCTTATTTGCAAGAAATCAACTTAGTTTTGAGGGGTGATAACTTTAGTGATGTGTATCTTCCCAGCATTTAAACCTATTTAGTTTCTAATGATAAATGTGCCCTGAGAAAGATTTTCGCATATGTGATAATTAAGTTTCTCACGATGGTGCACTTGGCACTCATCTGAAGGCTCTTCAGGTCTAATCTTTTTGGCAAACATGGCAGATGTGATCGGATCCCCATCAGTGAGAGCAGTTAAAGTAATTTTTACCAGTTGTTGGAAGTGTTTGCAAGGGAAAAAAGATTTATCGTATTTACTTTTATGGGGGCGGGGGGGGGAAGGATTTCAGTGCCGGAATATTAATATGGTCTTCTGTTCAGCTGCGTGTTGCTAGGGAGGGTGTATCAATCATTGGGAAAAATCTGGCCTATGTTACTTGCTAATCCTTTGCTTTTTGCTATCTTTGAACTGAGAATGACTCTGTGGGTAATGAGAATGTCCTAGGCCTTTTTAGCTGTGGGAAGCACTTGTTTTCCTAGCTCTTCATTTGAGAGGCTGTGTCTTCTCCTGCACAAACTGTACTGAAGCTCATTTAAATTTCCACCTGCTTCTCTAGAAGAGAACGCTCCTGATGTGATAAATTTATTTCATTTTGTTGTTGTTCTCACCTCTCTGAGAGATCTTCTTTTGTCTTCTCGGGTGATTCCTTGATTTATTCAGAATTGGTAGAATGAGTTATTTTAGAGAGGTTTTTGTTCGGGATTTTTGCCTGGCTGTGTAATGCCCTTGCTCAGGGCATGCTTCTGATCCTCTCTGAGAATGTGTGAAAAGTCTGTGATTGTGACTGAACTAAAAATGTTTGAGATTCATATGTAGAGGCAGCGATCTGCTGGAATATGAGATCCCTCTTCTTTCAATAAAATGAATAGCATGATTTGTCCAAAAAATGCCATACCTGTGGTGTTGGCAATGCTGAATGGTGCAGAAGCCTTTAAGCCATAGCTTCATACGTTCTTTCAGATGGCTTATGCAGACACGGGGGGGATGGGGGGAAGAAGTGCTGCCCTTTTGCTCTGGCCCCTTTTCCCTCTGCTGTGATGCTGCTGCAAGCATGCGTGTTTTCCTTGGCACGCCTGTAGGGAATTGCAGTAGAAGGGCTAAATGGATGTGAATGGCAGCATCTAGATGTGGAGGCACCACACGCAACAGGAAGGGCTGTTGGAACGACCTGTGTTTAAAAACTCCCAGATTAGCAGCTAGTCATCAAGACCCCAGCACGTTTGCATTCAGTTGGGAGGCAGAGCATGGTGAACAAATCCTGGTGAGTCATGGAGGTGGTACAGGACAGAGATAGTCATCACTGTCGGCTACAAAAGGGCATGAAAAGGCATATCTGTAACCTGTAAAATCTGCATGCCCTTGCCAGCAGAGGAAGAGGCCAGGAGATGTGAGAACCTGACAGATCCTGGCCCTCCTAATGGATGTTGTTGGGCCAGGTGTAATGGCCCACTGCTGCGTGGACAGCTTGAACATCCTTCTGGTTGCCTGATTGCTGGACAGACTTTTTGGGCACCAAATGCTTTCTGGTGCTTGTGAGTTTGAGACTGAGTGAAACCTGTTTTGTTTTCAGTTCTTATGTCAAATACAATCAGTTACGCTGTATTTTGCTGTTGTTGGTACAAGGGTATAACTGCATTTCCTGCTCATCTGTCACCTTCCAGGCTCAGCAGACACTGGCTTTAGACCTACATTGAATGCAAGAGCTTTTTCTTTTCTGGGGCAAGTAACAAAGATTTCAATTTCAGCTTGTGAGATTTCTCAAAACCTTTTGAGTTGAAATTGAGATTAAGAATGCTGCTTTTGATAGAGAACTGGAGAAAATTGTGAACCAATGGACAGGCAAAATGTGCTTTAGGAAAGAGATCTTGCTCGACAGAACATTTCAAAATACAGTTCTGATTGTTTTGTGGTAATTACTGGTGTAATTATAATGGTTGTAAAGGTACCTTACTTAATATGTCACACTGATTTGAGCAGAGCCCTGTGTGTTCATAGGTATAATTTCAGATTTACTTGCTTTGGATGACTTCAGGGGGCTGATCTTGAACACTCTCTCTTGATGATGATGTTTCCCAGGGAGATGTTTGTTACACCACTGCGGAAGCCAACTTGCCTTTCCCCCCCCCCCCCCCCCACCTCTACCCCGTGGATTTGAATATGTTCTTTGAAGAGTGGAATTCTAAGGAAGTATTGTTGGTGCCTTCCTTTAGCTTGGACACCTGCTGTCTGGAATGTGCTGGTGTCCCTTGGTCCACTTTTGTGAGCCTTGTTCCTGTGGGATGAGTTGTCAGGCAAAAGATGGTAATGTTTGAAATTCTGTGTGTCAGTGCAGGATACTAGACAAGATGGGGAAAAGGCAGTGATATGTTATGCAAATACTGACCCTGAGGGTGAGCAAACCTGGTGGGGAGTTCGGGAAAGGAAGATTATTTTTTTTTTCTTGAGGTTTTGTTGTTCTGAGTGGAATGCTTGGTATTCTGAAAGTCTTTGTGTGATGTCATTTGTCATTTTTGTAGGTGGAACTGAATGGCTGGTTAGCAGTGTTCACTGGCTTGTTTCCAGCTTCTGATTGGCGGTTATGCTGTGATCACTGACACTCGGTTTGACAGACGGTTCTGCCCTCTTCTCCCTGCAGTTTTTCTACCCTCGACCAAATTCTTGCCAAATTTTCCTGTTACAACAGCTGCATGAATAAGATGTTACCACAACCTCTATTGCTTGAGGATGATGATATCATTTACTGCATGTCAGAAATCCTTTGAAGCAAACTACTCTCCACTAAAATAAAAGTCCTTTTCAACACAGGGACAGATATGTTATGTTACAGGTTCTTGTTTTTCAAAATGTAGATATCCAGGAATTGTGAAACTAGCGAATTAACTGCCAAACACTGAAGCATTTGAATATTTTTAGGTCTTTGCTGCTGCAGTTTTTTATTTTGGCTTTGGTAGATCAGGTTCAAATTTTCCATTTGTTTTCTTGTGGACAAAACTTTTACCTTTCACTTGCCCTCAAAATTACTGAAAGGAGAAGAGAGAAACTTTTTAAATCTTTCCCCGGGCACTCCTTTAAAGTATTGAAAAAGCCTGTACATCAGCAATACATGCTGTGACAGCTTTTTTTTTTTAACCCAGACTAGGCAACTTTATGTGACTTTTACATCAGTGTTACGACATTTGACGGAGTTAGACCATAAAGGTATCCATCCGGTGTTGATTTTTTTTTGAGACTCCAGGTAGTGAGAGGTCAGGCAATACCTAGGTGGATCATTCCAATGGATTAAAATTTCTGTGTGTTTTCCAGTAAGAGTTTTTCCTGTTTCAGCTTCTAGCTGTTGTTTCTTGTTGTCTTTGTCTAGTTGAGACTCCTGCTTTTGTTGATATTCTATTTATATTGGTACTGGTTAAGAGTGTTTAAATATTCTCTAATAGCCAGTTTGCTGGCCTGGCAAAAATAATCTGTTCTTTTCCCTGAGATAGAGGGTGGGGACATTGGGCTGGACATCAGGCAACTGTGCTGAATCTGCTTGCTGGGACACATGTGTCTCCAAAATGCAAGGGAAGCAGCTGGAGTCCTTTGCTGCAGCCAGAGAAAGAGATTTATCTTTTGTAGGTGTGCCCTGATATTGCCATGTTTTTCTCTGTGCAGTTTTAAATTATCACCTGTGCCTAGACAGTTATGCCTGTTCTTGGTTCTTGCTAGTTTATTACTGTGGCTCTCTTTGGTTTCCCCTCTCTAATCTCCTTTTCCCAGTACATCAAATTCAAGCTTGTTTTTGTTTTCAATGTGTGTTACTTACCTTTTCATAAATAATATTTTTTTTTTTTGCTGACCACTACTTTCACTTGGCCAAGGACAGTAGCTTTGAATTCCTGTTCCATATCTTCCTCAAATAAGGTCCCTCCTGAAGATGATTTGTTTTACCCCCAACTGGTGTAAAGCATCTGTCTTTTCCGCTGTTTAATGCCTTCTGCAGCAGTGGTCATTTCACTGAATTTGAGAGTGCCGAGGTAAGGGAATTTTTTTCCTTTGCTTTTTGGAGTGTACTTTCTTTGTCCAGTGCTCACCTTTGTTTTTTGGTGTGTTGCACATTTTATGGCATGTTGTGGGCTGCCTGGGACAAGGGATGGCCTGGACGATAACGTGCTGAAGCACAGTGCATAATTGGGTTTTCTGTGCACCACAGTAAATAATAATTTCCTTTTCTGGCTGCTCTGGAGGACCACTTTGTATGTTTACTGGATGGGCGGGATTTCAGAGAGGATTCTTTTCCTGTTGCGGTGGGTTGACCTTGACCTGGTTACCAGGTGCCCACTAAGCTGCTTGCTCACTCCCCTCCCTCAGCTGGACGGGAGGAGAGACAATAAGATGAATGGCTCATGGGTTGACATAAGAACAGGGAGAGATCACTCAACAATTACTATCTTGGGCAAAACAGACTTGGGAAAATTAATTTATTTTTTTCCCAATCAAATCAGAGTAGTATAATGAGAAATAAGAACAAATCTTAAATCTCCTTCCCCTCATCCTTTCCTTCTTCCCTGGGCTCAACTTCACTCCTGACTTAACTATTTCTTCCCTGAGTGGCGCAGGGGGATGGGGAATGGCAGTTGCAATCAGTTCATTATGCATGGTCTCTGCTGCTCCTTCCTCCTCACGCTGTTGTTCTGCGCCAGTGTGGGCTCCCTCCCACGGGAAACAGTTGTTCACGAAATTCTTCAATGTGGGTCCTCCCACAGGGTGCAGTCCTTCAGGAACAGACTGCTCCAGCGTGGATCCCCCATGGGGTCGCAAGTCCTGCTGGCAAACATGCTCCAGCGTGGGCTCCTCTCTCCGCGGGTCCACAGGTCCCGCCAGGAGCCTGCTCCAGCGCAGGCTCTCCATGGGGGTCACAGCCTCCTTCAGGCACATCCACCTGCTCTGGTGTGGGGTCCTCTGTGGGCTGCAGGTGGATTCTGCTTCCCCGTGGACCTCCGTGGGTGCAGGGGACAGCCTGCCTCACCATGGTCTTCACCACGGGCTGCAGGGGAAACTGCTTTGGTGCCTGGAGCGCCTCCTCCTCCTCCTTCACTGACCTTGGGGTCTGCACAGGTGTTTCTTTAACATATTCTCTCCTTTCTCCCAGCTGCTGTTGTGCAGCAGTTTTTTTCCCCTTCTTAAATATGTTATCACAGAGATGCTGCCACCATTGCTGATGGGCTCAGCCTTGGCCAGTGGTGGGTCCATCTTGAAGCTGGCTGGAACTGGTGCTGTCTGACATGGGGGAAGCTTCTGGCATCTTCTCACAGAAGTCACCCCTGTAGACCCCCTGCTGCCAGAATCTTGCCATGCAAACCCAATCCACCTGTGTAGACATGAGCATGTCATGTGAGGATACTTGGGTTTTTCCTGGCTGGAGGGGAGATTAAGGCTTGTACTAGACCCTCTTGTACTGATTAAGAGAATCTCTCTCAAAGCTAAATAAATCATTTGCCTGTATCCTTGGTATATGGCATGCTTATGCAGTGTAGCCCTACTTGGATATACAGGGGTTATCTTGTCTTGGTGTAGAGTGCTAAGGGCAAAATGGAGAAGCAAAGTTGAATTCTGTTTGTTGTGTGTTGTCTGTGTCTGCAGTAATGCAGGAACTCTGCCATTCCTCTTCTGAATTTCTGCAAGTGTACTTCAAGTGAAGTGGCAACTTGAAGCTTTGCATCCCGAGTGCTGGCTGTTAGTTTCTGGGTGAGGTCTGAGGCTATGTGGCTAACGGTTAAAAGAAAGAAATGAGTATGTTAGTTTACAGAAGACTTTTAAAAGACCTTTTTAAAATTACCTCCTGTTCTGTAATGTATTGCAGTATATAGAATACTATCTTGGTTTGGAATGTTTCGCTCAGAGTCATGTAAATGGTAGAGACACGAGCGGAAAAAATACAAGAAAGCTTGTTTTAGTTAAGTCCAGGAGAAGAATGACGATTTTTCCAGTTAAAAAAAATAAAATAGAGCAACATCTTCAAAGATCTGAAAAGGCCTGCTGTTATTTAAGAAATGTTCTTGCAGGTTCAGATCTTATCTTCATTGATTACTGCAGGAGATAGAAATTGGGGTACATAAGTACTTCTGAAGGTTTTGCTATATATATCTATAGACATCTCTGGTTATGTGAATACAGTTAAGTCTGATTTAGGGTGACTAAAACCAGTCTGTTAGGTACTAGTTTTGCCTTAGTCTTAAAGCAAAATGTATTTGGTAGGTCCTATGTACTTTCTGTGTGTGAGATACAACTAGTGAAAGTAAATTTAAAGCCCATTTTTGCGCATCTTAATAGTTCTGTTATTCCCAAATATGTTTTTGCACACTAGATAAACTCACAAATGTGACATAAACTGTCAAAGTATGTGGTATCGATACAAAGTTCTGCTGAAAAGTTTAATCAATTAAACATATCCTATGTACAATAATTTAGGCAAGTATGAATAGATACAGCATATTTAATTGAGCAGTTAATTACCTAGTTTAATAAAAGGTTATGTTTATTTGCATCTCTCTTACTGGCCTTTGTCAGAGACAGGGTGTTGGGATCTGTGGGGTGGGAACTGTTGGTCTGACACCATGAACAGGCATAGGGGCTGCTGTTGTCATCTGTGCCTTCCTTGGTGACAGCTTCCTGGATTAAACATGGTTGAGGTAGCTAGAAGGCATTGTCAGCAACTGTGCTCACCAGATTGCTAGACTGGATAGCCATAAAGCACAGGCAGATGCTATCAAAACCTAGAAAGAGAACAGAAGTAAGCATAGAGCGGTTGCCTAAGGGAAATGCAGATGACTCCACAGTAATTTGGGAAGCTTGAATTTTCTAAAGGTATTTGTCCCTGCCCCTTTCTGGCCTTTGGTTGGTATGCTTTCGCCTCTCTTTTGTAACTTCTGTTGTCCATTTGGGAATGTGGTGTGACTGGGGGGGAAAAAATAAAATCCTAAAGAGATAGACACCCCCACCCCTGAATTCTTCATGGGCCTGAAAATGTTCAGTTGTAGTAGGTGCTTGACTGCCACGCTAGATTTTGCTGCCCGTCTGGTGTGTTTCGGTGCGAGAGAAGAGCAGGGAGCCAACAGTAAAGCCTATTTGTTACATGGTGGTAGCTGTACTGTTTGGATGAGGTTAAACGCTGGTGATCTTTACTATCTAGTTTGGAGATGTAAGTAGTAAACTCTTGCAGGAACCTTTTCCTTCAAGAGGAGTGAGCAAAAAGATTTCTTATCTGATAAATGAAGTGGGAAAATGCAGTGCTGTAGGTCAGTGTAGAACTTGGAATTACAGGGGTTGATTTTAAGACATGGTGTACTGTAATAGTTTGAGGGATGAACTTCCCAGTCCCTCTATAGACGATGGTGTTTAAAGAACTGAGTTAGTTCCCTGTGAGGTAACGATATCCCCAGTAATCTCTGCCTCAGTGTTCTGGGATTAGTTTATTTAATCATCACTTGAAGGCCTGCTTTTGCAAGAGCTTGTGTAGAATCCCAGCCTGACGTGCATGCAGTATTAGGTGAAAGGATCCTGGTGCTTGTGTATTACAACTCCATGTACTTCCTAGCGACTTGGCTCTACTTAAAATCAAGATGGTTATTTTCTTAGGGAATATGTTGGCAGTCCCTCAACTGACTTGAGTGCTGGCAGTCAGAGTCTCTCTCTGAGGTCAACAGGATGTCACTTCAACAGAGGGATGAGTTGTAAGGCTCTTGCCACTTAGAGTTGTCTTTTCTGAGCTGTATTTTTTAGCATGAAATACTGTTAATCACTCTTTCTTGAACTATAAGCATTCAGGATTAATAAATAAGTTCATAGTCTTGGACACTGTGAATGCTTTATCTTCACCAGGCTGAAGGACTCCAGTGTGATCTCCTGCCTCTTTGTTTTGATAGCAGAGGGCATCTGTACTGTTCATGTTGACACGGGTGTTTGTTGCATTCAGTACTAGACTCTTCAGAACCTTCTACAACAGTGCCAGTATTCATTGTGCTGTGAATACCTTCACAAGTACAAATAACTTTGGTGTTTTTGAGAGAGATCTTTGAAGCTTTGTCAGCAGTTTTGCTAAGCACTACATGTAGCTTTTGCACCGCTTCCAAGTTCCAACCATAGTTAATGGTTGAGCAGCTCTTCAGTCACTGTTTGAACAGCATCCAGGTACCTCTCCAGATCCCTGAGTAGACTGAACAATGCTGCTTGGAGTTGCAAATTTTAAATGTTAGGGGGTGAACATTCAGAAGGGGAAGCAACTGGAAATAACTATGAAGTTCTTCATGGCACTTCCAGTACAAAGGTGGATGCACCTTTTATTTTCTCATCCATTTAATTTTGGGTATTGTGAGATTTGAAGAAACAAAGAGTGCAAGATGCACTTTTTGTTTGTATATTGATATAGCAACAGGCAGTGGGTGAATACCCATAGGATTACTTTGAAAGCATGAAAAGATCACCTCGTTTCAAGAATTTGTACCCATAGTGTGAGTGTGCACATGAATATGACATCTTGGAGATGTGTTTGAAGATCTTGATTTTGGGCAAATAGCCTGTCTATTTCATGGTTATGAGAAGGAGATGTGTAAGACAGTCTAACTGTGTAAGACAGTCTAACAGTGTTAGTAGAGCACAGGTTTAGACAGGCATATTTTTTGAAATAAAATATATTGGTATAGTATACAGACAGTGTTACAAAGACTGGAGGATAATATCATATGCACCTGGAAAGAGAATCAAACTTTATGCCTCTCCAGTCCACCTCTAGATCTCCTTCAGGTGGAAATAAAGTATATTCAGCCTTCTTGAAGAAGGAGACAACACCCTTCTGAAATATAGTTGGTAGGGGACCACTAGAAGTAAGCAAGGAGTGCTGGGGCGCTGACATGCTTACAAAGAGAAGACTCCTGTGATTCTGACCCATGATCAAGAACTCTGTGGCCAGTGCTCCCAAACTAGAGGCTCAGAAGTTTGCATTGAGTTTCTGTTTGCAACTTTCCTGCTAATGAAATTGGTGAGGTGTGCAATAAGCAGAATGTGATGTGATCCTGTGGACAACTGAGCTTCAACCAACATGTGGCATTGCTACCAGACTGATACAAGTGGTACTGGTTATCCTTTAGCATGAGGTGTTAGTGTTACATGCTTTATTAGAGTTCTTAATGGCTGTGAGTACTGAAGTGTTGCTCTTGAGACCATCGCAGTGGAAGTGACCACCAGGCGCAGACCCAGATGGTGTGTTGGGCTGCAGTCTGGTCTCAGAATTGAAAAATGTCACTGGCTAGATCTGTGTACAAAAGGAAAATAATTGTCTTGAAATTCTAGGCCAGCTGAAGGTTAGAAAAAGTTATTTCTGGCCTCTGCAAATAATTAATTTTAGCTTGAAATTACTACTACTTAGTGATGATCAAGAAGTGAGCTTTCCTCATTGCTTGATAAAGAACACCTTTTTTGACTGTTAATGCCTTCTGTGTTTTCTGTGCCATGTTCTGTTTTCTTTTTGTGTTGGAACACATTGCATAGTAGTCCTGTCATGAAATGAGCAGTGTTCCTTACAGATTTTGTCCAGTTTTTAAATTGTATGCTCTACTATTTTTGTTTATTAAATTGAGTATGGCAAAAATTTCTGGAGAGAGGGGTTGCTAGTTCTTCCTCAGGCTTATCTATAATCGGTCTGAGAGACAGAGAGTGACTTTTTCTTTGTTTTCTGCCTTTTTTTCCGCTGTCTTGGGGCTAGCCAGACTTTCAATGCTGTTGCAAATGTAAGAGCAAAATATGTGTGTGTAATCAGCGTTAAGTTTCTGCTGTGTCTAAACTCCATTTCTGCATAAAATTTGCCTGTGATACTATTGAAAAATGTGACATCTTTGTGTAACTTGTCAGAATCCTTGATAATGCTGTATTGGGAGAGAGTAAACAAGTTGGTAGTTGAGATGACTGATGTTAATTTTTTCCCATCCTTGCTAATGGAGCAATGTTTCATTTAGAAGTTTGAAGACAGCATTATTTGAGAGACTGGCTGCCTGACAATACCCGATGTTACATTTTTAGTGTCCCTATCTTCTCAAGGAAGGCCTTGCTTTAAACTGCAGCTGATGGTAGTAGATGCATGTAGATAGATATTCAAGGATCATTTTCAGCGGAGGGGGGGGGAGGGGAGAATCTGCATTTCACAGCAGTAGGACGGAGTGATTAGAAAGGTGCAATTACTACTTTAATTTGAGCTAGCTTCAGTAAAATTGGAGGGTCCAGCATTAACTATGCAGCCATGTGATTAAATTTGAGTGAAGAATTAATTCTGGGTTAAAAATTATCTTTTCTATGCTGGTGAGAGGGAGGAAGTGTAGTGGAAACTGCTGAAGTAGCAAAAAAAATTTCAAGATTTCTGTGGAAAGCTTATTGATGACATTTTGTTCCAATCCCTAATGTCTAAAGAGAGTAGAGGTTGCTGCCCCTCGACCACGTTGCCCCCTGCCCCGAGAGACTTGAGAAATGCTTTTCTCTTGTTCATCTGGAAATTCTGCATTTATTTCTGCCTTTTAAGGATGACAGGTGTTAATTTTAATATGAGTATGTGAGCTTTTAAATGTAAAAGGTACTGCATAATGTTTTCTGAAAACATGACTTTGTCCTCTGGCCTAGCAAATGGTTAAGCAATGCCGCACCAGGGGAAGCGTTATTGTATGTAAATTGCCCTAGTTTTGTAGTTACATTAACACCCACATAAGAATCTGTTGAAACAGGTATGAGTACATTGAGACAGCTTATGTTCTAATTATGGGCTATTTATTTTACTTTATGGAGATGCTTAAACAGAACTCACTGCCTCTACCTCCTTCGATTCAGTCGCATGTCCCTTCTACTTTCATTTTAGGTCTTCCTAGGTTGAACAAAGCTGATCGGGTTTTTTTTTTTGTTGCCCCAGTAAGTTTCTTGAAGAGGGTATTATGAACCCTGTTGCTAGCATTTGGACTCTTCCAGGGTTTGAGTAGCTCTGTGTCCTCTCAGGAGTCTTTGGTTGTGATGATCTAAGGCATGCAAGTGATGTTACAGAAACCTCTTGCCCACTCAGAAGGAATGGGGTAAAAGGTTACTTGTGGGGGCGGGGAAGAGTTGGACTAGATCTCAAGAGGTCCCTTCCAGCCTCAGAGATTCTGTGAAGGTTGGGTTGAAGGAGCACAGGAAATGCAGCTGTGTGGGACGGGCGAAGAGCATGATGTGAATGATAGTGTTTGGCTTGCTTTATGGTATCTTTTGGATAATGGTCCAGAATTTTTAAACTTATGTCATGTTTTCTCTATCACTCATTCAGTTATTATCTGCATTTTTCTAGAACTTACAGTTCAAGAAGAACTAAGTTTTTTGAGAGGAAAGCAGCAAAACCTAGGAAAAGAGTAGTTTGCAGAAGAATGTCTTTTTTGTAGCTCGTGTACAGAAGTTGGCCAGGTGTTCCCAGAAAACTTTTCTTCCTGGTAAACACTACTCCTTGATGCTTTTCCAGGCTCCCTGTCCTGCTGTGGGTTGCAAGCCCCCCTTTTCTTGGACTCAGGCTGTGCACCACAGTGTAATGGTGTCTCATTTGGGATTTAAAGTGCTCTCCAAGTTTAACTGCCCATGATCTACAGCTCTTCATTTGCACTAGAGGCTTCTTTGAGAACATTCTGTTCAGTAAGCTGTGGTGACCAGCTTGATTTTAGGAGAGTGTTTGCATTCCTACTTACAAAATTAACCTGAGGAATTATGACAGTCTAAGTCACAAAGCACTGTATTTATTAGAAAGTGTGGTCCTAAGCCTCTTAATACAAGAGACTTGCAGGGGGCTTAATATAGGAGAAGCTTGCAGGAAAGCTAATGCTTTCCAGGCTAAACTAGGCTCACATTAGCAACTTCCTATATATACTTTTTCCACTTCAAACTTGTTACTTACCATTTAAATACACTATACCTGAAGTACTAAATGTAAGGTCCATAAGACTTTTTGAAGTTATTAATGCTGTTTTCACTTGGACTAGAGGGACTGAGCGTCCTTTCTCTTGTGGAAGCTTCTCTAATATGGGGTATTTTATTTCGAACTCTTCTGACATGTAGCCCCCACTGTCTATGGCTTGTATGTGTCCTGAGGTGTTTTTTTTTTTTTGCCTTCTGCACTTCCATCTATCTGCATAAAATTTGTAAGCTGTTCACATTGAATACTGAACTCCTGTCAAAACCTGTTGAACTGGTTTTGCTTTCTGTAACTTGTACTTTGACTCAGTTCCTTACTAGCTTAACATGTCCTTTGGGTTGTATTTGTTTTCTGTACCTTACAGGCTTTGCATAAACAGTCTTCCTATTGCCTTCCCAAGTTAGATGGCAAGGAACTCAAAGGCAAGATGGGAGAGAACATGGCTGCGCGTCATCTGGTGTTTGGTGACTTTCTCATATGTGAATAGAAGGTCCAAAGAAGGGCCGTGAAGATGATAAAACTGCTGGAGGACCTGCTCTATGAGGAAGCGCTGAGGGATTTAGGTCTTTTCACCTTGGAGAAGAGAAGGCTCAGGGAAGACTTCATCACAGTTTTCCAGTACTTAAAGGGCAGCTACAGAGAGGGCAGAGGCTCTCTCTTCACAAGGAGCCATATGGAGAGGATGAGGGGCAGTGGATGCAAGTTGCACCGGGGAGAGGTTTCATCTTGATACAAGAAAGAAATTTTTTTTTTTTTGCAGTGAGAACAATCAACAAAGTCCCCAGCAATGTAGTAGAGTCCCCATCATGGAGGTTTACATGACATGACTGGACAGGGTGCTAGATAATCTCATCTAGGCTTGCTTTCCCATGGGAGGTTGGACCCAATGATCTTCTGAGGTCCTCTCCAGCTTTGGCTGTTCTGTGATTCTGTGAATAAACCAGGCAGTGGGATGAATTACCATTTCCAGTTAGTCAGGTGCTATCAAAGGGTACATAAATCAGTCCTCTGACTTCTCACAGCTTTTTTAGGAAAGCAAGTAGAACCCACAAAGAGTGTGTGAGACTTGAGGCTTGGAAATGTTGTTTTTATGTACCTTTCCAAATAGAGTTTTAAGTGCGTCTCCAGAATACAGAAGGATATTTATTGATTTCTGAGGAGTATCCACTCTTGGTGGGGGAGTTTTTCTCCCTCTGCCCCCCCCCCCCCCCCCCTAGCATTGCAGTGTCCCATTTCAAGTGACAGTTTCTTCAGCAGTGCTAAGGCCCAGTCATTTTTGTGTAAAGTTTGTGTCAGCCATTCCAACCAGCTACTTTTTTGCTGATTGAAAGTTTCTGCACACAGAGACCTTGTAATCTGGACGTTCAGAGCAGAGGATACAATTCTCCATGTTGTACATTTTATGAAGGGTTTTGTGAGACATTAATTAGGAAATTTATTCCAGTTTTGAGGGTTGGGAAAGTCTAGAAGTGAGTGAGAGCTGGGGAACGAGAAGCCAGCAGAAGTTGGAAAATCTGGTGTGTTGCCCGTTTCCTGCAGAAAACCACTTCTTGTTGTGGGAGGACTGTCAGCAGGAACATAAAACTGTTTACTGTTGTTCATTTTTGGGAGTGCTAGTTCCTGAGAAATGTGTAGTTTCCATTTTCTATTCCCCCTGCTTCCAGGCTCTGCTGAAATCTCCACCACTGTGACTGTTGGAGACATCTGGTTGCTGACCTGTTTCTGTGGTTAGTTACTGTGGCAACCTCATTGAAAAGCTTCATGGCACCTTTTTCTTGCTTGTGTTAGCTTTTCAAAGGTGTCACCTCTGCTGCTTGGAGTTGCAGAGAACTGGGGATGAGCCTCTTTAATTAAGTAATAAGTGATAGGACAAGAGGGAATGGCCTCAAGTTGCGCCAGGGAAGGTTTAGACTAGATATTAGGAAGTATTTCTTTACAGAATGTGTAGTCAGGCATTGGAATGGGTTGCCCAGGGAGGTGGTGGAGTCCCCATCCCTGGAGGTATTTTAAGAGTCGGGTTGACATAGCGCTTAGGGATATGGTGTAGTTGAGAACTGTCAATGTTAGGCTAATGGTTGGACTAGATGATCTTCAAGGTCTTTTCCAACCTAGATGATTCTGTGATTCTGTAGAGAAGCCAGGTGTGAGGAAAAGGCTTTTCTGGGCAAAGGGGATGGGTCTTAAAATTGAGTAGTTGTTTGCATTCAGATGGAAGAATTAATAGAACAGAGATTTGGGGGACTGTAGTAGTGGCTGATTGTTGGTACTTTATGATGAGGAGCTATGGAATGTCAGTGAGTGGTTTTTTTTTGGTTTTTTTTTTTTCTTTTGAAATAACTTCATATTTTTCTGTGTAATCTGGAGAGGAACGCAGATACTGAAAACAATCAGAATAACCAAAGAAATAGCAGTGAAATCAAGCTGCTTGTAAAATCTCTATTGAATAATGAGTATCAACAGTGAGGTTGTAAGCATAACTGTCCGCTGCAGAATCCACAAACAGGAAGACAGCATCAGCAATTAGATCTTTTAAAAAACCTCAGAAGTGCAAGAGGGATAAATTAAAAATTTGAGGACTTTATGCTGTATTTGCTCTACATTTTTTTTAGATGCTCCTGGGTGTAGGCATCGGAATCACCGCAGTTGATTTGAACTTGTGCTAATAGAAAAGGCCATATGAAGATTAGTGGCAGCTGAGCTAAATAGATGTGTACATTTCAGCAAATATAGACTTAAAAGCAAAGAACAAAGCACTAGTGTTACACCTTTTTCTGTTGTTTTAAGAACACTGTCTTGTTTATCTTAAAAGGCAGATGGCTGCTTAATGTACTATGAGACTGCATTGTACACTACTAACATTTCAAGTAGAGAGGGACGGAGAAGTAATAGATTCAGACAAGAGAACTTGACTGGCATTCCCCTTGAATTTCAGTAGTGCAGATGTATCTTCATCAGAAATGTATGTTTTAGCAAGCATTCTGTTTATGCTAACAGACATGAAGATGGAGGAGCTGTGGTAGAGTAATAACAAGCTAGTTCTGTGGTAGATTAAAAAAAGTAAACCTTAGAGATAGTTGAAACTGAATACAGGCAAGACAAGAAGATCGTCTAAGACTGCGTATCTGCACTAATCAAAGTTATCTTTCCTTTGACTCTTAAATATTGCAGCCTTGGGAGATTTTTCATTTTCTACCATTTTCTAACTAACAGCTACCTGTCTTCTATAATTAGAAATGCAGTTTACTGCCTTTTCAGGAGAGATGAAGAACTGACCATGGTGAATTTCAATGCATCTCATCTCTGTCATGTACTACTACAGTGTTCTGTATTAGAGATCAAGAGTAAACTGTGCAAAAATATCCCCAAAATGCAAATTAAATTTCATGTTTATAATGCTTCTGTTCTAAATTACTGTAAAGAAATCATCACGTATTATTTTCTCATGAAGGTCAGAAAGAACAGTCACTTATTCTGTCATCTTCTCAGATATTGCAGGTTAAATAATTTTTAGCTCTTTCCATTGAGCCTTGCATGCTGGGCTGAAAATTGGTGGTTCAGAAGTTGATTGATGTGTCATTCATATGCTTCTGCCTTAGATTTGGTGCTGTTTATCAGAAAAGGTGGAGCAGGCTGATGTCAGCGACCACAGTTTCAATCATCTGATTTCAGTCTGCTACCAAAGGACTGTCAGAGCACCAAGCTGCTTCTCAGACTTTATTTCAACAAATTGAATGTACTGCAATGTTCAGGCTTCTCACTGTGAAGTATTATCTTAGCTAATCAAAAACTTCTTTCCTGTCTTATTCCTGCTCTCCAGTTTGAAAAAATGCAGACCACAGTGACAAGGTTAGTCTCACTGGTGTTGTATAGAATAGTAGTGCTTGACTTTACTGTTCCCCTTTGTATACACCCTATGATAACATTAGGTCTTACAGCTTTAAACTTTGAATTAATTATGTCTGCTGTACTCATTGCACATTTTTCAGTGTCACGGTTGTCTTTTAGGATACAAACCCCAGTCTGTAGATAAACTAGATCAATGACGTAATATTTAACCATGTCTGAAGCCTAGGTTATTTGAACAGTCCTATTCTTACTCAAGCTGTGACCACTTGTTTACTAATTATAGGTTACCGTTATGCTAATAGTGGTGTTATCCTTTAATTTTCTAATTTTGTCAGCCTCTGTTTTTGTGTTTACTTCCTGGAAAACTGAAAGAAGGGCGCATAGCATGCATCTATGCCAAAATGCATTAGAAACAGCACCATTCAATGAATCTCCATGTAAACACTGCTTGGAGATGTCTGTTCATAGTATATATGAGCTATTTTTTGTATGTATGTACAGTGCTTGATTTTGATCAGAATATTACGAGGCATGAGGCCTCAGACCTTGCAGATGTGAAATGTCTGCAGTTTCAGTTGGTCAAGAGCCACGTAGTTTTCCCAGGTGTGTTTTACAGAACTGATTTCTGTGAAATTGTGTTAATTCACTACCAGTTATTCATTTAATCTGTTACCACTTGCATCCAGTACGGTGTTTTTCTGTTATTTTGCCTGGATTAATATGGAGCTAAATAGTTGACAGTTATGTATGCATCTGAAACAGTATTTAGAATATTAAAATTCTGTTCATTGGGTTCAAGCAGGATCCTCTACTCACTTGTCTTTAAGATCAGTCCCAGTAATGTCGATGACTCATCCCCATGAGCCAGATTATTAACCCTGTTTATGTTACGCTGTCAGCTCTCTTTTATATTATGGGCTAACGCTATTCTGGGCCACTATTGTCTTGAAAGCTGCTTCTCTGTGATCTTATTGATCCAAGGCTCATACGTTCTGTAAGACCTTTAGAGTTTGTCCGCAAGTGGGGTGTGATCTAAGGAAAATGTTTTAGAAAGTGGCCCGTGGCTGTGCAGCTGCCTTTCTCTGAGATCAGCACAGGCAGGGAGCCTGTCGTCTCTGGAAGAAACCGCATAGCTGAGCGTGCAGTGTACAGCCTCTGGTAGCTCTGTACAGAATAAATATCAAGATGCACCTCTGTGTTGAGAACAGTGACTTTTCAAGTTATTTCCTGTTTGTTTTTGTCACGAGGATCCATGACATCATTAAATGAAGTAGAAGGAAACAAAGGAACATCAGTTGTTATGAGGAGAGGAATGCCTGTTCTATTTTTTTCCCCCCTGATTTTGAAATTTATAGTAGAGTGTGAGAAAATATATAGGTTGGGAAGGTAGACTTGATGACACATTGTAGGGCCTCTCTATGAGATTAGCTAGAAGAGCTTGAATAAATGGTGCAAAGTTATGAAATAAATAGCAATTACTTAATGAGAGTAGAGTAAATAAATGCTTGTGGGATAAACCTGTACTCAAGAGGAAGATTGAAGTTAGTTAAAAGGACAGGTTGGCCACTAGGTCTACACCAGTAACAGCTAAAGGAGAAATATGACAGTGAGGTGGTATCTTAATTACTTGTGAAACTGGCTACTGGACTCCGTACTTCTCCGTGATATGTTCTCTGAAGTGTTACTGAGTAGCATTTTAACAACACGGACTGTGTGGTAGTGCTTTCAGCCCCCTAATGTTAAGTAAATAGTATGTTAGAGTATGACAGCAGTGGCAGCATGAAACTTCTTTAGTGTGGGGTTGTGTTCACAAATTGGAAATGGACTCATGTGACCAGCTTTGTTCTTCTTGCACTTCCAGATGGATGGAGGCCTGTCTGAATGAGGAGCTGCCTCCCACAACAGAGCTGGAAGAAGGATTGAGAAATGGAGTCTACCTGGCCAAACTTGGAAACTTCTTCTCCCCTAAAGTGGTTTCTGTGAAGAAAATCTATGATAGGGAACAGACTAGATATAAGGTGAGAGCTGTTGGCCATACATTCTGCTTTAGGTAGACATCTAAAATAGAAGAACGTGCATGCGGACTTACTGTGAGCAAATAAGCAGAAAGTTAGTTTATATTAGTATTGCCTGAGAAACTCTACCTTGACTCTAGAACATTGGTTAAGGGGTTGGGGGGGAGGGTGGACTCTTAGCTTTATATCTGAGCTTGCACTCATGTGAAAGAACTTGTCATAAATAGTCAATATAATCATATATAGAAGACTTCTGACGTCTTTTCTATTAGAGTACCGTTTTCAGTATCAGTCTTCATGAACCTCCCTGCTGTTCTTGGCAGCTGTGGTATTTTGTTTCTTAATGGCCTTCCCCTTGTTCCTGCCTGTTTTTATTTCAGGCAACTGGTCTCCACTTCCGGCACACAGATAATGTAATCCAGTGGCTGAATGCCATGGCTGAGATTGGTCTCCCCAAGGTAATTTCTGTGTTGTACATGCAGATAAATAAATAATCTCTGAAAAGCTTTACATTCCATGGAAGCATTTGCTGTTGTACAGAATCAGCAGGCTTCATCTAGTTAATTCTTCATTTTCTAGATTTGCATCCCTATAGAAATTCTCTTCTAAAACTTGCTGTACGATTTCATTCTGCTATGTGTGTGAGAATGATTAGGAGCAAAGTAATTCCTCCTCTGTGCCATATCCTTAATATTGCTAATCTTGCATAACATCTGCATTACGTTGTTCTTGCCATGCGTTCTTTTGAACGATTATCTGAGCTACAGTTTGGTTGTGGAAGTTTTTTTTAGAAATCTATGCTAAAAGAAGTAGCGCAACAGAAAATACTATGTTTTCCATTTCTTCAAATTTCCCTACCAAATATATCAAGTTGAAATGTTCCTGGTGTAGTTTAAGTCAATATAAATTATTAGCTTCACTAGGAGAATGGCCAGATAAACTACTCTGAGCTAATTAACACTGTTGTCTGAAAATACACGAAACTGTGGTAGTGTTGTGCTGATAGTCAAGTTGCATACATGAATAGTAAGTACATTTTTTTAATATGGGTTTTCTTTTTTTGTAAGCCATGTTTATACTTAGTCCCACTAAAACCAGCATTGCATAGTTTAACGTATGTTTTGTTTTTATACATGCTTGCAAATTAAACACTTGTTTTGGCAAAGTTTTTCAAATAATTTGTTGAGATTTATTAGTTTAGCCTTGCTGGGATTTATGATGATTTTACAGGAACAAATTTTGGATTAGGAAATACTGAAATATGCTGTGAAGGTTGTTAGGTGAAAATAAATGAGGAGGGAGCTAGACAGAAGTGAAGTGCCATGTATGAGGCAAGATTTTCAGATGTAAGTGGGTTTTGGGGGGAAGAAACCGTGTGAGGACATGTTAAAGAAACTGGGCTGGGGTCCAGTACATTAACAGAGACATATTGCTGCTTTCAGTATTTTCCCTTGCAGAAGAGCCAGGGAAGTAATGCTGTGGAATTGTGAGGGTCCTTCCGTTGCTCTTTCTTTTACAGAAAGAGTGATGTTATTTTGTGGTCATAGGCAACAGCAAGAAGCCTTCCAGTAACTAGAAAGTAATGTACCTTGTCAGCACTTCTGAATGGATCGACGCTTCCGGTATTAGCCTGTTGTGTTAAACTTTGCATTTGAGACTGTCTGAAAGCTTTTGGCTTCAGCTAACTGAAAATGCAGTGTGAGAGCACCTCAGTGCTGGTCTCAGTTACCCTTTGTCACTGTCTCTTCTCTTGCTTCTCAACCCCATTTAGTCCAAACAAAATCCTCTTTATTCTCTTCTGTTGTAAGTATTTTTTTATTTCTTGGCTTTCACCAAAGTCCTCACTAGTACCTTATGACCCAGTATCTTGGTGGGCACACAAAAGAAAGGGTGTACTCATCCATGAGTGTAGAACTTGGGCAGGAAAAGGGGACCCCTGATTTGGGTGGTAGAAGCAAAAGGAAGGATTTCAAGTAGGGCAAGTGTTGGGCCAGGGCAGAGAAGCTTCAAGAGTTTTGTTCTGTGGGCTGTTTCATTAGAGTACTGCAGAAGAATTGGGCTTATCATAGTTAACGTGATTTGGCTACATAGAGTATGATTCAGACTGCTAACTTTGTTTTATCTTTAGATATTCTACCCAGAAACTACAGATATCTATGATCGCAAGAATATGCCACGCTGTATCTACTGTATTCATGCACTCAGGTAAGGCATGCTAGGCAGAAATCTAATCGCTTCTGAAATCTTCTGCAAAGCTGAAACCGGAGAGGGGAGAGAGCTGAACTGAAGGCTGGACGAGGATGAATTTTCTAGCAGAACACTCTTACCAGGTCAGAGCAAAGATCCATGAAGCCAATATTTTGCCTTGGGCAGTGGCCAAATCAGAGGCTGAAGGAAAAAGAACCAGTCAAGTATGTTGTGATGGCTACCTTCCCATCCCAGTTCTCACCCTCCCTCTCTACTCTCTGAGGCAGAGCTAAACATTTTGGGGCTTAAAGGAAAGCCTGAAGCCATAAAAGGTGTTTGTGGAAAGGAAAATATTCTTTTGTCTAGGGCTCAGTCAGATCACTGAATGAAAGCCAGTGTGGTCATAGCATTGTCCTGCAGTATGTGTATCTTGATGACCACAGTAAATGATGAGGCAGGAACTGTTGTTGAAAGGTCTCTTAAATGTTAAAATCTCACGTAGACTGAGTAAGATAATCCCAGTGCTTGAGAAAACTGGGAGGATTCATTTGTTGAAGCTTTGCTCTTCAATTTGACAGGATGGCAGATTGCATGTGTTTTTTTAATTTGGGGTTGTTTGTTGTTGTGTTGTGGTTTTTTGTTTTTTTTTTTCCCCTCCCTGGCTAGCTGGTTTGAATGCAAGTGCGGCTTTTGGAACATGTTGAGATTTTTATTTAAAAAGGATTCCTTTTGTAGAATTTACTAGGTGACTGAATGCTAGATTGTATACATTTGGGTCTTCATCTATTGCTCACTCAGTTTCAGTTCTCATGAATGGCTTGTTCTGATCTGTTGCCAGTGTGAAATCCATAGAGATGGACTGCATTTATCTGAATGTTATCTGATATTTCAGATTGCTGTAGATGAAATTATTATTTGTAGAAGTGAGCTTGATCCCAGCTTTAGATCTAAAAGGAGTTATCTCTGTAGAATAAGTAATTTGGAGTTTATAGAACAGTGAGGAATAGACCTGTGGTGGGGTACACTGCCGCTATCAAGAATAATGCTGCTTTTTGTTTAGGCTGTGGCAAAGTTCCTCCCTCACTGGCAGCTTTGATAGCTACTGTAGCTGCTTTCTGCAGGAGTTGGCTGGCATATATTCCTCTTACTTCTTCTGTTCTGTCTTGGTCGTTCCCACCCCACACCCTGCCCCCCAGTAGTCTGAATGGTGTACAATTACCAAGCTTCCCAAGAAAATTAAGTTAGCTGTTGCTGTACTCTTTCTAGACCATATATTAGGAAAAGAAAATTATTTCAGGGAGCAAAATGAATAGATGCAAACAGTCACAGTAGTTAAGGCTGTAGAAGTTATAATCTTTCATCTAATAATACCTTTTCTGTACTGCTTAATTTCTTTTCAGTTATTAACCTTTTTGGCTGAAATGTTCTGTAACCAATTTCTCTGAAAAGGCAGCCTCCTCAAGATTTTATCACTTCAATAATTTTACTTATCAAGGAAAGAAGAGTAATTCTGATATGTAAATATAAATATGGAAAAGGATGTTTTTATAAAACCTTGTTCTTTTTTTAGGCTTAGTGCCTAAGTATATTCCAATGAAGAAATAAAGATCTAGAATGCAGTTTTGTTGACAGTTCATAGGTCAGAAGTGTTCCTGCCTGTGTTTTGTTTTGTAAAACAATCTGCTTATAAAGATGGGAGATTTAGATTTGACATGTTGAGGTCATGTGAAAAGGTGGTTGCTTACCCTCTCTTTTACAATCACAGTAAAACTGAGTTTACCGGAGGAATGGATATTTACTTTATTAATAGTTTATTTTAAATGTTCCTGTATAATCGGATATCTCAATAGAAAGTACATTTCCATAATCTGTGCTGAGCCAGCACAACAGGCAAAAAGGAGAGGGGTTGCTTCTCCTTCCCCAGTCACGTTTGTCCTTAGCTATACAGAGTCATCCTTCCTTTGTAGCAGTTCCATTTCTCGTCAAGCTTCAAATGAATACCTTTACACTGTTGTAGTAAGCCAAATCAGCTTCGTGAATACTTTGACCTTACTCAGCACCAGTGAGGCCACACCTGCAGTGCTGCGTCCAGCTCTGGGCTCCCTGGCATGAGAGAAACGGATGTACTGGGGGGAGTTGAAGGAAGGGTTGCTAAGGTGGTTAATGGACTAGAGCATCTCTCCTGTGGGGAAAGGCTGAGAGACCTGGGGCTGTTCAGCCTAGAGCAGAGAAGGCTCCAGGGGAGTCTCAGCAATGTGTGCAGCGATCCGAAGGGGAGGTGGAAAGAAGATGAAGCCAAGCTCTTTTCAGTGGTGCCCCATGACAGGACAAGAGGCAGCTGGCACAAACTGAACCACAAGAGGGTCCCTCTGCATATCAGGAAACACTTGATTTACTGTAGGGGTGACCGAGGAGTGGCACAAGTTGCCCGGAGAGGTTGTGGAGTCTCCAGCCTTGGAGATATTCAAAAGCCATCTGGGTGTGATCCTGAGGAACGTAGTCCCACGTGACCTTGTTTGAGGAGGGAGCTTGAACAAGACAAACTTGAGAGCACCCTTCTAGCCTCAACCTTTCTGTAATTCTGTGAAGACTTCAGTGGTGGACCAGTTATGTGCAGCTGAGGGGGAAAGAGAGGAGTCAGCTCAGCCTCTTGGTGGTGATGAGCTGTTACATTGGCTTATCTGAGTGGCTCCTTGGATATCTGTATCCTAAAATTATTTGTGTCATTGTCAGAACTACAAAGAAAAATTACTAGTTCTAATTATTTGATTATTTTCTTTTCTAGCCTGTACCTGTTCAAGCTGGGTCTTGCCCCCCAGATTCAGGATTTATATGGGAAGGTGGACTTCACAGGTAAAAAAAAAAAAGTGCTGGTTTTGTGCTGCCTTTATCTCATACTCTACTAGATATTGTAGAGATCAACTAAAGGTTTGTTACTGTTGATACCCTAAATGCAAGTTAAATTCAAAATTAATGGCTGTGAGAGGTTCTAGTAATTTATAAGAAAGGTTTGATTTGGGTGCTTCTGAGCCAGGCTGTTAAATAGCCATCAGTTCACTAATCATTCCTTTCCCAAATAACAGCTCCTTAACTTTTTTTCCTTAACTGTTGTAAGATGCTTAAACTTTGCCCTTGCCTCCATCCCTTTGGGCGAGGTTTCCGTTTTGAACTTTGTAAACAGTTCTGACCTCCGTGGACAGTCTAAAGTAGAGGTGCCGTCAGCTGAAGAAGAGTTTGCCAGCTGATCTGCTGCAGGAGATTCAGCACAGGGTCTTATGTCCACACACCTTCTCAAGGTGTCAGTTCCTTGATTTTTGCAAAAGTGTCAAATTCTGTTTCGCATTAGTGGGATTGCTGCCTGAGGGCATGCGTCTGATTTAAAAGTTGTATGAACTTTATTTTCCTGCAAAATAGTTGTTGATTGTACCTATAAAATGCTAAACTATCAACTGTTTTTTGAGTTGTATGGTATTTAGCAACAGCATGTCTCAATAACCTCCATTCGCTTTTCTCGGCATAGTCTCTGTGTGGGGAAAAAAGAATGCTACAATACTGCCTGTGCATTTTCCTGACCTGTAGGCAGCCATAGTGGAGGCACCTCAGAATGAAGGAGTCTGTTTCCAGCTCCTCATAAGAGTCACGTACTGTTTTCTAGTGAGAGAGACTACAGAATATTCCCATATGAATTTCTAGGAGAAATGCAGATTTTAGGAAAGTATGCAAAATGGCTTATCAGTTTTCATTTATTTTCTTTCACTTACTGAGTTATATTCAAAGTATTACTTAAACAGTAATTGTAATTTGTTGTAGCTATCCTAAATTTTTTTTATAGCAGCGGTTGGTGTAGCAGTGCTGATTCCTTATGTATTTAAGCCTGCATAACACTTTTTATGTATGTTTCAGAGGAGGAAATCAGTAATATGAGGCTTGAACTGGAGAAGTATGGTATTCAGATGCCTGCCTTCAGCAAGATTGGAGGAATTCTTGCAAATGAACTTTCTGTGGATGAAGCAGCACGTAAGGAAAAAATGGGAGTGTTGTTTTATGTGATTATTCAAATCAGCAGATGACATTTTTTTTAAGTGTGGATTTAATGCCTCTTGTTGTAAGACAGTACAGGCCTTTTGGAAGACTGGGAGGAGCGTTTTCTTCTTTGCCTTATGTATTTTTATTTTATTTTTTCTTTCTGGAACATGATGATTTGACTAGCTAGAGTATACTACTAGGAAATAGGCTGCTGGTTTTTGTCAAGAACACAAAGCCGTGATGAAATGAGAGGTACTTCGATAGTTCTTCTGCTTTCCAGTTAGTTTCCAGATAATTATTCTGCTCTTTCCAGTTAAGTTCTCAGTTTTTAACAGAGCTGTTGTGTTTGGGGCTAACTGGCAAACTGTGTCTTGTTTTTCAGTACATGCTGCTGTCATTGCCATTAATGAAGCAATTGACCATCAGGTTCCAGCTGACACTCTTATGGCAATGAAGAACCCTAATGCCATGCTAATAAATCTTGATGATCAACTGGAATCCATTTACCAAGACACACTCTACAGAGCAAAGCAAGACAAGATGGAGAATGCTAAAAACAGAGTAGGTCAATTCTTCTTTCAAACTATCTATTTGCATGCATTGTAATTTTGTATTGCAGTGTAAACTGACAAATTCACAGAATGTGTGTTACAGTCCTGTATGTATAGAGTTAGGTGGATTTACTCCTGGTGGTATTCTAGTATGTTCCCCAGTAATCTGTCTTCCTGTTGCAGAAGACAGGCAGCAGTTAGCTGTGTTACCCTGTTTAGTTGTCTGAAAGACGGGCCGCATAGATACAGAATTCATGTCAGCCTTTATATGTTGGGAATGCTGTCCCTCTGTTTTCATACAATGTGGATATGTTTTCCACTGAAATGATGAGCAAAACTGACTGATGCTCTCATAAAGGGTCAGTGTTGCTTTAGAACACTGTATATCAAACACATAGCCTAGCTGTGTGTACTGGAGTGTTCTATGTGTACTATGTTCTGGAGCTCTACTGTGTGTTCATGTAGAGCCATTACATTGAAATAAGGTGTTTCTAGGCTCTCTGTATCAGAGTGTGAGTATACTTACTTTATATGTATTTACTTCTAGGACTTCATTTTGCATGTGTAGAGGAGGCCTGTCTGTGACCTATCAGAGTTCTATATAGATATACGGTTATCCTCCTGACATTTTCAATGAGAGGATCTATGAGGGCAAAGGAGACTAGAAACACTGATTAGTTTTTATTTCTTCTACAGATTGCCTCAGAAAATTCAGAGAGAGAGAGAGATGTGTATGAAGAACTTCTGACTCAAGCTGAGATTCAGGGAAACATTAATAAAGTGAACAGTAGGTATCATGCCAAAGTAATACTCTTAAATAAAAGAGTACTTAGAAACGATACTTATGCTCCTCCTTGCTTTCTGTAATGCTAACAAAAGTGGAAGGCAGCTCCCCTGTTTTTGTGGGTTTTTCTGGCGAAGGGGAGGTTTTGGTGGTTTGTTTTGGTGGGTTTTTTTTTTTTGTTAACCCAGTACGTAGTTGTAAGCTGAATGCATTTTGACTTCTGTTGCCCTTCCTTTAGGAAATGGATTGTCCATGTTGCTGGCCCCCCAATTCTTCAGTAGTGCATGCTGTTTCCAACTTTCAGCCCCTTTTTCAAGTGTTATTTTGCAATTGACTTTAGAAGTCTTCCATTCAGATCACATACATAACTTGATATCTACCAAGACTATTTCTTTCTGAGCAGTAGACTACATAAACCACGGGAGTTGCTCATTTAATGTTTCTCAAAACTCTTACTGTTGCAGCACATGCAGCCATATCAAAGATTGACCTAGCTTTGGAACAAGGAGATGCATTAGCACTCTATGAAGCTTTGGCAACACCAGCCCTGGGACTCCGAGGATTGGTACGAGAAAATTGCGACTGGTATTTCAAGCAGTTTTTGAGTGACAGACAGCAGAAACAGGAGGTATGGAAAAGTCCAGATTACCCTGATTCATGAGGTTCCCCCTCCCCCCTTTCACCGTACCACTGTATACTAATCGCTTGCTAGATACCTGCATTACAGTTTAGTGTTGGTTTGAAAAAGTTAATGCTGAGAGACAGAAGCATACAGTAAGCGTATTTATCCTTTAGTTTTCATCTCTGCATATGAAAGGCCAGTATAATGCTTATATATATATATATAATTAAAATACTTTTACTAAACCTTAAAATACTAACTAGTGTGTATAGAGCAGTGTGTCTTGCCTCTCACTTGACTATTGTCAGTACCCAAATAATGTGGATGTTTGTGGTTTATAAATACCTATCAGATAAGCATAAACTCCTTTCACTGTGGAGAATCCCACCATACACCATTTGTAGACGTGGTGCTTAGGGCTGTGGTTTACTGGTGGACTTTGCAGCGCTAGGTTTGCAGTTGGACTCGATCTTACAGGTCTTTTCCAACCTAAGTGATTCTGTTTCTATAACTATTTAACCTTAGTTTCTCATTTCAAGCCAACTCTTCCGTGGATTTTATGTGCAGGCTGCTTATGTATGCTGTTTATAAAACGCACAGAATAGCTTTTAAAGCCAGCATTGTTTCAATTATCGCAATGTCATGTATGTCAATAGGAGAAAATACGCTGATACAAAGATGGTTATTACTGTTGCATCTCTTTAATGAATGATATTTTTTAAAAGCTGCAGCAAGGTAAACAAGTAAAATAGCGCATGTGTTTGGATTCAGGAAAAATGCAGACAGGTCAGTTATACGTTACAATGAACTAGATCTTGGGAACTGTGGTAGATGCTTAGGTGCTTGTATGTTGTAAGCAGAAAATGCAGTGATGTGACCCAACAGCGCCTGCTGGAAGACCTGTTGAGGAGGAGGAGATGAAATGGCTTTTGCACTGTAGGAAGTGTAGAAGGACCTAGGAAAGTTCAGACTGCATAATTACAGTAAGAGGCTGAAGAAGCATATTTGTTCTTGAGACCTTTGAACCACAGTTTAGAGCAGAAGTGGTATATGTCAAGCAAGCAGAGCACTGAATCTGTAGTAAGGCCTGGCAGTTTAAGTTGAGGTCCTGAATAAATGTAAAGTTTGAAATTCTGTTTATTTTTGGAGAGGGTAGCTATGCATTGTCATAAGGCTTTTAAATCTTAGCACTGTTAAATCATGAGGTACTGGAGCAGACCTCACTGATAGTATGACTCTTAAATCGCCAGAGCTGGCAGGTGGGAAACAAACATTCAGTGTCAGGCACCAAGGATCATACGTAATTCACTGTTGTAAGCCACTGCTTAGCTGAGTAGTGTGTCTTTCAGCATATTTAAATGCATATTTAATGGCAGCAGTTAAAGGCATGAGAACAAATCAGAGTGTGTTGTCAAACTGTGTTGACAAACCTGATGCGAGCCTCAGAATGCTGTTCACACTGCCTTCCTCACAAAACTGCCCTTTTAGTTCTCTGTGAAGTCAGCAAACATCAAGCTTCTGGGTTGACCTTTCTTACGCAGTACGTGTAAGAATGAAGGAGGTGATCAAACCCCATACCATGTTTATTCCCAAATTGTTGAAGGTATCTGGTGATCATGTCTCCAAGTGAGGAAGTGGTCAGCTGGGTTGGGAAGCAAAGGGTGTAGAGTGGTGTGGATGAGAGACACCCTGAAATCAGCAAGACAGGGCTGAAGGGGACCTACCTCTAGCGTCTGTCCAGAAGCGATGAGAGCAGTGTTATAAGGGAATCTCTTACCCATTTCCTGGAAAGTCAACATGACCAGGTGCCTCTCTGAAGTGCTTGTACACTACTGCATGTAGGGTGGGGAATGATTAGGAGGCATTAGAGGTCTGTGTGCAGCGACAGAGTTGTGCTATCACTGGGATCACAGAGATGTGGTGGGATAGCTACCAGAACTGGATGCTGCCATCAGTTGGATACAGGCCTGTTGGGAAGATCAGGATGGGGTGGCGATGAGGGGAAGTAGCCCTTCGTGTGAGAGAGCAGCTGGAATGCATGGTGCTCTGTCTTGAGACGTATGATGAACCAGTTGAGAGCTTATGGGTCAGGATTAGCAGGCAGACCAACGTGTATGACATTGTGGTGGGTATCTGCTGCAGACTGCTTGATCAGGCAGAAGTAGATAAGGCCTTCTTCAGACAAGTGGAAGATGCCTTGTGTTCACAGGCCTGAGTCCCTCTGGGGGGACTTGAACTGGCTGATCTGCTGTAAGGACAACACAGTGCACAAGCAATCCAGGACATTTGTGGAGTGCGCTGGTGATAACTTCTTGGCATATTTAACAGAGGAGTTGATGAGGAAAGGTCCTTTGCTGGACCTAATACAGACAAGGAGGAAGTAGTTGAAGATGGGAAGGTCAGGGGAAGCCTTGGGTGCAGTGACTATGAGGCAGTGGGATGATAGAGTTGAGGATCCTGAGAGGAGGGAACTAGGTAAAAAGTGGGATCACAGCTCTGGCCTTCAAGAGAGCCTGAAGACCTGTTCGGGGATCTATTTGGAAGAATCCTGCAGACTGTACTCCTGGAAGAGAGGTCCAGGAGAGCTTGTTGACTTTTCAAGGATCACCTCCTCCAAGCTTGAGAATGGCCTGTCTGCATGAGCAGAAAGTCAGGCAAAGGTGGCAGGAGGCCTTCATGGGTGAACCAGAGAACTTCCCACAAAGCTCAAACAGAAAAAGGAAGCAGGATCAGGTGGCTCAGGAGGAATACAGAGATGCCATCTGAGCATGTGGGGTGGGGTTAAGAAAGCTGGAAGCTGAAGCCCAACTGGACCTGAATCTGGCAGGGAACATGAAGGGTAACAAGAATGACTTCTACATAGATATATCGACAGCAAAAGGAAGACTAGAGAAATACCTGGGACGGCTGCTGAATGGGGAAGGGCAGCAGATGACGTGGATCGCAAAGGCTGTGGTACTGAATACTTTCCTTGCCTCTACTGATACGATTTTTTTCTTGCGAATCCCAGGCCTCTGAGACCAGTGGGAAAGTACAGAACATGAAGATATACCTATCAGTAGAGGAGGACTGAGTTAGCTTTGTGACTGTACCTGATACATTCTCCCACTTTGCACAGTCCCTCCATAAAGCTCATTAGGACCTGCATTTCTACTAACTTAACATGTCCTCTTCCCTGAACCCTGTCAAAATCTATTTGCATCAATATAAGTTGATATATATATATATATAGGTATACAATACCTTTTTTTAGTAGACCGTTACAGCTTTTTCTGCTGGACTGCACCTTTTTTGTGTTCAGGAGGATTCCTCAATCTGAAAGGCATACAGCAGTAATTCAGAGCCACTCTTGATTATTTATTTATTTATTTTTATTTGTTGGGTGTGGGTTTTTTTTTTTTGATGTGATGCAAGATTTGTTTGGTCAATAGCTAAACAATGTTCCTAAGAGAATAATTCCTTACAGAAAATGTGCTGTTTTGGGATAAAGGATGTGTGTATTGCTGTTATACCCTTCTGTGGGGATATGAGGAATTCTACAGCACACAGCCTCGCAGCTGTTGCTATTCAGAAGATTTGTCACTTAACTCTGAAGAATGATCTTCACAAGCTGTGTTTCTTGGGACCTACAGTTAAGATAAAACAGGAAAAGTGGGGGCTTTTTTAAAAGTCCTACCAAACTTTGGTGTGGCAGAAACTCTGAGTAGTTGTCCAAAGATGTCTCTAGGGATGAAACAGGACTGGGAAGATTTTTACCAAGTTTTTTAGCAGCCACAAAACCCAAGTTCAGCTGTGTTCTAAACTGCCAAGTCAGATTGCACATGATTCCAGAATGTAATTGAAGGGTTTTGTTACATGAATGTGGTCTATTGTTGCTTTTGGAGAATTGCCATCTTTACTGTGTGAACTATACGAAGGGGCGTGACCTATATGGCTACTACCCAAGTTGTTCAAGCCCTCCTGCTTCCCAGTCAATCAGTCTCCTTTTCTGATTGTATTCATGTGGTACTGTGTAGTCCAAGAAGCATGTATGTATAAGCCAAAACTGCATGTTGTTAATTTTTGACATTTTGCTACCTCTTTTGTAGCTCAGAGGTAAAATGGAGCATTAATTAATTAGTGTGCCACTTCATGGCAAACTATACAAGTACTAATTTCACTCCAGCACACAGTTCGTGTACAGGGAGTCTTTTCCTACAGAATTGTCCCCTTTGTCTTAAATGTTTTACAATTTTGGAAGCTGGGTCTTGACTTTAACTGCTGTGTTCATCAGACTGCACTTCTAATAGTGTAAAAGGAATTGCAATGTATAAATACAGCCTTTCAGCATATGAACTGAGAATCTGGTGAGTAATTTCTATCTTCCTCACATATGTGGCATTATTTGTTTGTAGAAGCTATGTGGCATTAGAGCGTTTTAAGGAAAAGCTGGTTGGTTTGGTTTTTTATTGAGCTATTTGAAGTGAGTAAGCTGACATCATTTCACCTTCCTGGTTTCTTTTTTTTTTTTCTTAGGCTGGCCTTACAGGTCCTTTGCAGAAGGAAGAGTTGCAGTCGGGAGTGGATGCTGCTAACAGGGCAGCACAACAGTATCAGCAAAGTAAGGATCAGCAGAAATTACTGCAGTGAAGTGGCCATGGATGTGATCAAAAAGATGAGATGACACAATATTTGAGTCTATGTGGGGATACATGAAGTCTCTCTCAAACCATTATGAATGTCCTTTTAAGTACTTCGTGGCTGCTAAGAACACTAAAGAGAGACTTGCCCTGATGATTTAGTGTCTTTTATCCAGCTCTTACAGTACTGCTGGAGATAATAGCATATAATTTGAAATATTAAGAAACATGGACCTTCGTCATCCACCTTAAATTACCTCTTTTTCTAGAATGTTTGGATAAGTTTTTGTGGTATGGATCTGTGAAGGAGATCTGGATTGCTCCATGAGGTGTGAAAGCTAGGTTACCTGCTGACCATTGACATAAATCTTACTTGGTTTGAGCTACAGAACATTTAACTGTTTCTAAATATCACGTAGCAAATAAAATACAGATCACAATGGCTGATTGTTTTTTGATTGATGCTTCTGACACCATGCAGAGCTCTTTTCTGGAGAAGACTGTTCAGTTCTGGCTGTGCAAGAGGAATGAGTTCAATTTATAATAGGTAGAAAGGAGACTGCTAGAGATCTGGGGAGAGAGGGTTTAGAATGCAAGAGGAAAATAGTGAATGCCTAATAACTAGGAGGCTGCCTGCAAAGTACCTTACTTGTTCAATGTGGAGCTCAGCATTTGTTTACCTATGTGTGATATTTTAAAGTTAGCCAATGTGTACCCACTATAGAGTGCCTGTTACTGCCTTGAGCAGAAGAGACACAGGAAGAAAAAGCTGTTACTACTCCTCCGTCCAAAAATTTGCAATCATGAAGCTTCTTACTATCAAAAGACTGAAACAGAGAAACAATCCATTGATAACCAAGCAAAAAGGTGAATTGGTTTTAAACATGAGCTTTATTGTAAAGAAGGCATTATGTATTTTAGTTGTCTACAGTAGTGGAAGACTAAGTGGGAAAGTATGGATCAGAAAGCTTCACTCACTTCCTGAAGCTAAGGAAATTATTCTTTTCCTTGTTAGGTATCTGATTATTGAGTAGAATAAAAGTGCTCTTATTACTGGGGAGTCAACTGTCTGCCTTCCTCATTTTTTGTGCTACCTCTTTGAACTTCTAGGGCTGGCAGCAGTAGCCAGAATTAATTCTGCAATTCGAATGGGTGATGCTGAGAAGACTGTGACAGAAATGATGAATCCAGAGGCGCAGTTACCAGAGGTTTATGCATTTGCTGCAGATCTTTACCAAAGGGAGCTGGCCACCTTGCAGCAACAGAGCCCTGAAGTAAGTACCACGTGCTCTCCTATTTCTGGAAGTTGGTGTGGATCACCGGCCCTACCTTCTCTGTTTCGTTCAATGTGTTCTCTGGAACAAACTTGTCTTGAGTCTTCATAGAACTGTTTTGGTGTTCAGTCTGTTCTGTTGTGCAGTTTAATTCCTAACTCTTGAGCTGCTTGTCCCTATAAGAGATTCTACTTTAATCTCTTACTTGGTGTTCTAGCTTTGTTTATGATACTCAGCTTTCTACTTTCATGTCATAAAGGTTGTCCCTTTGCTTTGTTAAGCCACTACTCTGACAACTACTCTATTCCGTGTTGCATGTGCAGCAATAGTTTGTAAAGAGCAAGTGGAATTAATTTGTTGTCCTCTTTGTATGCAGGGTAACCTCACTCATCCAGAATTATCTGTTGCTGTAGAGATGCTGTCTTCTGTGGCCCTGATTAATAGGGCTTTGGATTCAGGGGATGTGAATACAGTGTGGAAACAACTGAGCAGTCCTGTCACAGGGCTTACAAACATTGAGGATGAGAACTCTCAGAGGTGGATATTTCAAGGGATCATGTCTTTCTTTGATTTTGATTATGTTCTGTCGCTTCTTGAATGCTTTTTTCCCCTCTTACACTTAATGTTCTTTCTACATTATTTATTACAGTATTGATTTAATCTCCGTTGGCTCTTGCATCTTGTAGTTGTGATTACTGTTTCTTACTGGTCTGATTTCTGTGCCATCTTACAACACTTTCTTGTGAAGTTCACATTAAAGCCATGTTGTGGTACAATTAGGTTGTCGCCGATAATACACCAGCTCACCCACTGTGTTCTTTGCCCTGGACCACCATTCAGTGTTTTACTGCTCTTGTCTGTTATTTCACATTTGGGCTGACCATCCTGCATGCAGCCTTTCCTCTTTCTCTTCTGCCCCCTTTTCATATTTGTTCCAGTTTAAACCCTTACGTTACCTCTCCCACTCTGTGCACAAATCTCATGCCATGTTATATGTTCCCTGGCCAGCTTGTTGCGATGTGATGTTTGTTGGTTTTGGTTTTTGTTCTTTGACAGATACATCGATGATTTGATGAAGCTGAAAGCTCAAACACGTGCAGAAGGAAATGAATTTATCACATGGAATGATATCCAGTCATGTGTTGATCGTGTGAACATAGTTGTGCATGAGGAACATGAAAGTAAGTTTGCTCGATTTATGCTTGACTGATCCTAGCTCATAAGGAATTCTAAAATTAGGTGCATGTCAATACAAGAAGTTATTGATTGACTTGTAGTTGAGTCATAGATTAGATGTCTAGGAAGATCTTAGTTGTAGCAAGACTTGGTGGTCTGTAATATAAAAGGCTTGATAACAGGACTGTTGATGGAGAGATCAGGCAGTCAGGAGTGTCTGTGGTATTGAAATCAGTATCTCCAAACAGTTTATTAATCCTTCCAATGCAAATTTCAACCCTTTTGGGATAACAAAATATGCTGTCTGCTGCCAGTGTCTAGGATTAGTCTAGAATATTTCCTAATTTTGCTTCAATCTCTCAAATGTAATGAAAACTATTAACAAAATCTCTGAGTTAATTGTAGTCTAGTCTGGGAGTACTCCATCCTTTTTCCTCATTTGCTGTGTTCAGTAGAAGTCACTTTTTTTTGAAGTCTTGTTCTCTCTTTGGTTGCCATCTCTGGCCTGTTCAGGTTTTCCTCTTCTCCCTTTTAGTCCTTCTTTTGAACATACTTTGGCCTTTTTACATTTACAATATTTAGTGTTCCACAGGCTCAGTCCAGGATGCCCCTCTACTCTTCATCTGTGGGTACTCTGACCTGCAAATGCAAGCTAAGCTACCCGTCTTTGTGTTGATGACTCTCAGATGTAATGATCTGTCAGATGCATTTCTGTAGTGGATGAGGAGCTTGAATGAAAAAGAGATGAGTTTATTTCCAGGTCTTATTCTCAGTCCTTTAACGCCTTGCTGTATTAAAACTACTTCAAAATTACAGTTTATTTGAAGATCAGCAGTGCAAATATTGCATCAAAGAAAGAGGCTTTTGGAGTTACTTTGATTCAGGGATAGGTCAACAGAGATGCCCAAAAAAGTTTATTCTGAAGTGCTGTCTGTTCAACAGTTATGTATTCAGATGTTTTTGCTTAAAACATTTGATACAGGTTTTTATTTTTTCAAAGAACATTTAATTATCTCATCAGTGTGATGCCATTCAAATTCAAAGTTCAAGATACTGAGACCCAAATCTCAAATTAGAGTTGAAATGGAAAGTGCTGATCTCTTAAGAGGTTAATTGCTTTGTTTACAGTTAGTTCCATCAGGAAATTAGAAGCTTTTATTTTCTGTTTTAACACTGTATATGACTACTAGTTGTTAAAACCAGTATCTATAAAAGCTGAAATGACTGATAACTGATCTTCTGACCAGTAGAAGAATATGCCTGCACAGCTGTTGCCTTTTAGTACAAGATATTAGTAAAGTGCAAAAAAATCCCTGATAGGAAAATACACAAAAACCCATAGAAGTTATAAGTGTATGCAGCAAGTGCGAGTAGCAAAACAAATACTCTTGAAGGAAAAAATTCGTGATGCAAGCTGAGAAATGTGAATGGGTGTTAACCTAACTTCTATGCTTCTTCTAGTTCTGCATTTTTTTCATTTCTAATTTTTAGTAGTGTTTATGTTAATAAGTGTGTCTTTATCAGTGATAAAAGACTGGGATTGAGCGTAACGATGAAAATTTCAGCAAAACAGAAAACTGGAGTAATTCGCCTTTCTCTAAGACAGTGTTGACTTAAAATCCAGAGTGGAGATAGAGGAGTCATTGAAAATAGCACAATTAAGCCAGCTTATTCTTAGGTAGATCCTTGTAAGGTTCTATATCAGGTGGTTTAACTTGCTATTAATTTTTTTCAGTTTCATTAGCGGACCGTAATTTTTGGTTGTGACCAGTACTGAAAACCTCCTGCATGTGCAAGTAGTGTGACATTTAATTTCAAGCCATTTTTGTAATATTTAGCTCAAAGCCTTGCATCGTAAGGGGGGAGAGTGTTGTTGCAAATGTGGAGGTGATGATAAAGTTTATATTGTACACTGAGACAAACAGGTGTCTTCTTGCCACTTCTTGTTGTGTAGTTGGTGAGTTGTGTTTCACCTTGAAAAGACTTTATACTCTAGAGAGGGTTACATTTTAATTTAAGAGCTGCTATCTTGATTAAATTGTTTCCTGGATCTCCAAATAGACGCTGGTTTTCCTGTTTGGGTCACATGAGCAGATTTGAGGAAACCACGCAAACACAGACCCACACTGGTGCCTGCACACGCCAGTCTCATAGTATCTTTTCTATGTAAGAGGTCACAGCAGCAGTCTAAAAGTTTGTGTAGTCCCAGCACCCTGTTTCTTATAGCACTCCTTATGCTGTAGAAAAGGCACAGGAAATCCTATAATGACATAAGCTGTTCTCACGGGGAATTTCTTAATTCTTTGGTCTGCTTCATATATGTCCTTATGCAAAGACACTTTTTTTATCTCCTGTCTATGAATAAGTTAAATTAGTCCCAAGTAGGTCCTCAAGGCATACAAGCATATATTTTTCATTTCCGCTATCCTTGTCGGTAGATTCAAATTAAAAAATGCTTTCTCACGAGGAGCTGTAATATATTGTTGTTCCATGAAGTAATCTTGTCATGCCCATCAGAATTACTACTTACATTCTGTGCCTTTTCCAAAGTCAAACAGTTATTATATCTGCTTTTTGACAAAAACCATGCCATCATTTTAGCAGTTCTGGTTCTTGCAGTGTCCTCAATGTATATTTTTCCCTAATTTCATGCAAATACCACTTCTTCCCTAAGAGGTTCTGTTTTTCATACAAACTTTTGTGATTCACTTTCCTGTGTAGAAGAAAAAAGTCACAGTCTTCGGCTACATTAACCAAAATTGGAAATCTCCACGCTAAGGTCCTTGCTTTCTTTTGTCTAAAAGATCTCTTTATTCTGTACTGATCAAACCATGATTTGAATTGATCCTTCTTTAAGCAGGGAATTGAATCAGATAACCTCTAGGGTCCACCTCAACCCAAGTTATTTTGTGATTCGCAGGAGATGGTTTCTGTAGGTAGGGCATGTATGATGTAGACTCTGTTTGCATTTAGCTAACTATAAGATAGGTATTTTTGTTTATTTTTATTTAGCTGAATGGTAAATTTTACTGGACTTGAATAGCATCCACATCTCTGATAATACAGCTAATAGTACATATATTCAATAAAAATTTTCTGAAATATGAAGTTACTATTTTTAAGTGGTATTCTATACGAATCTTTAGCTTTATGTGAAGATTTCTTTCTAGAGAAGTCAGAACCTTGGAAGACTGTAACCTATGAACTCTGGCCATTTGGGCTTTGATAGTTCTCTTCCAGTGGCCCTGAGTTGGATGTCTGAGGACTCAATTCTATCCCTGCATGTGGTCTCCCTGAGTCCTCTTTTTTGGCCACCCCGTTTTTTTAATTGCAGTGCCGCAGGCATTATGACTATTTTCAGGTGGAGCAATAGTCTTGCTTTCTTTATAAGTAAATAAAGTTTTCTGTTAAAAAATATTGCAGTTCTCAGCCGATACCTGGTTTAGGAAGGACTAACTGCACTTGTCTTGTGAAACAATGCTTATGATTATTGTTGACCAAAAATGGAACTTTGCGTTTCTCCCCCTACACTGTTCTCCCTAGGGATTTTGGCAATTGGTCTTATAAATGAAGCTCTGGATGAAGGGGACACTAAAAAGACTATTCAAGCCTTACAAATTCCTGCAGCAAAATTGGAGGGTGTAGCCCGAAAGGTAGCACAGCATTACCAGGATACACTACTTCGAGCCAAGAGAGAGAAAGCACAGGTGAGTGCAAGTAAATGCCACCTCTCAAAAAACCTTTACGTCTGTGTAATGGGCTTATTACTCATCCTGAAAGCCAGGAATCAAAACTGGAAGTGGAGAGCTGGGCATTCATACATACCATCAACTGATCTTACCCAGTCGGTTTGGATCTTTCTATACTAGAGAAAGAGATTTGCAGCCAGACCATATGAATCTTCATGAACTACAGAGATGGGTATAAGGATATTATACCCATAATATCATGCTAATATAAGCATGAGGTGGCTTGCTACAGCTAATTGTGGGTCCAGAATGAGATGTGTGTCTTGTTTGTGAAGAAATAATTTGCTTCATCTGTTTTCACAAGGAGACCATGTTCATTCTAGGAGCTCTGAACTTCTGAATGCAAGTTTGCTGCAAGCTTAAGTATTATTTTTCCAGTGTTCTTTGTTAAATGTAGTCATAGGCATAGTTATATACGGAGAAAAGAAAGTTTCTGAAAGTAGAAAAATCTGTTAAGGGATAAATTAGAAAAAATAATTGAAGCAAAATACATGCTACTAGCAAAATATGTACTGATGCCTCTTGTTCACCTGGTGACACTTCTATTGCTAGTGACTTTTTGAGCGCTCATTGTTTTTCTTATTAGCCAAGGACTTCTACCTACTTGTACATAGTTGCCGCTTTCAATAACTGACTGAAGGTGAAGGTGGGGAGAGGAAGGGCAAGTCTTATCTTACGGGTTTAGGAAAGGCGATGAGACTGTGCCTGTGTATATGCAACTGATTGAGTAGTGTAGATGAGATTCTGACTTCTTTTTCTAATCTATTTGCAAAGAAGTAGCAGATGTCTCAGCTTTCAGTGGCTTGAGAGTGGTTTGGGGTTTTTTTTCTGCTGTGAAGCTCATTGCTCTAATACCAATGCAGAATTTTGCATGGAGACTGAGATCTACATTGGTATAAGATCAGAACGCTGATATATATATTTTTTTTAATTATTTTGACTAAAGGTAAATCCACATGATGTCAATAGCTGAAAACTATACATTTTTGATGAAAATCATTAAGCAGCTTCCCCAAGGACCCTGAACGGGTTAATGTTTCTCAGGAACCCATTTTGTGCTGAAGCATTTCCTCCTGCTGAGTCAGAATGAAATAATGAACTCTCTTTAGTTCGAGTAAGCTTCTGCCAGGCTGTGCTGGTAACTTCTCAGTTGGCATGAAATTACCTTATTTAGGCATGTGTTCAGTTTAGGGCTTCTCCTAGCAGCATGGTAATAATTTCAGAAATTGAAAGATCATATTATAAAGTAACTTAGTGGGGAAAATAGCCACTATCTGAAGTCAGTTGTTACTTGCTAACTAGTGATTTTGGTACTTCGGGGCTGAGAGGGGTTGTAGTTCACCGCAAGACGTTGTTCAGTTGCTTATGTGAATGGGGAGCGCTGTGTGATGCACGTTTCTCACATGACGAGGAGAGAGAGAAAAACAGTAGACTCTGTAATAGGTTGCACTGTGTACCTTCCGAAAAGCCTGCAACAGTAAATCCATAGAAAACCATGGGATGGTTTTGATAGTCTTTGGGTTGATTTTTGCTGGTAGAGATTACAGTAGAGGAAGTTGTTTCTTTGATTATTCTCCCCCACTCCCTGGACAAGAGTTTCACTGTTGCTGGTACTCCTGTGGGACCCTCTGGGCTTTCAGATGAGACTTGCCTGTGAAAGGCGTGTTGGTCTCTTGAATGAGATATCAGTAAGCATGGCAGCTTCAGACCCACCAAAAGAGTGGGGAAAAATGTGGAGGGCATGTAAAGAAATGTTAATTTTCAGTCTGGCCCTAAAGCTCTTGAACACTGTAAATAGTGGCTTTTTTTGTGCAGTGTGATTATTATTCCATACCAGAAATAAATTTCCTGTGTTCTGTTTGTATGACGAGAGTTGTCAGAGAGGTGGCAGTTGTGTCTTGGCACTTCTTTCAGTAGTTACCTACAGGAAGCAACAGTGGGTGGGGAGAAGGCTACACTTGGCAACTGCTGGATCATTGTTCTTTATGTATATTTTGGGACTGGCTAAACACTTGTCTCTTTCCTCTTCTCAAATTTCTGCATGTAATATTAGTTGACTGGATTTCTTCAAATCCCAACCAAAATACAGGATACTGTGGGATCACTGCTCCTTGACAAACAATCTCTTAAACAGCAACTTGAAACATGGCTTTGAGCATGTACACCCAGCCACCATATGTACAATGCTTTTTGGTTTGCTAGTTTGTACAGACTTGTGAACTTCTGTGTACAGGAACAATAACAGCCTGATGTGGCATTAGTTACCTGAGAGTTTTTAGCTTCTGCACAGAGATGTGCATCAGCAGCTTTCTGTTCTAAGAACTCTTTGTAACCGTGTTCTGACAAAGGACTAACTTCTGTTCCTTGAAAGTCATGTCCTCTTAGCAAGTAGGGCTTTAGGACTAACCAGTACTGAGTCCTTGGCCTTGTGTTCTCTTTGCATATCAGAGTGGTTCCCACTGACAGAATTTCGTCTTCATTCTGTTTCCTGAAAAGAGTATTTGATTGGGAGGTATTGAGTCTGGTAATGCCCTAGTAGTCTTTACTAGTCACAAATGCACATGTCTTTGTGTTGGAGTCAGTTAGAAAGACTGAAATGCTTCCTGTTCCCTCTGATACAGAAAACTACAATATTGACTATCGTTGATTACAGATTATTTTACTTTGCAAAAATAGTGATACTTTTCTCCTCATGCTATGTATATTTTCTGCATCGTATATTCTCTTCAGGACACACAGGATGAAACAGCTGTACTTTGGCTAGATGAAATTCAGGATGGGATTCATAGGGCTAACAAGGACACAGAGGAGTCGGAGAGATGTAAGTATTGTCACACAAAATTGCAATTAATCCCCATTATCAACCAAATACTGGTTACTTCAGGAAATGTTGGGAGCTGGAAATGTCATGTAAATGTGACAAAGGACATCAAATGTGCTTATGTGCTTCTGGTGTAATAATTTTTCTTTGAAGAGTGATTCTTCACACACTGAATTTCTTACATTTTGGAGGGATATGCCATTTTTCCAGTTTTGCATGTGACAGTGTTGCCTCCTTTGGCAAACCTCTATCACATTGTTTGTCATTTGCAACTAATTGGGTGTGTGGGTGGTTAAGTATGAGATTGTTCACATGCAGAATTTAAATGGTGTTTTCCAGTGCACGTTACCTTTTAGTTGTGTGGCATACTGTTGTCTTCTCTTGCTTCTATTAAGTATTTCTAGACTACGCCACATCTTTTTCAAATGCAGACAATCACACACATCAGTGATACCCACCTTTGCTCCTCAGCGCAGTTTGCAGGTGGACTGGCCTGCCCATCATTACATCCCAGTCTTTATAATGATGTCATTTCTGTCTCCAGAATCAGTGAAGTAATTACTACTCTTTGCTGAAGTTGGGGTTTTTTTTTTTAAACTGATGTTTTTGTGGGGGTGTTTTGGTTTGGGTTTTTTCTTGTTGTTCCTGACAGAAGCATTCTCTTTAACAAAATGTGAGGGTTTTTAAAGTCTTTTGATATATTCTGATGGCCTGTTCTGTGTATACGCTGTTGGTTTGCTGGGTACCAAGGAATCATGGCAAGGAACATTTGGTCAAAACCAGGATTAAAGTATGTGCCCTTAAGCCTGAATAAGATCTTCAGATACCCTTATCTATCCATGTATGAACAGACATTTTTGCAGTCTTACCTACTGCTGAAAATTACTGTATTTGACGTTCGCTGTGTCAGAGTGATTCCTGTGCTCTTGTGAATACATCTGTATTTGAGTTGCGGTTGTGGAGTAGCCCTGGAATGACATGTTGTTATTTTCCTCTTCCTCTGCCCTCTGTCTTTCCCCAATCAGGTTTTTGAATTGTTAACAAACTACTCCATACTTTTTTTCACTAGGGATGGATGGTACTAGTTGTTGAAAAGGCCCCTTTTGAGTTGTGACTTGCTCTGCCAGAAAAAACTGCCTTAACTAAAATGGATGTCAGCGTAGAGCTAAAACATTGTGTGTTGCTGAGAAGTATTGGTGGTAAATCAGCACCATACTGGCACTTGGGGCACACAAATTATGTGCTGCCAGGTGCAGTACCACATACGGTTGGACACTGGATACGGAAGAGGCCTCCATGCTGCAAGTTGCCTGATTGTTTTTATTTGTATTTTGTATTTATATAAACTTAAATATTTGTGTGTATACACACCAACTGTAAGCAGGTGTTCACAGTTGCCTTGCTCTATTCTGTTGTTCTGTGTTTGCTGTGAGTCACTGAGCCCCTGAATGCCAAGATAACCTGCTTCCTTGTGTTATCCAAGTCTCTTTAGGAATTCTGGCCATTAATGAAGCAGTAGATCATGGTGATGTGAGCCAGACCCTAAGTGCCTTGCGTTCACCGGATGTTGGGCTATATGGAGTCACTCCAGAATGTGCTGAGACGTACCAGCGAGAGCTGTCAGAAGTTAAGAGAAGAAAAATGGCAGCAGGTAAAGGTCAAGTAGCTAACAGTGAAATAAATTCAATATTATTGGATGTGGAATCAGAACCAGAAGTGAAAAAGACTCTGGGGAGAAGTCGTGTGTTACAGGTGGCAACTGTGGATGCTTTGTGAACTAAGTTTTTAAAAAGTGAATAGTAGAATGTTGTCCACTTGTAGGATGTGTTGTGTTTAGGTAGTTGTCGTATGAGGTCATTAGGGACTTGGAAACATTCCTTCTCTTGCTTGGAGGAAGGAGCATCTGTATATGTGGATTTCCTAGTTGCAACATTTGTATGTGGGACAGATAAGACACTTGTCTGTTATTGAGACTTACACTTCAGTTTCTGCTCTTAGGGGGCGATGGCAGTGAATGGGTGAAACACTGGGTGAGAGGAGGCTATCATTATTATCATAACCTGAGGACCAAAGAGGGAGGATGGGATGAACCAGCGGATTTTGTGCAAAATGACGTGCAGCTGTCACGGGAGGAGATACAGGTAGCGTAGATAACACATGCTCTTTCTCTGAAAAGATGATGTTCCTACTGTTCCCATCCTTAATGCAGCTCTTAAGAGAAAATGCCTCAATGCCATAGTCACGTTAACAAGTTTAGTAACTCATTTATTTCACTGGGTGTCATCAGATTTGTGTGTGTCAAAACTCCTTCTCCCATTTCAGAAAAATTCATCCTGTCGGTCCATGGTGTTGTGAAAGGCAATGTTGAAGTTTCCTGTAAGCACGATACAGAAAGCTGATGTAACATCATGATGCTTGTATCTCCATTCTCTTTTTCTGACTCTTCTTCCTACCATAATGTTAATCCAGAGCACCATATCTGGAGTCACAGCGGCATACAACCGAGAGCAGTTGTGGCTGGCCAATGAGAACCTGATTACAAAACTTCAGGCTTGCTGTCGAGGATATCTTGTTCGCCAGGAATTCAACTCAAGAATGAATTTTTTGAAGAAACAAGTCCCAGCAATCACTTGCATTCAGGTAAAGATATCCTTTAATTATGTTTGAAACTTATACTCTGCAATTGTTTTCTATACGCAAGCTTATTGACAGTTTTTGTTCAGTTCAAACAGTTACAGCACACAATTGTTTTCACCTCGTTTTGCAAATGATCTGAAGGCATTTCCTTTTCCTGAAGAGTTTTGGTATATTACTTACTTTCCCATGTCATATATAATCAAGAAAGTCTTCTCAGGCAGAATTGGAGAGAGAACTTATTTGAGGAAGCTTTACCTATCACTTCATTATCAGATTCAGTGTTTTGGGAATAGAGCGATATGAAGTTTGTTATATGTCTTTGTGGTGATCATACCATGTGTGGTGGTTTAGTCCCTGCTGGGGTCTGAGACCGCACGGCCACTGCCCCTCCCTCACAACGGGAGTGAAATACAAAGCCCCGGCGCTGAGATAAGGAGAAGTTTTAATACAACAGTGCAACAGCAACACAACAAACAACAACAACAGTAGTAATAACGATGAACAGAGCAAGCTATGTACCAATACAGCAGTGAGAACAGAGAGATGGCATAACACACGCGTTAACCGACTCTCCCACGCTGCCGCACTTGGGCACCAGGAGGTGACTTCAGCGTGGTATATGAATAACCCCGCTAGAGCTTCCCCCCACTGCTGGGGAAACTTAACCCTATCCTATCTAAACCAGGACGCCATGTGATGAATTACTACTGTGATTCCTCATGAATTGAAGAAAAACAACATGGCTTTCAGTATTCCTGAGTAACATTCTTCGTCTCTTAAATTTGTCCAGGTATTTTGAGGATTGAGGACCTGCAAGAGATGGTGGGATAATTCAGCATGAGATTGGGTGCATTTACAGGAGAACAATGAAAAAAATCTTTCTCTGGTGCTGTAACCGAAATGCGTTAAAATGAAGTAGATGCTTTGCACCCTGTTACCACTTTATTAATTGAGCAGTAGATGTGTGGTTTTTTTCTGCCTAAGTAGCACGTGCTTTGTGTGTATATTTGAAAAAAATCCACAACAAAACCCCTAAAACCACTCCCAGCTCATTAAAATAACACTTTCTCCCTTTAAGTGTAGTAGAACCCCTTGCCTAACTTTTCTTCCAAGTATCAGTAGCAGTGAGCCTGCTCTGAAGGCTTATAATCTTAATCACTGTTCTCGCCAGCAGCAGCATCTGAGAGATGCTCGTGTAGAACAGTTTCTGTCAACTTGACTGTTTAGCTGCATCCTTGATCTCTAACTGTGCTTCAGAAGGCCCAGGCTCTTCATGGAGCAGTTTCAAGTCTCATGATTACAGTTGATGAAATAGTTAATGCTGCACACTGTATATCTCTTGATAAGATAATCATGTCTCCCCCACATTTTACTTGGCCAAGAGGGAAGTTGGGAAGCTGAGGAGCAGAAAGAAGCTCAGATTTGTAGTTATTTCTCTTCAAGTAGAAAAGTAAAGTCAGTGCAGCTGTTTTGTGTTTTCAGTCCCAGTGGCGCGGCTACAAGCAGAGGAAGGCATATCAAATTCGTTTGGATTACCTGCGAGCACAAAAGGACCAAGTAGTGAAGGTAGTGAAGGCTCTCTAGTGACTTTTTTGGTAAACCTTTTGGGTAGTGAACTTTGTAGGAAAGGTTTTTATCTGAGTATTTTGGTTTCCCTTCTATAGATTCAGTCAATGACCAGGATGTATCAAGCCAGAAGGCGTTACAGAGATCGTCTACAGTATTTCAGAAACCACGTAAGAGGCTATCTTGGTAAATGAATTTGGTACATGACTTCTGTACTCTTTCCAGAATGAGGTCAAGTGCTTTTATTTTTTTAATCCTAGATAAATGATGTTGTAAAAATTCAAGCCTTTATACGAGCAAACAAGGCACGAGAAGACTACAAAACGCTCAGTAAGTATTGCCAAGAGGATAAAACTGATGTTCCTTGAACCTCTGTTTGCAAGGGATGTTCCTAGTGTGATCTTATTATATCAAGACAGTTTTGAAGAGCGATTGGGATGAAATTGGTAGGGCAGTGTGGGAGAGTAGGTAGTTCTTAAGGCTGAAGGAAAATGTGATTCCAACTGTTGCTTTTGCTGCTGAAAAATAGAACCATAGCTTTGCAGTTAACTTTGGTGGCGTGGACTACCCTAGACTTATACTGATGTCATTCTTTACTGTTTGCTTCTCTCATGATTTACTCAAAACAAGAAATTCAAAATGTCAGAATCTGTTTAGACATGGTGGTGCTAATTTTATTCTGGCTGCTCCTTGATACACTGTTTAAACATAGATAAGATATATGTTTACTTCTGTTTCCCATCCCCTGATGTTTTCATGCCTATTTTTAGTTAATGCTGAAAACCCACCTATGGCTGTGGTCCGGAAATTTGTCCACTTGCTCGATCAGAGTGACCAAGATTTTCAGGAGGAGCTTGAGCTAATGAAACTGCGTGAGGAGGTTGTAACCTTGATCCGATCCAATCAGCAACTGGAAAATGACCTCAATCTCATGGACATTAAAATTGGACTGCTAGTGAAGAACAAAATTACTTTGCAGGTAGGAAATGTGCTGATGGGAGACCAGCTACAGATTGAACTGAGCTCAGTGGTAGTTAGCATGGAGAGCTCCTGGCCTTGGATGTCAGTTGCTCAGGCCCAGCGGAAGACATTGCCCTAGCCTTGCAGACTTTACTCCCAGTACGTTCTTATTCCATTCTACTAATTTAGTATGTATCCTTGGAAAGAAAACGGCAGAAGGAGAAGAAACAAGACCTGAAGCTCAAAAAGACAAACACCAGACTGTCTTGACCTAATTAATGCAACAGATTGTGTGTTTGAAGGCTTTGAGAACTCTGTTCTGTTGCTCCTTTGTGCTTAAACAAGCGACACTCTGCAAGCTTGCAGCGATGGCGGTGATTTCAGAGGCTGGAGACACACTCATGCCACTTGGTGTTGGTTAAAGGAGGCCCCCTCTATCATTTGGCTGATGTGACTAATTTCACAAAAAAAAAAAAGCTCTTGCTGATACAGCACTGCCTGTTCTTCAAGCTGAAGTTCTGGTCAGCTTTTCACTTGGTCCTGGATGGCATGACACTAGGCTTCTCCCAGTGTAAAATCTCAGTTGTAGTGAAATTAATCTCGGAAGGAGACTGCAGCTTTTGGGCTGGTGCCTGCAGTGAGAAGTGCCACTGCTGTCAGAGTAGGCAGAGGTAGCAAACCTAGCTGACTATGAAATAGGATTTTTACGTTTTAAGCCCAATTTAGAAAAGGAAGACATTTTCAGGCATCTTCAGGATGCTACCAGCTCTGCTGAGAGTGACTAACCCTTCTAGGGTTTCAGACAAATTCAGGAACAAAGTCAGGGACAAAGCAGAACATGTAATTCCAGTCAGAGAAATTGCTGCCATCGCAAATAATGCTTCACTTCAGTAGCCCCAGGCATATCCTGACCTTGCCTTTCCACATACAAGAGAAGTGAGCTCTCAGATGCAACTGGTTTCCAATATTGCCTGTTATAAAATACTTAGAGTAGAATCTGTCCCTGTTCTTTCTTTCCAGGATGTTGTTTCCCATAGCAAAAAACTTACCAAGAAGAACAAGGAACAGCTTTCTGACATGATGATGCTCAACAAACAAAGGGGAGGTTTGAAAGCTTTGAGCAAAGAGAAGAGAGAAAAGCTGGAAGCCTATCAGCACCTGTTCTACTTACTTCAGGTAAGCAGTTTCTAACACTGCTTGGTAACCTCTTGTCTCAGAGGCTTGTATGTCTTGGCACAGTCTTTGGTTATGCACTGTAGTTCAGAGCCACCATAGACAGCGGCCTGTGTGGACATGCACACTAAGTCATTTTTCTTGTTGTAGACTAACCCAACCTACTTGGCCAAGCTGATTTTTCAGATGCCTCAAAACAAATCTACAAAATTCATGGATTCTGTCATCTTCACGCTGTATAACTATGCATCCAATCAAAGAGAGGAATACCTGTTGTTGCGGCTTTTCCAAACAGCATTGCAGGAAGAGATCAAGTATGTGGTAGCGTACGGCACATTCTTGCTGTTGAATCAGTTTTGGCAATTTCTTGAATTGCGGCAGTTTTCATGTTATGTCTCATGCTAATATGCAGATAATGCTAACATGTCCCTTCAGTGTCCTCTTCCCACTTCACATCTGTTCTTAATGAGGTCTATAAAGGAAGAGTTGAGTATGTCCATTGAGGATGAGGGCTTTTTACTTCAGTCAAGATTTCACTGCTCAACACGGCAGCTACTTTTAATCTGATGCAAAATCATCCTGAAATTCAGGCTAATCTCAGTTCTCCAGTGTCTGGTTATAAACACCTCCAACAAAAAGCAAACTCGGGCTTTACAAGCTGGGGAGAGAGCTAACACTAAGCTCTCTGGATTTCCAGAAGCTGCTGAGGAGGCTGAAACCGAGAGTCTTTATTGTTTGGCATTTCTATTTACTGTCAGTGTTAGGGACTCTGTCCTCAGGCATGTTTTGCTTGATCAGTTGGGCCTTAGGAGCTTGGTGTTGTGTGACTTCAGTTCTTTACAGTGCAGAGCTGCCCAACTTGCTGTGAAGAAGAATGCGCAATAACATTTCTGAGGAACTACTCTTTAAGCACTTTGGAATATGCCCTGAAACAAATAACTTCTAAAAGAGATTATTTTTTTTCACCCCTTAAATTAATGCTTGGGAATTGTAGAAATTTTGTTCTCCTCTGCTGTGTTTCACATAGCTGTATACTAGGAGTGGCTTTTGTTGTCAATTGCTTGTTTTCTCATTTTAAATACTAGAAGAAACCTGCTGTTCTTTTTCTTCTCTACATAGCACGTGCTCTGTTTCCTTTGTATTTTTGAATTGTGCTCTCAAATACAACGTACAGTCACCTTTGCTTTAACTGTCATTGAGATGACTACTGGCAAGTTGCATTGAAATTCCCGAACAGAGGTCATAAGTTTCTTGCCTCATCTGTCTTGAGAAGTGTTCCAGTATTGGTCTTACACAGTGTTGTAGTTTGTTGCTGTATCAAGATTTTTAGTACAAATCCATCATCTGTTTCGTGAGGGTGATGCTCTTTAACATTTTGTTTTATGCTGGGAAATGGATCTAAAGCTGACAGAGTTATGCATACCTCATATTTCATATAGAGTCTTTCTTCTTCAGATCAAAAGTAGACCAAATACATGAAATTGTGACGGGGAATCCTACTGTTATTAAAATGGTGGTAAGTTTCAACCGTGGTGCCCGTGGTCAGAATGCCCTGAGACAGATCCTGGCACCAGTTGTGAAGGAAATCATCGATGACAAATCGCTCAATATCAAAACTGATCCAGTGGATATTTACAAGTCTTGGGTTAACCAGATGGAGTCTCAAACTGGCGAGGCCAGGTATGGGAACTGTTACTACTGTGTTTTTCTAAAGATTGCTTGGCTGCTTTGCACTGCTCTGTTAATCAGTCCAAACCATCCCTGGCTTCATTGCGTGCCTGTGTCCAGCTGATACCGGCTTTTCCATCTAAGATGGCTTTCATCTGAGAGTTCTAAAGATCGTGTTCTGCCGATGGTGCTGAGGGTATTGAAAGGGAATCTCATTAGGAGATGGAAGAAGAAATGCTCTTTGGTGTTTGCCTACGTTGACTTGGTAATGAGCTATGAGGTGCCCTCTAACCTAAAAGAAATCATGGTAAGAAAAACTATTTGGGAATCTGTCCGTGTCAGTCTCTGTTCATGTTGTATATAGCCTCTGCAAACTTAGGTACTATTTGCAAGCCAGCAAAGCCTCTTTTGGTGGAGGAGTGTGAGATTGCAGTTCTTTTAGTCCTAACATCTTTCTAATTAATATCAGACACTGATAACAGTTAGATTGTACTAGATGGTTTTATGTCATTCTGGTTTCTTCCAGTGCGTGTGATTTGCTAGAACTTGAGGTTTCTATTGTGTTCTATTGTGTTTGGGTTCTTTAACATAGCTTTAAAAAAAACCCACAAAAAGCACCATACAGATGAGTGAGTTTCCCCATTCAGAGCAATCTGCAGTCATATATCTTGATGTACGCCTAGTTCAAAATTCTGAATGTGTTAAAAATGCAGGCAAAAGTGTGTGTTCAGGTCTTTCTCTTTACATGAGATTTAGGAGACACTTATATGAATTACCTGCTTCATCTGTCTGTCTTCACTGGAGTACTGTGCAGTAACTTTAGCTGATGGAGAAAACATAACTACGCATTTGGCACTGCTTCCTGCCCATAGCATGTTACAGCAATTTTACGGATGCTGTTCTAGCTGCTGGATTGTGTCCAAGCATTTTATCATGTTAACGTTCAAATGCGTAGCTTGCTTTTTCACCAGTTTATTTGCAGACTGAAGTACCACTGCATGTCTCAGATGACACTTTTTTCCTTAGTGTGCATGTGTGTATGCCATAAAAAAACCCACAAAAAAACCCAACCAGTTTTGAGTTAGCTGGGCCTTTTCTCACAGTGGCTATTGCAAGGGAGAGTAGAGGGAGTAAAAACAAGAAGTATTCAGCTCCTCCAGTGCCTGAAAGGTTAATTGAAGGCAATGCACAGCTCTTGGCAGCTAAGTGAATATAAGCTTGTTTCTGTGTCCAGCTAGAAATTCTTGAAATACGCTAACCTGAGGAATACTCACCTTCACATGTTTGGCTTTTTCAAATAGCAAACTGCCATATGATGTTACACCTGAACAAGCTCTAAATCATGAAGAGGTGAGGACGCGCCTGGATGCCTCAATCAGAAACATGAGAACAGTGACAGACAAGTTCCTGTCTGCCATTGTTAGTTCAGTGGACAAAATCCCGTGAGTCTGGTGTTACCACAGTATTATCTCGGGGAAGTTGGTGATGGGTTCATGCTTGCAGCAGTCTTATTTGCCCATTTTTTTGTCTTGAAGTTATGGAATGCGTTTCATTGCCAAGGTACTAAAAGACTCCCTGCACGAGAAGTTTCCTGATGCTGGCGAGGATGATCTTCTGAAGGTGAGGATCTGAACAACTTTGTGAATAATTGTCGGCCAAATTCGCGGTGGTGAACGCATCTCATTCTTCTTTGTCAGCTATGTGTGTGGAGAGGAGTGCCTGTAAACATATATAAACTTATGTACTTCTACGGCTAGAAAATGTTTCATATTGGGCTTTTGATTGTTAGCTTCATATATGTCACCTGAGATGTAATACGTTGTTCAGAAGGAGATGTCCTGTTGCTTCTGCTTTGCTTTTAATATCTTGGGCATTGGGTCCTTTAGGTTTCTTGACTTGGGGTACTCTTGCGCCTAGAAAGTAAACCTTGATTTTGCTGGTATGATCACAGCCAGCTGCTCCTTTCTTAAAGAGACAATGTCAAGTTAAAAAGTCTGTATGCAAAATTCTGATGTTTCTAATTCCCCTATCTGTAACACTCCAGGATATTTTGATAGCAACGGGTAGAGAGTCACTTTTCATGATGCCTGGTCAGTTTTATACTTTGCATTTCAGTAGGTTTGGAGAACTAGAAGGATCCTAATAGTAGGCAGTCTCAGATTAGTATAGCTTTGGGGTTTTCATTAAAGTTTCTTTGGGTTTACGGCTTCTGGTAATTGTGAAAGCCTTTATGTCCATGAATGCTTTGCTTGTTAATAAAACAAAGTTTGGGTCTTGGAATACTTGACAGCGTCTCTTTAAACTTCTCTACCTCTGCTTCAATCACAAAATAATTACCAATCTGAATGCTGTTTTCTTCTCTCTTCTAGTTCTGTGCTTTCCCATTCTGAGACATCGATTCTTTCTATGCAGGTGAATTAATTTCTTCCATCTGTAAATTTAGGTGGAAAACTGCGGTTTTCATTAATCTTTGTGGAAACAATGTAAATGTCCACATGAAATTCAAAACTGCAGTTGCGTACAATGACTACTCCTAGATTTTTTAGCAACCAAAGCTACCCATATAACATACTGTTCTTCTCCCTCTGCTAGTTTGAAAGTCACTAATACAGTTTCTTTCACAGATGTGTTTTCTTATTACTGGTAGTAAACAGCTTTGACTGTTGTCATCCCATGACATAATCTGTGAGAGTACAGCAGGGGCTTGCATGAAACAGTTGTCAAAAACATGACCTCACTGAAAGCAGTTAATAATTTCTGGGGCTGCTCAGCAATGGCTAGATTTTTTTTTTCTCTGTTTTCAGCTGTTAGTTCAGACCCCGATCTCTTCCATGCATTTAGGTCACGTGGCAAGTAGGCAAAGCCAAGATTCAGTGACCTGGCCCTCTGCAAATTTCTGTGAACTACCAGAAAATACTAGAGCATGTGGTGTGAGAACTACCGCTTTACATCAGCGTATTGGGTTAATTCCTTTTCATTGCTGGAATTACTTTTGGCAAAACATTCAATACAGGTTAGAAGTCTTATTTGTGACCATATGGATAACGTGACATCTTTATTTTTGGTTCCTTGAAGTTTATTGCTGCTCACAATTAACTAGGTAAATTGGGTTTTGAAACATCAAGTGCCATTTGTCTTCTGTACTTCTGATTTTCTTGCCTCTGAATTAAATGGTTTCTCAGTTACTCTTGCGAACTGGGGGTCTACGTGTGAAAATGTTGCTGGCTTATCAAAGAATTACTCTGAAATAGAAAAGAATGTTGAAGAAGGAATGGAAAGTAGTTTCCTCAGTTTAGCTCCTTGGTGTGCCATGCTTCCTCACCATTTTTGCTTTGTCAGAAATGGTGGGCAATTTTGCATGCTTCTCTAAGAATTAGGTCTTGTTCCATATTGACACTGCATTACTGGGTTCCTCTATACCATGATCGTTCTGCCCTCTGTTAGACTAACTCAGTTACGTTTAATTCTCCTGATAGATTGTCTCATGCTCGTATGAGTAGTCTGTTGGTAATTGATAATGTCTTCTGTCTGTACATTTTAAGTTAAAGTTTTAAATCTTTAGGCATAGGAATATCTGCTGCTGTATTGTCCTGTGACTAGTAGTGCTCAGTCTTCCTTCTTTGTGTTGACCATCCTATTGCATCTTAATGATTTTATTTTATTTTACACTGTAGATCCTAGTATATACTTGCATACAGCAGCACAGCAGAACCTTTATCTTGGAAGAGGCCTCTGGCTTACAAGAAAATAATTTATCAAAGCTCAGAGTAGTTTGAGTAAAATTCAGTCAGGTCCTATATCATGGTTTCCTGATGCATTTCTTCTCTACTCAACTTCTCCCAGATTGTTGGCAACTTACTCTATTACCGCTACATGAATCCAGCCATTGTCGCACCAGATGCGTTTGACATCATTGATCTTTCAGCTGGAGGTCAGCTGACCACGGATCAACGCAGAAACCTTGGTTCCATTGCAAAGATGTTGCAGCACGCTGCATCCAATAAGATGTTCATGGGAGACAATGCGCACCTAAGCATCATTAATGAATACCTATCGCAGTCATACCAGAAATTCAGGTAGAAGACCTTAGCTAATTAAGTTGAAAAGTGTGGCAGAGGGTAACATTGCAAGTAAAAAGGGATAATAATAAATTTTAAATATGATAAATTCTGTCTCTGTCAAATATGCGGTCTGTTGAAGATAAGAGGTTGCACTCCAGGCTGCCGTAAGCATCAGTGACAATGGCAGGTAAAATGTGTTCCTCGAATTTATGAACAATACATTGTATGTTAATGAGATTGTGAAGTCAAGTGTTTGGACTTAGGAGTTTCCAGAATAAAGGTTGCTTCTGGACATGTTGATTGTGATCCTTTGGACATGAACAACAAATGGACATACATTCTTCTGTCCTGTGTGAACCCTGGCTCCACCTGAAAACCCAGTGGTGCTCAGGAGTAAAGCAGACTGGCATTTAGTCATTCATATAGTTCAAGTAAGCTTTTGTTCAAGAATTGTCATCTTAGACCTCATGTGTTGTGGAAGAAAGAAAACCAGAGGTTGCTGGGAGCAAAAGGTGTTACTGCAGTGGAGGCAGGAGGATGTGTGAACAACGTCACTGGAGCCGTAGACCAGTCCCGTGAATGCTGAAAATGAGCCAATATCAACGTGACCAGTATCAGTAATTGAATTTACTAGGTTACTTCTGATATGTTAAATTAAGGCTGTCAGACTGGTGTATGCCATAATGTACCATAGTTTAAAGCAGAGAGACTATGCTTGGGATTGTCATGGGGAGTTAATGCTCTTGGTACATCATGTGACTGTCAGTCATACTGATTCTTTTCTCCTCCTTTTTTCTGAAGACGTTTTTTTCAGGCTGCCTGTGAGGTTCCTGAATTGCAGGATAAATTTAATATTGATGAATATTCTGACTTGGTGACTCTTACTAAACCAGTTATTTATATTTCTATTGGTGAAATCATCAATACACACACTGTAAGTATACATTGGTCACAGTTGCTCCTTATAAGCAGTGCTTGCAAAGAAAATGCTGCTTCTGGCTGAAATGCAAGGTTACCAAATACAAGGCTGAAAAGTTATCTTTCATAGTATGCAAGAGCTTGTTGGTTTATTAATTAAGTAATTAAGAATTAAGTAATTTGTGACTTCTTTAAGTTTCTTTTGAAAGTTTTTGAGTATGTGATAATGGCACAGCTTTGCATACTGATATTGCTGCTGTGGAGTTCAGTGAAATAAGATCTTTTTCTAAAAGATACCGACTCAAAGTAATGTTGGTATGTTTTTTCTGTCCATCTAGTTGCTCTTAGACCATCAAGATGCAATTGCTCCTGAGCACAACGATCCAATTCATGAGCTGCTGGATGATCTCGGAGAGGTTCCTACAATTGAGTCCTTAATAGGTTGTCTAGTTTATTGTGCTTAAGAAATATGTGATATTACCTTAAATGGTTTGAACTGCAGTAAAGAAACTAAGGAATCATTATAGGTCGTTAGGGAAGATGTGCTCTAAAAAGCAGCAGCAGATTTGTTCCAGTGTATTCTCTCCAACTGCAGAATTTGTGACCCTGAAAGAAGGGAGGGGTTCTTACTGTTCTCCACCCCTCCTCACCTCACCCCCACTCCAGAAGTTTCTACAAGGCAGATGGATATTTTGACATGTTTTCTTCATTCCATTACACTGGAGCCATTTCTGTGCGTGTGTCTGTCCCAGCTTGTTTGCAAAGATCTGTCCTCCACTCTGGACGTCCGTATGCATTCCTTCCAGAGTGCAGTAATAAGTGTATTAAATGATATGTGACCCTACAAGGATCTTAGGCATATGGACAATTAAGTTTTTTCCATCCTTTAGAGTTTTTTCTATACATTAAGAATTTTATTCTCTTTATTCTGGGTGGGGGAGGAAGGAACTGACTTCACTAATCTGTGAAAGTTTTCTATAAACCTGAGCCATGTTTCACTGCTTCAGGATATAACAAACACTAGAAAGGTGCACAAGCCTCTCCTTCCTTGGTATCTATGTTGCAGCTGTTTGAAGTGTGAAATCTAGTGGGGGGGGCAAACAGACACAGTTTTTGGAGAGGATGCTTTGACAGCAAAATGCTTGTCTTGAAGTCACTTTGATTAAAAGGTTGGAACCTTTTAAAGGAATGATTGGTAGCACATTTTCTTCCAAGCACTGGCAAAGAACAGAATATAAAGAAGCATTAGAGCTAAACTAGACCCTGAGTTCAACTAGAACTTACCCTTCTTCTTCATGTAATTTCTCCTGTGTGCATTGTATCTATGTGGTTAATGTGTCAGAGTTTAACCTCTCTGCAGCCCTTTAAAAGAGGGGGGCAGGAGGGGAAGCGTCCTAACAACTGTTCTGATGAAAGTTCAGGCACAATTAGAACAAGAAAAATTCCTTTTGACAGATGGCTTTGTTTAATAGAAGATTATAAACTCAGCTGCCAACAAGGGCTTCTCTCTTAGCTTGAAAATTCATTCTGATGAGGACACGGACATAGAGGCATGGTCATATTTTTATTTATAAAGTATTTTTGGCAGGTCAGCTACTCTTCTCAGTAGAGTGAGATGCTGAGATACAGTGTGGAATACGTGTACATCTTTAAGGCATACAAACTAGTCATTTTTGTGGTGCCTTTCTGGCCGGTGCTTTCTCAGTTTTGTGAAGAATAAGTGTAAGATGTTCAAAATGATGTTTTTAAAAGCCGTTTATGGCTTTTGAAATGTCCTTTTGACAGTATAGGAACCAGTGTAGTTTCTCTGTGGTCTGTTACATAGGGAAAAATTACAAAGCTCTAGCAGTCAAGAATGTAAAGAATACAGTTTAATCTATAAACTCTTTTGGTTTGGCAGGGGAAGGGTCTGGCAATGTTAATGACCCCAACAGGGAAATGCTAGCAAAGACTGAGGTTTCTCTCACACTCACTAATAAATTTGATGTTCCTGGTGATGAGAATGCAGAGATGGATGCAAGGACGATTCTGTTGAAGTAAGTAAGGGGTATGCTTCTTGAGAATGAGGAACCTGAATTTTCACAGTTAATCTGCACGTGAAAATAAGAGAACGGAAGTGCAATTTAAACAAACGTGGAACCGTTACTCCAAATACACTGAGCCTGTAGCTATGTCCTTTCAATGCTGTGGCTGTTAAATTTGTTCCTGTTAGTTCTTTGTCACTGTTGAATTTGTTATTCTTTAAAAGTCTACCTTGGACGGTTCTGGAGCAGAAAACTACCAGAAAATAAAACTTTCTAGATGTGAGTGTGACAGCAGTTGGATTTGCCTGCACGTGAATAATTTGTAAAGATCATCGTAAATAATCTGTAGTGTTCATCACAGTTGAGTTTTAACTCTGAAGTCTATTAACGTGAAATTTAGATGAATCAATAATCACACGCTCAGCGAGTTTGCCAACAACACCGAGCTGTGTGGTGCAGTCACACGCTGAGGGAAGGATCCATCCAGAGGGACCTGGGCAGGCTGGAGAGGTGGGCCTGTGCAAACCTCGTGGACTCCAACAAGGCCTAGGGCAAGGTCCTGCCCATGGGTTGGGGCAATCCCCAGCACAAATCCAGGCTGGGCAAGGAGTGCCTGGAGAGCAGCCCCAAGGAGAAGGACTTGGGGGTGTCGGTGGGTGGAAAACTGACTGTGAGCCAGCAACATGTGCTGGCAGCCCAGAAAGCCAACTGTGTGCTGGGCTGCACCCAGAGCAGTGTGGGCAGCAGGGTGAGGGGGGGGGGGATTCTCCCCCTCTGCTCTGCTCTCGTGAGACCACCCCTGCAGTGCTGGGTCCAGCTCTGGGGGCACCAACAGCAGAAGGACACGGACCCGCTCGAGCGGGTCCAGAGGAGGCCACGAAGATGCTCGGGGGGCTGGAGCACCCCCCTGTGAGGACAGGCTGAGAGAGTTGGGGGGGTTCAGCTGGAGAAGAGAAGGCTCCGGGGAGATCTTAGAGCGGCCTCCCAGGACTGAAAGGGGCTACAGGAAAGGGGGGAGGGATAGGATGAGGGGTAATGGGTTTAAACTGAAAGAGGGGAGATTTAGATGAGATCTAAGGAAGAAATTCTTCCCTGTGAGGGTGGTGAGGCCCTGGCACAGGTTGCCCAGAGAAGCTGTGGCTGCCCGCTCCGTGGAAGGGTTCAAGGCCGGGTTGGAAGGGGCTTTGAGCAACCTGGGCTAGTGGAAGGTGTCCCTGCCCAGGGCAGGGGGTGGGACTGGATGGGCTTTAATGTCCCTTCCAACCCAAACCATCCTGTAATTCTATGAATATCTGTGTTACCTATATAATGCCCTGTGCAAATGTTTTCAATAGAATACATGTGACATACAGAAAATTTAAGGGTAACTAAATGTCTAGTATATGTGAATAACGTTCTGTTGCTAAGTTTGCTAGCTCCTGCAGAATCAGTTTTCTTCACACAGTCTTTGAGCGGATTATGTCTGTATCCTGCCAGCAAAGCAGGAGACGATGGTAGTTCACGATACTCTCCCTGTAGCTTTCCCCTGTCTGTGGGAAATATTTCCTTAGGATATTTTTGCTGTTGCTGCTCTCCTCTTTTGGTTTATGATGCACTTCCCTTCTCTCTGCACTCACTGTCCCCCAAACCTGACTCTTAATAGATGGAGACTGATAGCCTTTTTTGGGAAATAGAGGTGATATTAGCCTAATGGAAAGAGAGCAATGGACTGTCAGGGATTTCACGATCGCTAGGCTCTGTATTCCAGAGGACTTAGTACTAGTATTAAGTCTTGGACAGTTTTAAGCAAATCCTTGTTGCTGAGAGATATAGAGCAGCTACCTGACATTCAGATGCATGTTTACCCACTCTGATGCATTCCTGCTCAAGCGCTAGATAGTTTAACTGAGAATTGTTGGGGTCAGCTTACGCTTGGCCTAGACGGAACAGTGATATCCCAAAAGAAAATCTTGTCTCCAAAAATAACTAAATTAACTGGGCTTCTCAAAAGATACATCAGTATTTCCCTACCTGCTGGAAGAGAGTGACATTGATTTAAAAAATAAAGACCTACTAGATGTGTTGGTAGTTATCCAAGTCGTGGATGAGGAAGACATCCATGTGATGTGCTTTTTGTGAGGCCAGAAATAATTTCAGCCTAACTGTGAAGTATTGAAGGTGCTGTTTGGTTTCATTGTGTGGCTCAAGGACAAAATTGCCTCAGAGTGGGCACTGGCTACGATTAAGTCACAGTTGAGTTCAAGGAACAGCCGTGTCTATCACCAGACTGGACTCAGGGATCTGCTTTGGATCAGTTACTGTACACACAAGAAAATAGTCCTATGGAGGTTTTTTTTATACCTGTTACAAAGCACTGAAGCACTCTTACGGATGGATAACATTACCGACTTTTTCTAGCTGCAGAAATTCACTGTTGCTGTTACCTGCTTTACCTTTCACCTTGGAATTGCAGCTTCTGTGGTCCACTTGGCAGTACTGGGTCTGCCTTGGAATATATGGGGTAACGTCCTTGCTGTTTGAGGGGATACTGGGGAGAAAATCCTTCATATGTGATCGTTTCAGGGAACCAGTTTTTGATAACACTGTCAAATAAGTAAAGTGCTTCTCAGGGTTCTGGTGTGGTCTAGTCTATTACTGTCTAAGCGTGCATCCAGTGATAATCTGATTTCAGGTAAATCAGTAACGTTGGTATTGCAGAACAGAACAGTATTGAAGCTCTTCCAGTTTAAAGTTTTTTTTCTCCTGTTCTCCTCGATGTCTTTGCAGCACAAAACGTTTAATTGTCGATGTAATCCGCTTCCAACCAGGGGAGACGCTGACTGAAATCTTGGAAACTCCAGCTACCTCAGAGCAAGTACGAAATTGTTTACCTGCATTTTTCTAGACTAGGAGATTGTCACCTATCTAGATATATGTGGGTATACTTGGAAATCTGCATTTATGTATTGCAGTGAAGCTGTCTCCACTGATGTTGGAGCAGTGTGTAACAATAACGAGGAGGGGATATAATGGAAATAAATGGTATGTGTGAATCTTACTCCTCTGGGAGTTGCTAGAAACTGTTTATCTAGAAGACCTTTTTAAATGGCAGGTAGGCTTCTGATGGTTCCCATATGTGGAATGTGTTCATCAAACGTGGATTCAGTATCCTATGTTAAGCCAAAGGTCAGGCAGTCTGTTTCTGGTTTTTTGTCACCTTAAAATTGATCTGCTTCTGAACTTATAATTTTTTGGTTTCTTTTTTTAGGAAGCGGAGCATCAAAGAGCTATGCAGAAACGAGCCATTCGTGATGCTAAAACTCCTGATAAGATGAAAAAATCTGTGTCTGTAAAGGAAGATGGCAACTTAAATCTTGCAGAAAAAAAAGATAAAATCAAGACAGGCCTGAAGAAGTTGACAGAACTGGGGATAGTGAATGCAAAAAATAAATACCAGGAACTAATCAATGATATCGCGAAGGTATGCCAGTCAGTGGTTTCCTAGTAATCATAGGGGAGTTTTCCCACAGTCTGCAGTGTTGTGAAACTGGCAGGAGTTCTCAGGAGGAGTAATTTTTGTAGCAGTAATTCACAGACACGAAGCCTACCTTCTGCCACAGCGTTTCCACCTCTTGGCACTTGGCAAGTCCTTTATTTTTATAGGACATTTGTGTTTTCTCAAATTACTGTGTTGCCAGAATCTCAGGTACTTTAAGGGAGAGCATTATACCTTGGAGGGGAAGTCCTGATGTGTGACCTTTTTTTCTGCTCTTTTTCACTAATTTAAGTAATGCCTCTACAGACCTAGTCACAAGAGGAAGTTTTGCCCTAACTTAGACATCCTAACTTTTATTTAAGTGTACCCATTCAAGAACACCTAAATGATAAAGGGGGAAGCTGAGAAAAACTTGTAAAAGTTGTCTAATACTGTTGTACATTGCTACAGTGACAATGTATTTCAAATCACATCCTTACAAAAAAACTACTTGGGAAGTGTCATGTATGTAAAGTAAACAAATAATTGCCTTTAGGGAACCAATTAGAATTAATCGTACTGTCGTTAATACATGCTAAAAATCAAAATAGAAGTCGACTTGAAGACATGATATTTTTTGTTCATCATTACGGTATCATATGCTTAAAGATGGCCAACTAACAATGAAAAATAAAGATGTCTGTGCGCTGCTGTGGTTATAATGCTTGAATTGTAAGATACCTTTCCTACCCAGCAGTGGCAGAAATTGCTGCCTGCTTTTAGATCGTATACTGTCAGTGCCCACTGTAGTCATTGCAACTAGGACAGCATTGAAGTTTGAGAAAGCCAACAAAAGGTTCAAATGAACTACTGTGTAGGGTGGGTGAGTTCCAAAAACAGTCAACACAGAGAAGAAGTGGTTACGCTTAAACTGGGGCAAGTGCAACTGAGGGCTCCAGCTTGTAGCATGAAGCAAGACTAAGCAAAATCAAATGGTGTGTTTCAAATACTCTGTTCTGGGCTTGAGCAGCTGGAGAGCTCAAATGACTGTTAAGTCTGTGCCTGTTTTTCTCTGCGGCATAGGATATCCGAAATCAGCGTAGATACCGTCAGAGAAGAAAGGCAGAGCTGGTGAAGCTGCAGCAGACATACAGTGCCTTGAACTCCAAAGCTACTTTTTATGGGGAGCAAGTGGATTATTATAAAAGCTACATCAAAACCTGCTTGGATAACCTGGCCAGCAAGGGCAAGTAAGTGTCTCAGAACCATGCCACGGACCTAGAAGTGCTTCTTATAGGAAGCACGTGTAGGTTGTTGCTAAGAACAATCTGCTCAAAGCTTCTCGGCCAAGCTCTTTGTCACAGCAGTAGTTCTAGGGAAAGGGTCTCAGCAGTGGTGGAAAAATGCAGGGAGAGGGCAGTGCCTGGAATGGGGTCAAAAAGACACATTTGAAAGAATTTTGGTCCCTCTGGGAGAGGGGAGTTTAGAAGAGTCCAGTGGGAATGAAGGAGGTTGCCCAGATAATGCATGTGCTGCTCAGTCTGACCTGTCATCCTTCCTAGGAGCAGAGAATAAAAATAACAGTTACCTACAAGGAAAGCATTGATCATGAGTGGTCGTCTTCTTTTTATCCTGAATGGAGTCAGTTGTTATAGTGCAAGACAATTCAGATTTTCCTGGAAAAAAAAAAGTGTCTTTCTCCCCAGTACAATGTGGGAAGAGCAACTGCCAGTGAAAACGGAGACAAGAAAGTTGTTGAGTAATCTCGACCTTCTCCATGTCAGTTGTCACCAGATCTTCTTTTGCCTAATGATAGATGGTACTGCTTTCTGTGAAGTACCATGTGGTTCTGTTTTGGGGACTTTTGTTGGTGTGGGTTTTTTTTCTTCTCCTGTAGTGTTAGAGTTACTGGTAAATAGTAGAAAATCAGAGATTTGACCTGAGCTACAAGTGCTATGTAGATAAACTCACTAGTAGAAATACATCATCTATCAGCTGCCTTAGTCACGGTTAATTAGCTATATTGGTTCTATCCCCTCATCCAAATAGGTTTAAATGTTTGCTGTTCGAAATTTCTTTACTCATTTGACTGATTATCTTGTTTGGGTTTTGTTGTTTATTTTTTCCGCAGAGTCTCTAAGAAACCTCGGGAGATGAAAGGCAAAAACAGTAAAAAGATTTCTCTAAAATACACAGCAGCTCGACTTCATGAGAAGGGAGTGCTTTTAGAGATTGAGGACCTGCAAAGTAACCAGTGAGTATCTTTCTAAAACTCAGAGCTAAATAACCTTCTCAGAGGAAAATGGGTATGTTGAGTTCTTGTCTCTTCCTTTGAACTAGTCTAGGTGCTGGCAATTGAGGAACAGAAGCTCTGAGGCTTGTTTGAAATAGTGACAGATTGTCTTGTGGTTTTGTTCTTGGAATTCAGCGTTGTTGGTAGATATAGCTATTGAAACGGAAGAAATTGTTTTGGTGATCCAGGCTAGCATCTCTAGGGCCAAGCAACCTTGCATAATGATCACTTTACAGCTCTCTTTTTTTTTTTTTTTCCTGGTTGAAGCAAAGCAGCTCTTTGGTTGAGAAGTGTAACAGGATTTAAACATGACATCCTCTTCCCACCCGCCCCTTCCCTGTCATCCCCACAGTCCTGGAAGGGTACCTCCTCAGGTCAATTGCTACTATGATTATTAGCGCTCTCAGTTGAAAAATCAACTTAATGCTAGCTTGAGTTGGTCCAGGTGCAGTTTGCTAGCCTTGAGAACTTGGTGGAATACAGAGAGACTGCCTGTTACTAGACTTTTTTTTCAGTCCTGAATCATATGTTGTACTTCATGCACTAAATGACGTGTGGCTGTGCAGCACTAAAGTAGACTGTTTAGACTGCACGGGCTATACTATGCTTGTGTGAAGGTGTGGTCTACCGGACGTAGAATCTGTTAGGCTTCTATTCACTGTCATATTGTCTGGTCAGCTTTTGTGGTCTCATTCCAAATGGGGATATAGAATAAAGAATATAGTTCTTAGGAATTCATCTTCAGGTTTCATCTTGTATATTCTCTCCCTGTTCCAGTAGGAATTACGTGTTCAGTAATGAACTGTGGTTTTTCATTTCTCAAATTTCATAGGTTTAAAAACGTGATATTTGAAATCAGTCCAACAGAAGAAGTAGGAGATTTCGAGGTAAAAGCAAAATTCATGGGAGTACAAATGGAAACCTTTATGTTACATTATCAGGTAAGAACTGTCCTATTTAATAGTGGCATATAAGTTCCACTTGCCAGACTCTTCATCAAAACACTAATGACATGTTATCTGCCTGAACAGTCTGAAAAATGCTCTCAAAAACAACCCATTTGTTGCAGGAGAAACAGATGCAATGTAAATGGGGGATTCAGACTACTTGTATTTCTTTACAAGTGAAAGCCTGATGTCAGTCTGTGTTCTTAGTAACATTTAGATGCACACACACAAAATGAACACATGCATTTTCAAGAACTTCCTGCTACAGCAGAGACTGGGAGTCTGGCAGCAGTCAGCCAGGCCTTGGGTGTGGTGGCTTCAGCCGGTCATCACGTAGTGGTATTTTTTCTGCCACCCTATACTTCCTGGTTTCTTCAGCCATACGGTTCTTAGGAGTCCTCAACCTTTCCTTAGGCCAGACTACCAAACAGGCGTACGGACTGACCTTTTCCCAAACGGTTCCCCGTTCTTCCTCCTACGGCAGTACTGTATTGCCTGGTGCCTCTGTCCCCTTCTTCCACTTTGTCCCTGCCCAACCCCCACCCAACTTGACATTAGGTTTGTTAATTATGAATGCCTCAGGGGTCTCAAAACAGATTGTGTGTGGGAGCACCTTGCACTGGGATAAGTCCATGCCGCCCCACTGGCTGCTGGGAGGCACAGCTGCCTTGCGTGTGCCCATTCGTGTACTCTGAGGAGTCCCGTAGTTCATTCCAGTCCTAATCTGGCAGAGCTGGTCACAAACTTCTTGGTTCATGGGGCTACCCAAGGTCACTTGTTCCTCGGGCACATGTGTCGCTTTACCACTATGCCTTTGTAGCACTGCTTTGCAGAAGAAGCAGATGCTCTGAGAGGACAGCAGTGAGGGAACTGCCCTTGGTCATCCAAGTATAGCATTAACAGTGGCATCAGTTAAAAAGACTTGCTTGCCATTGCCAAAATTTTTACAGAAAGCAGCAGAAATAGCTTTATGATTGTTTACTCCAGTGTCACCCAGGCTGGACACCTGCAGGAGCCAGATTTGGATTTTGGAATGCACACAACATTTTCCTGCAGTAGCACTACCTGAAGGCCACCTTCAATATGTATTGTTTAAGAGTGGGCTTGCTGAAAACTACTCATTGCTGAGAAATCAGTGCAGGGAGTTCTACTACTCTGTCAGGTGCATCACTGACAACAGCAAAGTGTAACTAGAACTGCCTACATAAATGTCCGAGAGACTCATTTCTTTCTCTGCCCTAGATTGCAGTGCTCTAAACCACCTCACTGAGACCTGTGGCAACTAAGATTTAGAAAGTGATGCTGTGGAATGTTGTAATGTTTCATGGGTACATAATACAATTAGGTACATATGAGACCCTTTCTAAACGTTACAACAACTTTATGGTTACTGTGCAAATAAAAAGTCTGGAGATGGTTAGATCTGAAATTTGGCTTTCTTAGAATGGTCTTTTATTTCTGCCCTCTCTTGTAATTTTTTTTAATAAACACAGCTGTAAAAAATTAAGATCTTGAATGCCTTAGAGAACTTGATTTTTCACGCAGTGTGCATGGATCTTTTAATGAGTCTCCCGTTTTTCTGTGTTAGGCCATGTACTTTGCAATAGATATTCCTCAAAAACATACTGTACCACAGGGTCTTGTATATTCTCTATAGGCTCCTGAGGATTCCTCGCTCATAAAGGTATTCTCTCTGGCAGGATCTTCTGCAGCTGCAGTATGAAGGCGTTGCGGTCATGAAGTTGTTCGACAGAGCAAAAGTGAATGTCAATCTTCTGATCTTTCTTCTGAATAAGAAATTCTATGGGAAGTAACCAACCTCTGACAGCAAGTCTGTGAAAGGGGACATGAATAGAAACCTGCACATACAACTTCTAATGACATAGCTATGTACCAGTATATGCCCATGCTGTGCTAAAATATATCAAATGTATCATGGAGGAGGACTAAGAACCTCTTGTGAATTGACAACCCTGATTGAGTCTGCAGGGAGTTGGTTTCTTGTTTATTTATGATCTTTATCTTCAACTTTGAAGGTCCCCTGAAAAGCAGTTAATTTAGAATGTATTTTTACATGGCACTGGGGGTTAAACTAATGTTAGAGTATACTTAGGGCATCTGGATGCTTTATTTGCCTAATTGTGTGCTTCATGAGGCTTAATTCTGGTTGCCTGTGCAAAGAGAAAGCCAGCACTGTACAGCTGTCGGTTTACCTCTTTCTGAAAGCAAAAAAGGATTGCAGATTGTATTCAGACTCCAATTATTCTCCAACAGTAATGACCAAAACAAAAAATGGCCAAGATCCAGGTTACCCACTTGCTTGTAAGCTTGTGGTGGTGGTGGCAGCAGCCAGTTTCCAAGATAGAATTACTACGGTTTGGGGAAATCAGTAAGTGTCATAAATGGTCGCTGAACTGTTTGTGATTGTGTACTATAGCCACATATAACAGCTTTAGTGTCTCATTCTTCTTGATTTGTTTCTATTTGTCACACTGTAATAATTTACAGATGGCCCCTTAAATAGAGGGACCATGGAATGTATTTACTAGTGCTTTCAGATGAAAATAAGCCTTTGGGGGAGGCAAACTTAAAGAAATTCTTGAAACATGTTAACTTTTAATGTTGCTTGCAAAGCATTTAAAATGTAAAAATAACTTTTTTTCCAGTTTAGAGCAATGTTCTATATATCTGTATCTGATGCAATAAAATATTAGGTTCTACTTGCAGACTTGTCAAAGGAAGAAGACTATCTTTAAATAGGTTAGCTTTTAAAAAGTTAATTTTTTCTAGCTATACTCAAGCTCCCTTTTCTTTTACTTTGTTGGGGGTTTTTTTTACTATGGTGGTGCTGCTGGTTCTGCTATATTCAATAAAAATGCAGGGACTCTTTAAAAAAAAAAAAATTCTGACCTTTAAATTCATGGGTTGCTCCAGCTCTCCCTCCAATGTTTTTAATATTTTTATTTTTTAAAAAGGGACATATACCTTAATTGCAAATTTCAAGTTGCTCATAGGTCACTTGTTCAGATTACTTCAGATCAGATCTTTTTTTCTCATGAAGGATCCTCATAGTATTTGAAATGGCTACATCCCTGAGGATAACTGTTCTGCAGTCGTCTTGGAAGCACATATTTATTTCAACCTGCTGGTGTCTAGACTGTGTTTAAACATACTGGTTGGTGCATGTGCAGTCCAACCCAATAACAAAAATTACTTGCCAAACCCAAGAAAGATCTTTATGGTCCAGATCATCTGAGACAGAGATACCTCAGAACTGGATTTCTACTGAAATCTTGAAGAAGAGGCCTGAAATGGGATAAAGGTCTTGCCTGTTCTTTTGTGGGGTGGGTAGTTGTTTTTTTTTTTTTTGGTTTGGGTTTGGTTTTTTCCTCCCTCTGAATTTTGTGTATTGTAGAAGGACTTAATTCCTTTGATTTGGGGATGATGAGAATAATGGTAGAACATTATAAAATGATTGTTAAGAAAATGCAGCTGTACTCTGCAAGCTCTTGAGCCACAGGGATTGATCACCCCCCCCACCTTTTTTTTTTTTAATTAATACTTTTAATACTTTCCAATGTCTCTCAAATAAATTTCAGCTATAACCCAGCTGATATTTAGGGATAAGGTGATGAGGTGTTAGAGGCCTGTGTAGTACCTGTGTGGAAAGCAGCCTTGCTCTGTGATTTACAGTAATTCCCTTGTTGCCTACATCTATTTTTGGCAAAAATTGAAAAAAAAACCCCAACAAATCGGTTCTTTAAAAGTAATATTAAAAATGGGAGTCTACTCATCTTAGTTGAGCAACAGTATGGAACTGTGGAGGTTTTTTTTAAAAAGAAAAAGCTCTTTTAAAAGATCCCATCTCAGCACTTAAAATATATGTATTTTATGATTTACTGGTGACTTAGCTTTGCTTACTCCATTACACAACTATTTACTGTGGGAGTAGCTACAAGTACAAACTCTGTCTTCTTTCTTTCCTGGCAAAATTTGCCTTTGTAACTCACATCTAAGTAAAAAGTCATTTGTCCCCATGGCCGTTGTGTGAGCTCTTAACTGCAAGCAGTAGCCATGAATGCGTGGCTGGGCCCCAGGCACAGCGTTGTGGCAGCGGGCACCGTCATTGGTGAGCACGGTGGGGCAGCACCAGTGAACTCACCCTCCTCTGCACCTCAGTCCTGGCCTTTCTTGCGCCTATGGGCATGGTCACGGAGTGAGGAAACAACGGATGATGTGACACAGCTCGGGTGGAGGTGTGGACCACCCAACTCGGGGGACCTCCCTGTGGCCATGTAGCACCCTACGGGACCCACACAGCCTCTCTTTTGGTTCAGGTAGGGTAAAGGGCAGGGCCCACACCGATGCTTCTGCAACCTGCTTGCCCTCCCAGCAGCCTCCTACTCCATTGGGGTTCTCCTTGCCATTTGCTCTGGCTCTACAGCATCCTTGTGGCTCTCAGCTACCCAAAACCTTGCCTCAGAGCCAGCAAACACTGCCCCAAAACTCTGACTGGCCATGAGACCCTGGCTGAGTACCCTCAAAGACCTCTAAGCCTGCCCCCAGGGCCCCAAAACACTCCAGACCCTGCCTCAGGGGCTCCAGCACCACTGCCAAACAGCCCCAAATCCTACCTCTGGGCCCCAAACATCCTGAGATCCTTCCCCATAGCTGACACCACCACCCAAAAACTGCCCCTGCCTTCCAGCCCTCAGCCTCTGCCCTGGGGCTGGCACCTGAGAGAGCTTTCAGCAAGCTCCTTTCAGGATCTGGGGTGGACCTCAGCTTTGCTAGCAGAGAAAGTTGTCCCCAACATGTCATGCAACACCCCCGCCTCTGGGGACAGGATTAAAATGTGTCTTTCCAGCAAAACCATGTCATGGAGTGTTTCTGAGTCTCTGCGTATGAGTATGAGCCACAAAAGCCAAGCTGTTTGTCATGACCTTTTGCCATCAAAGCAAGATGACCGCTCGATTTCCACCAGCACTGTATGTCAGCTGTGTTGCTAGCTGAAAACGGCTGGCAGGCCAGGAGATAGCTAGAGGGGTCTCAATTAAAGAAAGCGAGGGTTGAAGTGTGTGTTTTAAGGTGAATTAGGCAGCCGAAGGCACTGAGCTGCTCGCCTGACCCAGTGGCAGAACAGCCCCTCCAGCCGACCAAGTATTGCGTGTTGCAGGCAGCAAAGTGCTCCGCTGGCGGGAGCGGCAAGGAGCCGCGGCTGCCCGGAGCAAAGACGGACCCTCCTGGGCTCTGCGGTCCCCTGCTGAGGACATCTCCCAGCCCAACGGGCCTCTCTGCTTTCCCTGCCGCCCGGCTCGCTGCGCGCTGGAGGGCAGGCTGGGGAGGAACTTTGTGCGGCGTTTCTTCTCGAAGGGACAGGCCCTGCCCAGGGAGCCTCGTGTGGATGCCGGGGGAGGAGAGCAGAGCACCGGTAGCCCAGAGGTGAGGAAAGGTGCAAACAGCCCCGCAGAGCCCGCGGGTCCCCAGCGTGTCATCGCTGCTGTGCAGCTCCGCCGCTGTCCCCGACTCTGCTCGGCCGTGCTGTTTGCTGCTGAGCGCGGCCGCCCCCCCGGCACAAAGCAGCTTTCCGTCTGTGCCCTGCTGCCTTCAGCACCCGCTGTGCTGCCGCCGGGGTGAAAACTCTCTCTGCAGTGTCTGCTGCCGGCGCTGCCGGGGCCGGGGAACGCGAGCCCTGTCCGCCCGGGGAGCAGTTGCCGCGTTGGGATGGTAGAAGGGGGCTGCTGCGGGCGTCATTTCTGCTGCCGGGAACTGCTCCGAGGGGCGGGATGGGGCGATGGCGCCGCCCGACGGGCAAATGTCGGTACTGCAGCGCGGGGCCGGGCTGGCGGAACGGCGCGGCTGTTTGCCCTGTTCTGTGCTTCCGCCCTGTGGTTAAAGACGGGTACTGCAGCCCGGGTAGCGCGCCCGCGCACGGCCGTGCCCGGGGTCATGCTCGGGAAGTGCCGCCCCCACTCCGTGCGCGCTGTCGGCGGGTGCTCATGGCGCAAAGCGCGGAACGGCAGCGCTGGTGCCGCCCGTGAGCAAGTGCCGGGGGTGATCTACGGCAATAACGGTCAGTGCTGCTGCCTCTTGCCCTCTTCCAGAGGCTGCACTGAGGACACGCTGCCTGGCCTTAAGCCCAGTGCTGGTCGCTAGAGTTACCGCGGGGAGGGGGGGAGCGTGGGCCGGGCTGGAGGAGCCCCATGGGCGGGCAGTGAGGCTGCGGGCAGCGGCCCCTCCCTGTCCGGGGCGGTGCTGGAAGAGGAGCCGGTGCGAGCCGAGGGAGCAGCAGAGAGAAGGTGAGCGGGGCCGCGCGGTCGGTCGCCAGGCGGCTGCCGGGTAAAGCCGCGACGGGGGGGCCGCGCGGTGCGGCGGGACCGGCGGCAGAAGCCGCTCGGGTCGGGGCCGGGCGGCGGCGGCGCTTCCCGGGGCCGCGCGAGGCCGGGCTTCCGGGTGTGTGGGCGACGGGCGGGCGCTGTAGTCACGTGAGCGGGGCTTCCGGTCGGCCCTGTTGGCTCCCCGGGGCACGCCGGGAGCTGTAGTTTTTGCGCACTCGGCTGCCCGGCAGCTGCGTCGCTGCCGGGCGCGCGCGGCACGGCACAGTCCTCGCTACCGGCGCGGCCCCGCGGCGCAGCGGGAGGGGCGGTTTTGTGGCGGGTTCGTGCGGTTTCCCGCGGGTTGCCCGCGACTTCCCCAGGACCGTGCCCCGGCAGTGCGCATGCGCGGTGGCGGCCCCCGGAAGTGCCGCAATCCCCAAGCGCTTCCCAAACCCGCCCGTGGGGTTCTGGGGGTGCAGGGCTGTGGGGTGGCTGCATTCACCCCACCCCCCCCCAACCGTCGGCATCGCCCGTGGGGACTGCGGAGGGGGTCAGAGAGTAGACGGAGTGAGCTGTGCTCTGGGCCAGAAATGGAGGTAACGTTTTGCCTTCCTGGGGCTTGAGAACAGACGCGTGTGGCTGATTGAGGGGCTCAGAAACAGACGGAGTTGTGTGGCTTTGGGCTCAGAAACAGAGGTCAAGTGCGTTTTTGGGGACTTGAGAAGAGGCTCAGCAGGCAGGTTTTTGGGCTCAGAAAGAGGCACCAAGATGGCTGGTTTGGGGGCCAAAAGCAGAATGCAGTTTGGCTGGTTTTGCAGGCAGGTGAGAGGCGGAGGGTTGTGGGAGGGCGCTGGGGGCTAGGGGGGAAAGGAGGGGGTGGGGGTCAGGGTGGCATGGGACCCCGAAGCTTGGGAGGCCGGCGTGCACCAGGCCAAACTCCACGTCTGAGGTGACTGGCGGTGCTCTGTCTTGCAGGTGATGGAGAGGAACCTGGTGAATGCGGGAGCATCCCAGTGAGATGATGTGCTCCTGATGAGGATGGATTCTGGAGCGTGCTCTCTGAAAGGTAAGTCAAGGGGCAAAAGCCGTGGGTAGGGTGGGGCCAGCAGAGGCTCTACCATCAGGGCTGTGGAGAGGGCTATTTAGGCTTCCTTAAGTCTGTGGGAAGAGAGCAGGGTCTGTCCCACAGGACGTGCATGTTCTGGCCTGTGTCTGTGTCCTCGTGTCGTTTGTGGTGTCTGTGTTCTGTCTTGTGTGCGGTGCCTTCCCCACGTCTCTGTGGTGCCCCGTGGGCTCTCTGCACGGGACATGCACCTTGGTAGGTGTCCATGGGGTCTGTGATGCCTTGCTGCGCGGTGGGAGGTGGAAGGTGGGGCTCCGGCCACGTGCGATCTACAGCAATAATGGTCAGTGCTGCTTCTTTCCCTCTTCCAGAGGCCGTGCTGAGGCTGCGCTTGTTTGTTCCTGCCCTGGGGTGCCGTTGACTGCGCCCACCTCGGGCTTGTGTGGGGTGTCTCTGCCCGGCCTTGCGCTTCTCATGGCACGGGGGCAAAAAGGGACAGGCGGAGCCCTTCCTGGCTGTGGACAGCGGCCAGGAGCTGCCGCGGCTGAAGCTGGAGAGACCAGAGAGAGGGGAAGAAAGAGAAAATCAAGACCATCTGTGCAGCACCCGCCTCCCAGTGCAGGAAGAGAGAGCCTGCCTCTCTGGGTGAAGAAGGAGCCCTCTTCACAGTCAGACCGCCAGCGTGCACCCAGGTCTGCGTGCGTCACCCCAAGCGCGGTACGGCCGCGTAGTGCGCGAGCAAGCGAGGCTGCGTGTGTTGGAAGCCTGGTCTTGTAAGAGGTGAGAGACACCCACGTATTCTTTTAGGGTGAGGACAACCAGGCGACTGGAGTTTCAGAAGAAGAAGAGGGGCAGGAGGAAGGAAGGAGAAAGAAGCATCTGACCTGTCAAATTCTCCCGGCAGTGCCGAGAACGAGAGCTGCGGTGAGTCCTGGGCCTTCAGGGCCCTGTCACGCGTCTTGTGCGTCCTGGTCCTTTCCTGCTCGTCACCTGGACCTCTTTTTTCCATGCTGCTGTTATTTCTGCCGCCCCCACCCCTTTCCTAGACCTCTTCTCTTCTTTATTCTTCTGTCCTGCTCCCCCTTCCTTTCTCACTTTCTCTCTCTTGTCCTACTGCTCCCTTTTCTCATTTCTCTCTGTGCTTTTGTCCTGCCTCTCCCTCCTTTTTTTCATCTTCTATCTCTGCGCTTAGTGTCGTCGCTTTTTAAATTTTCATTCTACGTCTTTTAGTTTGCTGTCGCTATTTCGTGTTTCCTTAGCGCTGCCGCTTTTTAAATTTTCTTTTCTGTGCCTCTGTTCTAGTTCGGTATCCCTGTGTGATCATTTTTTCCTTTATTTCACCAACACCTGTTGCTTTTAAAATGTTCTTTTTCCCTTCAGTGTCTTTTTAGTGAGTTTTTCTCTTTCCTTAATGCCCTCTCTGTCTTTTTAAATCGTCCCCTCTTTTGTTCGCTGTGGCTACTTTTTAGTTCCAGGGCGTGGTTGGACCAGATGACCTGCAAGAGTTCCCTTCCCACCTCAAACCGTTCTGCAGTTCTGGAGTCACAACTGTCACATCCAGGGCTGTGAGCTACCACAGGCGTGAGAAAGTTGCCCCAGGCTTCAAGGCCATCCCAAGCGCCTGCTGCTTTACTCCGGCCGCAGCGCTCCTGAAGAAGAGGAGAAGGTAATTTTGCAGTGGTCAGGGCTTTTAGGGCTCAGTGGTCGTGCTCAGTGGGTTGCGTGGTTGGGTGGTTTGAAGGGACAGTCCGAGAGGGCATCTGAAATGCCCTTGCAGGGTGGAGGGAGGCAGGAAAGCGGGGCGGGGGGGTTAGAGCTGGCAAGAGACTGCCCCGGGCTGGGGGGCGGTGTGCCCGTGGGTGCCAGTACCTCAGCTGCTGTGTCGGCATTGCGGGAGCCGTGGGGGTCGTGGACTTTACTCTGCCTCCCCCCAGAAAGCTCTGGCTGACGAAGTTATGCCACAACAGAGACTGCAGCCGTCAGCACCACGGGATGCTGATAATGACCAGCACAGGCCTCGCTGTACTGTCGTTTTCCCTGCTGCTTGCAATGGATCTGCAGTGGTCTTTGATTCGCGGAAAGAGACTCTACAACTCGAAATGGCGTTATAAAGCAGGTATGTTTTACTCCGGCTGGGGTGCAAGGGGATTTCTCCACAAACCTTGCACACCAACAGCACATTTTACCAAAACGTTACAGAGTGTGGATACACTTATTCACTGGATTACATAACGCAAACATACATATGCATGAGTAAGGCTGGGTTAGTTCTAGAGGCTGGTGTCAGCAGTTTATGTTATCTTTGCACCTGTTCACTGCCTCCTGGGGGGCGTCTTCGGGGTCTTTGGGAGGAAGGCTCGTAGTCTTTCTCACCTTGTTTTTTTCCCCGGAGCATACGCAGATTCTCTTAGCCAATTTCTTGAACAACAAAAATGTTTTTCAGCCGGTTTACTCGTGCTATCTTATTTAAGGGAAGCAATGAAACTTCTACCATCCGTATATGGCTATCTTTACTCATTACCGAGGCCCAACTAGTTAGAGCATACTTGTTCCTCGAGGACAAAAACATGATATTTTGCTGAACACTGCAGTTCTTGGTAGATTTTCACAGTAAACTGCTTTGTTTTGATGAACACAGCAGTCCGTGGTAAAATTCCACAGAACAGTCTGGGCAAGCAGAATTCTTAGCAATATTAAAAAATACTATAAGTAGTACTATAACTTGCTAGAAGTAAGTAAATAAATTGCTAAGCAGCTTTCTGTTGCAGATTTAGAAAAACGACAGATTACTTCCAGAACTCGCCCCCCCGCCCCCCCCCCTACAATTTTCCTGTTTGGCCAGTCAGTAAACCAGAGGGGGAGGTGGAGTTGAATTGGCGTTTAAGTGCTTAAATAGAGCCCCATTGTCAGCGGCAGACCCCAACAATGCAGCCTTAACGACTGGGCTGCAAGTCCCTGCACATCCTTGGCTGGCAGTGCTACATGTCAAAGACATGGTTTTTCCCTTAGGGGAAGAAGGCAAAACAAAAATTTGCATTTACATGGGAGGGTAGCCAGCATACCTTTACCAGACTCCCAGAGGGGGGTAGAAACACTCAGAAATGCCCCAATCTAGAAAAAAAATTACAACAGCTTTGTAATGGGTACTTTAGGATATTGGAGAAAACAGGTACCTGGATTCTCCATTGCCTGTCCACTGTATTCGCTTTTACAAAAAGGAAAACGGTGGAGTTGGGATTCAGAACATGAAGAAGCGATTAAAACTCTGATACTCGAATTAAAAACATATCTAAATTACAAATGCCTATTAATACTTGACCCACGAGCATTACAGCAGCCATTTAAACGTTCACCAATTTTAGATGCACCCCCCCTACCTCTAGCATGGGATGCTAGTGACAACAATGGAGTAAAAAAAAACTCAGTACGAGATGGATTTATCCTGCATCCTAAGGGGTAACCTGTTCAGCCTTCCCCCCCCTCCGCCCCGAGACAGTTGTCTTTTCTTTCCTTGAAGAACATCGATGGTGGGAAAGCTTATCTGGATGGTCACCACCACCAACAGGACTCGGTCTGATTTTCGTAATTCTAACTTTATTATGTTTACTACTTCTAATAGTATTGTATATTCAGGTTTGGAGGATGGTTAAACAGATCACTCAGTTACAAAAGTATACCTGTGTGTATACTTCCCTAAAATATTTTTTTTTTAATAGCAGCTAATAAAACACAAAATTCGCTTCAGTTATAATTGGATTATGGCATCCTCTGTTTATAGGCAGAGAGGCAAGAGGCAACCACACCGCCACTCTCTGGACAAGATCAAGTACTGTAGCCCAGGTAATAGACTGTGAGGGCGGGAAAGTCCATGTGGGGGCGCAGCGGCCGCCTGAGGGGAAGGGGGCGGGACCCGCCTGTGGGAAGGGGAAGGGCGGGAAAGTCGCGCGCCGCTGTGAGGGGCGGAGCGGCCGCCTGAGGGGAAGGGGGCGGGTCCAGCCCCGCCAGACGCGGCCAGGAGTCCGAGCAGAGGAGTGGCGGTCGCAGTCGTCTCTGCGGGAAGCACTGGAGCAGCAACTGGGTGCGTAAAGCCGATCTGTGAGTTTTGGGCGGGGCGGGGCGGGGCGGGGGGGGGGAGGCGCTGAGATTCGGGTGGTGCTGTGGCGAGCTCTGTCCGGGGGCCGGCGACCCTCTCAGACCCGACGGCGTCTTCTTGCCCTTGCAACAGCTGGTGGTGGAGCAGAAAGAAGAGACAAACATCGCGTGCAGAAGGACCCGCAAGGCAAGAGAGAGCGGCAGGAGGAGCGGAGGAAGTCTGAGCAACAAGTGCAGGAAAGAGAAGGGCGCTCCGGGCAAAGCGCCGCTGTGAGGGGCGGAGCGGCTACCTGAGGGGAAGGGTAGTGGGACCTGTCTGGGGCGGGGGGGAGCGCCGTCGCCGTGGCGGGGGGGAGAGCGTCGTCGCCGCGGGGCGGGCGGGGGGTGGTGTGGAGCCGTCTGTGGGGGGGAGCACCGTCGCCGCCTGGGGTGGGGGGAAGCCGTCGCCGGGGGCGGGGGGGGGGAGCACCGTCGCCGCCGGAGGGGGGAGGGGTGGGGGGAAGACCGCCGTCGCTGTCCGACGCGGGGGGGGGGGGTCGCAGTCTGGGAGGGGGGAGCAGCGATGTCGCCGTCTGAGGCGGGAGCGGGGGGAGCACCGTCGCTGCCTGGGGTGGGGGGAAGCCACCGCCGGGGGGGGCGAGGGGAGCGCCGTCGCCGCCGGAGGGGGGAGGGGTGGGGGGAAGAGCTCCGTCGCCGTCCGACGCGGGGGGGTCGCAGTCTGGGGCGGGGGGAGCGCTGTCGCCGTGGGGGGGGGGAGAGCGTCGTAGCCGCGGGGCGGGCGGGGGGTGGTGTGGAGCCGTCTGTGGGGGGGAGCACCGTCGCTGCCTGGGGTGGGGGGAAGCCGCCGCCCGGGAGGGGGGGAGCGCCGTTGCCGCCGGGGGGGGGAGGGGTGGGGGAGAAGAGCGCCATCGCCGTCAGACGCGGGGGGGGTCGCAGTCTCGGACGGGAGAGCAGCGACATCGCCGTCTGAGGCGGGAGCGGGGGGAGCACCGTCGCCGCGGGGTGGGCGGGGGGTGGACTGGACCCGCTTGGGGGGGCGAGCACCATCGTCGCAGGGGCTGAGGAGGGTCCAAGGCACCGCTGGATGCAGCCAGGAGCCCGGAGCAGATGAGTGGCCGTCGCAGTCGTCCCTGCAGGGAGCATTGAAGCATCAACTGGGTGAGACAAGCTGATCTGTGAGGTTTTCTCGGGGGGTGGGGGGGGGGGGTGTGTGTTGGGGTATGGGCAGGGGGGGCTGGCTTCCCTCTGTCCTCCCTGTGGGGAAGCTGGCATCTGACCATACTCTCCTTCCAAGCAGTTACTCTTGGAGAAGAAAGACAGGGCATCGTGAGGAGCGGTGGGCTGAAGAGAGGAGTGGGGCGAGAGAAGGAAGCTCTGGACAAAGGGGACCTCCCTGTTACCGGGGCTGCGGTCGCACGAGACCGTTGCCGGCGCTTCTGGTGCCCTGGCCGGCGCTGCGCTGGGTGACCTCCCTGTAAGCAGGGCTCGGGTCTCTGGTCTTTTGCCACCCTGCCCCACGGTTTGGCTGCCCGGAGAGAAGGGCGGCCCTGTCAGGAGAGTGAGCGGCGCTGTCTCCGCGCCGAGGGGGAAATGGGGCTCTCCAGACCCCACGCCCGCCCTGTGAGCAGGGGAGGGCCGTCTCCCCGGCCCCGGCGGCTTTCTGGCTGCTGGCGGCCTGGCCAGCGTGACCCCCTGGAGTCGGGGCGTGTCACGGCATTTGTCCCTTGGCCACCCGTGAAGCCCCGTGGCACGTTGGGTCGCTGTGGCCTGCGTGCGTCCTGGGGGGCAGGTGTGGGGCTCTGCTCTCCTGCTCGTGGGAAGGGATGGCTCCCCAGACACTGGCTGCACAGAGCTCGCTCTCTCTTCCGGGAAGTTTTGTTTGTCCCTGTCTGTGTGTGTGTGCCTGCCTGTGTCTGTGTCTGTGGGTGTGAGTGAGCGAGCGAATGAGCTTCTCGTTTAGGCCCCTGTTGAAATCACTGCAGCGTACTTAGCTTAAACTTCCCGGGAGGGAAAGAAGGGCTCTGTGCAGCAACAGGGGGTCGGTCCCCTCTGAGCCCGCGAGCGGAGGGCGAGTCCCGGCTTGCCCCTCCTTGCCCCTCCTTTCGAAGGAGAGAGCGAAGCCCCGCGGCTGTAGCGCGGCCAGCGTGCGACCCGCCTGTGTTCAGGGCCCGGGTCTCTGCCTGGGTGGCCGCCTGTCCTGGCTGGCGACCTGCCAGCGTGCCCGCCCCGTACTCGGGGCGAGTGCCACGAGCCGTGGAGCCCTCTGTCCCCAGGAGCCGCTCGGCCGCCCTGTAATCAGGGCTGGGCGGGCTGCTGTAGGCAGCCAGCAGAGGCTGCCCTGTAAGTCCGGGGCTGGCCAGTGAGTGACCTGCAGGCCCGGGCACTCTGCAGTGCCGGCAGCGGCTCGAGCCCCCCGTAAGGAGGGGCGCAGCTTCCTTGGCCGCCGCTTTGGTGTGCCCAGCTCCCCTTTGTCCAGAGTTCCCAACTCCGAGCCCAGCTCCAGCGCTGGCCGGCACTGCACGCGTGGCAGCCCCGGAGCGTCGATTGGGTGAGAAAAGCTGATCTGGGAGGTTTTTTTGGGGGGAGGCGGGGGGTGGTGGTGGCGTTAGGTTATACGGGGTTGCGGGTGGGAGGGCGTCTGGGATTCGGGTGGTGCTGTGGCGAGCTCTGTCCGGGGGCCGGTGTCCCTCTCAGACCCGACGGCGTCCTTCTGCCGTTGCAGCAGCTGGTGGTGAACAAGGAAGAGACGACCATCGCGTGCAGAAGGACCTGCAAAGGTAAGAGTGAGCGGGGGGATGAGCGGCAGCGGGCTGCCGAAGAAGCGAGAGAAAGAAGTCCTCAAGCATCCCTGCCCCTTTGGGGATGTTTTCTGTGCCTCTCAAGCAGGTACTTGGTTCTTGGCGGTTCCCCAGAGTTTTAGAAACTGCTCCAAATCCACCTGAAGTTGACTCGACTCCCTGAAGTTGTCAGGAAACTCCTTTTTTTAGTTTGGTGTGGCCGCACCAGCTGTGGGGAGAGGGAGGGCTCTGCAGCCACCCGAAGTGTCCTTTGAGGCTGTGTGGCATGCCGGGGGAAGAGCAGTCAGGAGCAGGGATTTGGAGGTGGTTTCCCCTGTTCTGAATGCTTCTCTTTCAGCACCTGCACGGTTCTGATGTAAAAAGTGGAAGTGTTGAAGCCTGAGCAGCAGGCCCTGAGCCGAAGCTGCTAACTCAGTATGTAATCATTAGCGAGATACGTATGGAAGACGTAGCTATCTTGAATGTATATTTATCTTTCTTTGTGTGTGGATAAAATAACAGGGTCATGGAGACCGTTGTCTGTCGCTGTGGCCTGATGCGAGACCTTGCGCCTAATGCAATTAGATAAGCCGAGGAACTCCCTTAGCTTCTCCCCTGAGCCCTGGCCAGGCTCTGGGGGAATCTAATGTGAGATTGAAACCAGATATTTCCGCTCAAATCAAAGGTGCCAGCTATTCTGGCTTGCTGATTTTTGGGTATATAAGGCTGGACCCGCTCACAGCGACTTTGGAAGCCTCACCTACGGGTGGACGCACCGCGTAGGACTTCCCCCTTGCCGGGAAAGGCTCTCCAAATCCTCGCTGTAACCGGGGCTGCCCAGCGCCTGCGGGTCTGGATGATGGGAACGGGTGCAAGTGGTGATGGGTCTTTCTTAATCGCTATTCCCTCTCTCTCGGGTAGTAATGATTTGATGCATTACCCTGTATTTTCCTGTTTGTTTGAGTGCACTATTCTGTGTTTTCTTACTGTATGTTTTCTGTATTATTCTGTTACATTATTTAGTTATTTCTAGTAAAAGATGCCTGCGCTTTTCACTCTGGTGTCTGAGTTTGATACCCCTAATCAGCAAAACAGGGGGAGATCAGGTGGCGGTTTCCAGAGACGAGGTTGGTGGTGGGACGGTGTCGCCGTAGGAGCGATTTTATGTTGGTTTGGCTTTGGGCTGAGCTGTAGCCGACGGGGCGCTAGTTCCTGGCAAGGGGATGGATGGGCTAGCTGTCGGGTCAGCCAGAGCCGCGGCTGCACGTGTTCCGCACGGGACTGGTGTGCAGAGCAAAGTGGGGAGGGTTTCTGAGAGCGGACAAGGCCCCGGCCCTCCCTGACTGTCTCGGCCTCCATCCTTCTGCATCTCGAGGCTGAGGAGGCCGTCAGTAACTGCAGTGTTCCCATCTCCTTCCGAGAAGCGCTGCAAACCTGCGCCTTAGGAAAGTTAAAAGAAAGCGTCACCGTCACGAACTTGTGAGTTTGAGCGCCGCTTCCACAGCGAAGGTGTTCGTCGGAGTGGACTGGGGTCAAATTGCTGCCCAGTTGGGGGCAAAAACAGGAAAGGTTCCTTTTGAGAAATGCAAGGTGCTGCTACCGGTAAAGGTGTAAACGATCGGCACGACCGCTTCACTTCTTAACCTTCTATTTTAATGCTGTTAAAGTTGAGACAGACCCCGGAACGTGCCTGAGCGAGCTGCCAAGAAGTGCAGCACACCCGTGAGCTCCGTGAAGGAAGTGAAGCAGCAGCAGCAGCTGCCACTCCACAACCATGGAGTGTTTTCCTCCACTCCCTCCCCTTCTCCTGAACTTTCTCTAATAAAACTTGAGCGGTTCAGGAAGGGTTTGCCCTGCCTGTGCCCAAACTTGAGGCAACGGAGCCCCGTTGTGCTCATCTGCAGCTCAGAAGTTGTGTTGGCAGGTGAGTGCTGGCGAGTGGGAGTGGAGGTGGCCGGGGGCAGTATCCCCCCTCGGGGGGCAACTCTCAGAGAATGCCCGGGAACCAACGACAATCACGTGTCAGGTTAACGCTTTCTTTCCCTAAAAGGCTGCAGAGCCTGGCTGGCTTTTTTCCTTCTTTCCCGAAAGCCTTGCAGGTGTGAGTGACGGGCCGCCGCCCGAGCACCTCATGATGTCAAATGCAGTGGAGAAGTAGCTTGCACTTCCACCGGGATCAGTCGTTCTCCAAGAGTTTCTTCAGATCTCGTATGTAGCTAAAAATCCCAGGTGAAGACTCAGTTACCCTTCAGAAATACCAATTACGATTCGTATTGCGGTAGCGCTGAGGAAACCAGTGTCACGTTCCATTTGACATGGACTCACCTACAGAGATCATCCCTGTGCTAAGTCCTTAAAGACATACATGCACGAGACCCAGACAAGGGTCGTTAAACCCTTTTGACAGCTGGGGAGCCAAGGCAGAAAGGTGCGCGTGCTGTTACTAGCGCTCCCGTGGTAAAGGTTACACTGCTCCGACCCGCTCTTCAGTATTCTCTGGTTTCTTCCTCTGCCCCTTGCAGGCGTTCGACAGTGTCCTTTGTCCCTGAGGTAACCCCTCGGGTTCCCCATGTTTGTTGTATTTCTGTTTAAGTATTTTCTCAGGTTCATGCACTCGTGGTCACCACACGCTAGTTCTGGGGTCTTTGCCCAGTTCAAAATCACATGCTCGTATGGCTTCTTGTCGTGTTACTGACAACAGTCGAGGCAGTTCAGCCTGAGCAGGGACTGTCCTCGTTAGTTGGCAATGCTCACGATCTTCATACTATGTCTGCATTTCATTCTCTTTTGGGGAAAGAAAAAAGTCAAGTTAATCAGTTTTACTGTCTGCACATGCGCCGCGGTGGCCCCGGGAGTGGCGGACTGGCAGCTCCTACAGCGCGAGTTCGCGGGACTGAGGGGCAGTTCAGGCGGTTAATCCCGGTGCTGGTCGCTATAGTTACCGCAGGGGGGAGGGTGGGATCGTGGGATCGTGGGCCGGGTGGATGAGCCCCAGCGGCGGGCAGTGAGGCTGTGGGCAGCGGCCCCTCCCTGTCCTGGGAGGTGCTGGAGGAGGAGCCGGTGCGATGCGCGGGAGCAGCAGAGAGAAGGTGAGCGGGGCCGCGTGGTCGGTCGCCTGGCGGCTGCCGGGTAAAGCCGCAACGGGGTGGGTGCCGCGCGGTGCGGCGGGACCGACAGCAGAAGCCGCTCCGGGTCGGGGCCGGGCGGCGGCGGCGCTTCCCCGGGCCGTGCTTGGCCGGGCTTCCAGGTGCGTGTGCGACGGAGGGGGGGGTGGTGTGAAGGTGACCTTCACCTCCCTTCACAGCTGAAAAATCACAACCCAAACACACCTCTTACAGCCCCCCCCCAGTATCTCCCCCAAGTCACTGTCACCGCCCGGACCCTATTCCGGGACTGCACCTTGCCGCGGGTCACTGTTTCCGCCCGGACGCTATTCCAGGTTGCACGCTCTCCCTGGTCACTGTTTCCGCCCGGACCGTATTCGGGGTTGCACCTTACCGCAGGTCACTGTTCCCGCACGGACCCTATTGGGGGTTGCACCTTGACGCGGGTCACTGTTCCCGCCCGGACCCTATTCGGTGTTGCACCTGCCCCGCGCACGGCCGTACGGATGGTCATGCTCGGATAATTCCGCCCCCCCCGCGCCGTCCGCGCTGTCGGCGGGTGCTCGGGGCGTAAAGAGCGGAACGGCAGCGCCGGTGCCGATCTACGGCAATAACGGTCAGTGCTTCTGCCTCTTGCCCTCTTCCAGAGGCTGCACTGAGGACACGCTGCCTGGCCTTAAGCCCGGTGCTGGTCGCTAGAGTTACCGCGGGGGGGGGGGAGGAGCGTGGGCCGGGCTGGAGGAGCCCCCGGGGCGGGCAGTGAGGCTGCGGGCAGCGGCCCCTCCCTGTCCGAGACGCTGCTGGAGGAGGAGCCGGTGCGAGCCGAGGGAGCAGCAGAGAGAAGGTGAGCGGGGCCGCGTGGTCGGTCGCCTGGCGGCTGCCGGGGAAAGCCGCAACGGGGGGTGCCGCGCGGTGTGGCGGGACCCGCGACAGAAGCCCCTCCGGGTCGGGGCCAGGCGGGGCAGCGGCGCTTCCCGGAGACGCGCGGGGCTGCGCTCGGCCGGGCTTCTGGGTGTATGGGCGACGGGGGGGTGGGAAAGCACGGTGTCCCCGTAGGGTCAGAAAGCCGGGACGGCCGCCTGTGCCAGTGTGGGAGGCGCTGTAGTCACGTGAGCGGGGCTTCCGGTCGGCCATGTTGGCTCCCCGGGGCACGCCAGGAGCTGTAGTTTGTCAGCACTCGGCTGCCCGGCAGCTGCGTCGCTGCCGGGCGCGCGCGGCACGGCACAGTCCTCGCTACCGGCGCGGCCCCGCGGCGCTGCGCGAGGGGCGGTTTTATGGCGGGTTCGTGCGGTTTCCCGCGGGCTGCCCGCGGCTCCCCCAGGACCGGTGTGCCCGTGCCCCGGCAGTGCGCATGCGCGGTGGCGGCCCCCGGAAGTGCTGCAATCCCCAAGCGCTTCCCCAAACCTGCACGTGGGGTTCTGGGAGTGCAGGGCTGTGGGGTGGCTGCATTCACCCCACCCCCCCCACCCCTCGGCATCGCCCGTGGGGACTGCGGAGGGGGTCAGAGAGCAGACGGGGTGAGCTGTGCTGTGGGCCAGAAATAGAGGCAACGTTTTGCCTTCCTGGGGCTTGAGAACAGACGCGTGTGGCTGATTGAGGGGCTCAGAAACAGACGGAGTTGTGTGGCTTTGGGCTCAGGAACAGAGGTCAAGTCGTGCATTTTTGGGACTTGAGAAGCGGCTCAGCAGGCAGGTTTTTGGGCTCATAAAGAGGCACTAAGGCAGCTGGTTTGGGGGCCAAAAACAGAATGCATTTTGGCTGGTTTTGCAGGCAGGTGAGAGGCGGAGGGTTGTGGTAGGGCCCTGGGGGCTGCGGGGGAAAGGAGGGGGTGGGTGTCGGGGTGGCATGGGACCCCGAAGCTTGGGAGGCCGGCGTGCACCAGGCCAAACTCCACGTCTGAGGTGACTGGCGGTGCTCTGTCTTGCAGGTGATGGAGAGGAACCTGGTGAATGCGGGAGCATCCCAGTGAGATGATGTGCTCCTGATGAGGATGGATTCTGGAGCGTGCTCTCTGAAAGGTAAGTCAAGGGGCAAAAGCTGTGGGTAGGGTGGGGCCAGCAGAGGCTCTACCATCAGGGATGTGGAGAGGGCTATTTAGGCTTCCTTAAGTCTGTGGGAAGAGAGCAGGGTCTGTCCCACAGGATGTGCATGTTCTGGCCTGTGTCAGTGTACTCGTGTCATTTGTGGTGTCTGTGTTCTGTCTTGTGTGCGGTGCCTTCCCCACGTCTCTGTGGTACCCCGTGGGCTCTCTGCACGGCGCATGCACCTTGGTAGGCGTCCATAGGATCTCAGATGCCTTGCTGCTTTGGAAAAGAGCCCGTTGAGCACTCACCGTCTCGTGAGTGGAGCTTACGATGTCTTTTGCATCACAGATGTTTGTGGAGGGTTGCCTTTGTGGAGGAGATCTGGGCCAGAATGACAGCTCTGCTCTTCAGAGTTCTGTTTCCATAGAGGTCCCGCCCCTACAGCACTTCACCCACCGTGTCCTTGTGGGCCTCGGCCTTAAAGCCCGGCTTCTCCCACGTCGGTTGTTCTGGTTGTGTATTGCGCTGCAGCACTCGCTGTCGGTTTTGACTACGCCTTGCTTTGCAGGGCTTTGTGTTCTGCAGGTGACACAGGGCCATCTGGATCCCCAGAGCAAATCCTCGAGCGAGGTTTGCCGGAGCGTACAAACGGAAGCGAAGGAGGAGCGGGAGCGGGGCCCGTTGCGAAACATCTTCCTTGGCTCCCGGTTAGGAAGGCTGACACCGTGGGGGTGTGTGGAGCAGTGACACTGCCGAGGCGCACGGTGAGGCAGTTCCAGGGGTGGGTTTAGAATGGGGGTGATCTGCCACTGTGGCAGGTGGGCAGTGGAACGGATGTTTGGAGTGAGGGGTGGATCGAGTGGCTGTTGAATGAGCGTCAGTTTCTGAATGTGTCTAACCTTGTGTGTGTGAAGTTTTTTTCATTTCAGGTTGTATTTAATGTTGAGATAGTAAATGTTTTTTTAAAATTGTGTTTAAAATAAAAGCCTAGCTGGGGGTTCGGTGTCTCTCTTACTCAGATAGAACCCTTCCTCAGGCTTTCTCTGTGCCCCTGAGCTCTCTCACAGTCTTCACTGTTGTCTTGGATGTCTCCATTCAGTCGCTCATCCCCTGAGGACATCTGTACATTGCTGGAACGCCTTGACTTTTGCACCGTGTCCCAGAGCCGCCCTCTGTCTCTTTTTCAGTCTCAGCACCCTGCTCCTGCTGTCACCACGCCTACTGAGGCCAACCTCGTGCCCCGCAGCCCTCTTTTGGCACCGTGGCGCACTCTGCACCCTCCTTCCTCCCTGAGACCCTTTCCTGATGCCACCTTTCATCTGCAGAACGCTCACGTTGTCCTCTGTGCTAGCTAGGATACCTACCTGGTCCCCTGAGGACACCTGCAGTTTCTTCAAATCCCCTCCGAACTTCTTCATCATGTCCTTGAGCATTCTTTTGGGTGTCCTCCTCTGCTGCTGTCACGATGCCTCCCGAGGTCTTGGATGATCCCTGCAGCACACTTTTAGCCCTGTAAGTCTCCTTTGGACTTGTTTTGTCGCAATAGCACCTCTCCTAAGATCTCTGTTCCCAAAAAAGAGCATTCTTTTTCTTCTTTATGCCACCTAGGATGCCTCCTCAGACCTTCTTTGTGTACCACAGCCCTGTTTTAGCTCTGTAGCGGGCTTGGATTCTCTCTCATGCCCTCAGAAACCCATCCTCAGGTGTGTTTGTACCTCAGAGCACTCTTAATCATGCTCTGTGCCATCTAGGGTGTCTCCATTTGGTCCCCGCCTCCCAACGACATCTGTACTGTTCAAATCCCCTCCAGACTTCCTTTCTCATGTCCCTGAGCCTTCTTTGGCGTCTTTGGCCCAATCAGGACCTCTCTAAGGGTGTCATGATGCCTATCGATGCCTTCAAGGATGCCCCTAGCAGACTTCTAGCTTTGTAGCAGACCTCGCAGCCATCTCATTCCCTCAGAGGGCTTCCCGAGTGTTCCTGCTATCTGTGACCCAGCCCAGTCAGTCTGTCCTCCCTTCCCTCTAGCCGTGCCTCTGTTCGTTCCCTGGCCCTCTGATGACGTGTTTACTTGGTTCAGATCCCCTCGGGATTTAATCGTCATGTCCCCAGTCCTTTTTCTGTCTCTCTGGCTCCCTCGGGACAGTTCTCCTCCCAGTCACGATGCCTGCCAAGACCTTCCTTGTGGTCCGGTTCCATCCTGTAGCACTTTAGGTGGAGCCGTCTTTGAGCTGCACACGAACTCATTTGTTCCTCTGTGCTAGCCAGGATTCCCATGTTTAGTTCCCAGCCACCCAAGACCATCTGTACTCTGCTCAGGTGATCACCCGAGTTCCTCCTGGTTGTCCCTCAGCCTTCGTTTATCCATCAGCCCCGCCCCCACGATCCCTCTCCTCACAGTCGCAGTGCCTGCTGAGACCTCCCTCGATCTCCGCAGCCCCTTGAGGCACTCGATCTCCTTTTCTCTCTCTCTCGTTCTGTCAGAGCCTCCCTCCTTTCTTTGCTGTGCAGTGCTCCTTTTTCTTTCTCTCTGCCATCGAGGGTGTCTCCGTTTGGTTGTTCTCTCAGTCATCTGTAGTTTGCCCAGATGCCCTCCTGAGACTCCAGGGCCCTCGCTGTGTCTGCAAGGCTTCTTTTCTTACCGTGCTTCCTCCTAACTCCTCTACTCTGTATAACAGTGTCTTCCGAGTCCTTTTGCGTACTCCACCGCGCTCTTGTGGCACTTCAGCTCCCTTTGGATTTTGGTTTTTGGCGCTGTTCAGAGCACTCTTCTCTTACTCTCTGGCGTGTCAGCCTGCATACGTAAGTGGGTTGGAACTGCCCTGCCTGGGGGCACAGCGATGTCGGTCAGGGGAAGAATAGCACTAAGAGTCTGTAGTTAATGTTGATTTGCCTGGACTGTTTAGGTACAGCCCGTACAGCCCCCTCGCAGCAAGCAGCCCTCAGCAGCAGGCAAGGATGTCACGAGGATGACAGGAGCTATCTGGGAGAGGCTGCGGGAGTGGTAGTTGAACAGATGGAATCTCAAAGGTGTTAAGGCTCCTTGTGTGTAGGGCTTAATGCTGTTTTATTTTTATGGTTTTTTTTAATGGCAGGCTGTAATGACACCCTAGACGGTGTTCCTACATGGAGTCAAGAACTCTGGAATTGTTAAGCTGTCACTCAACATCCAGGTGACTTGCTTAAAAGTTTTTTTCAGATCCAGAGGGACAATATATGCACCGAAGAGTGACAGAGGCAGCGAGCAGGGCACTGTAAGAAGGTGGGTCAGCGTGTGGTGTCGGAGGAGAAGACGTGACTGGTTGCTACATGACTGGCTTATCGGTTTGGGTTTTTTTTTGTTTTGAAGGTGCAAAGCAGGATATCGGCACCGGAGGTGACTCGGGCAAGGTGAGATGAGTCGGCTGAGTTATTTTTCAGTTATTTTTCATGTGTCGTACTGTTGGTGAAGCTAGAAGCATCTCCTGTTGTCTGTGTCTTACAGGTGGTACCCAGGCCTCGACGTGGCGACCGGTAAATGTCAGAGGCAGGGTGGGTGAGTGGCCAAGGTAACGGGGCAGGAGATGGCAGTCGGTGTGGGCAGGCTGCAGGTTCAGCTTGTGCCTCTCGCTTTGGTTTATGCAGGTGCCACATGTAGGCTGGGAGGGGCGAAGCCGCGTGCCGCTGAGCAGTCCAGGACAATGAGGCGGTTGTCGGCTGGGTCAGGGTTTTCATGCAGAGAATCATGTGGCAGCTCAATGAAGCATTTCTCTTTGGTTTTGCAGGAGCCGGGCAGACTGCCTTTGGAATCGGATGAGCGTTTGAGGTGAGCTGGGTAGTAGAGAGCAGGAGCACGGTGCTGGTGATTTCTCGCAAGCACAGTGGTAGCTCTGTGTCTTTTGGTATCGTAGGTGCCACGGGCCATGCTGGCCGCAGCGTCCAACACTGGACTCTGTGCAGAGCAGCTGAGGGGAAAGCCCCGTGGCTGTTGAGGTGGAGGGTGTTGTGGCAGAGGTGTGTCAGCTGATGTGATTCTGACTGCTGGCACTGGTTTTTTTTGCAGATGATGAAGAGGAACTTGGCAGCTGCAGGAATGTCCCGGTTAGCTGATGTGGTTTTTGTTGAGGATGGATTCAGACCCCCAGCCCTCTGAAAGCTGAGTTGAGGGATGAGGGACCGGTGCCCTACAGTGTCTAATCTTGACTTCAGTTATAAAGAGACTTTACAAAATGGAAACCTTTCTCAAGGAAGTTTCATTTTATGAACTCTCCATCAGAGTGGATCTTCAGAGATGATGTATTTGGCAGTAGTACTCTTGGGCGGTGCAGCTGGCCCGACATCCCTGCTAATTATGGAACACACCAAACCCCCCCCCCTCGTCAAGTTGTACGGGTGTATTTTGGAGATAGACAGTCTAATGGTATCAGCTCACAGCTGGGCGAGTTCAGGGAATGCAAAAGGAAAATCAAATACTTACACATCTAATAAAAACACTTCTATAAGCGTATGCCCACCTTTACACTAAAGAGTGAAGGACTGAGCTTTATTGTTTGTTTTACTCTTTAAAGTTTTACACTTCACTTCTGATTTTATTGACCCAGCAAGCAGGATGTGCAGCAGCAGCAGCGCAAGGGCTGCGGCTGTCGCGGCGGATCCGTCAGCTGTAGGTTGTGATGACGGTACGACCTCGTCCTGCAGCCTCACAGGGTTCCCTCCCTGCAGCCCTGCTGTAAGGACGGGATGAGACATTCCAACACCACCAAGAGCGTTTGCTTTTATGGGCAGAATGTGCTCGGGATCGTATCGACTGGCCTTGCTGGTGATTTGAGGAGTTGAAATTGCTCCGGCCTTGCCAGGGTGTGTTGTATGTGGAGCTGATTAGATCAGGTGAGTTCAGGATGGCCGGGCTGTCTGTGGGCAGTCCCAGCTGCTGTTCTCATTATGCAAGAAGCCAGAAAATTAACTATGGTGCAGAAGATAACAATGCACGTCCCTCATGCTGTACTTACTGCACTGGAACACAAAGGACGTTACTGGCTTGCGCCGAGTCGTTTGTTACGGTATCAAGCCCTGTTATTGGAGCAAGACGACATCACCTTAGAAAAAAGTACGGTACTAAATCCTGCATCTTTAATGCCGACAGATAAGAAAAATGACTCTAACCTTGATTGTTTACAAGTGATTGAACAGGCATATGCCAGCAGACCAGACCCGAGAGATGCTCCCCTCCAAACTCCAGCTGAGGAACTGTATATACTGACGGAAGCAGTTGCGTTTTGAAAGGAATAAGAAAGGCTGGTTGTGCTGTGGTGACACTAACTGAGGATTGGGAAGCTAAAGCATTGTCTCCAAATACCTCTGCACAAAAGGCTGAAATAATTGCCTCAACCAGGCCTTTGGAATTAGCCAAAGGAAAAAGAGTCAGTATCTATACAGACTCTAAATATGATTTTGGGGTTGTTCATGCCCATGGCGCTATTTGGAAAGAATGAGGACTTTGATCTGCCAGTGGCACACCTATAAAGCACAGAGCAGAGATTTTAAACTTGCTGGAAGCAGTACAGAAGCCGGAGTCACCGTGATACATTGTAAAGCACATCAGAGAGGAAATGCGGATGTAATCCAAGGAAATCAGAGGGCAGATGAAGCTGCAAAACCAGTGACGCTCAGTGCTCCTTGTGTTCTAATTCCATCAAGGGAAATGCAAGTAGAATCCCCGAGGTCTAAAGAGAAAGAAAATAAATTGGCTGAGTTACTAAAGCACAAAAACACGGTGGAGGGTGGTAGATTACCCCACACGGGCAATGCGTAGTGACTCCTGAAAACATGAAAAGGTTAACGACTAAAACCCGTGAAGAAACGCATGTGGGAGCAGAAGCAGCGGTCGGATCAGGAAGACGTTATGCAGTCGGGGTCAAAATGTTGCTCACTGCCAAAAGTGTGAGTAACCCCTGTGAAATTTGTTTTAGGAACGATCCAAAGATACAAGCCCGACGCCCTCCGGGAGAGGTAAGAAAAGGCATAACTCCTAGTGAGTATTGGCAAATAGATTTTTCAGAATTGCCAAGGTGTAACCAGTACTGATGTTTATTGGTACTGGTGGATGCCTTCTCCGGTTGGCCTGAAGCTTTCCCATGTCAAACCAGCAAGGTAACAAAGGATTTACTAAAAGAAATTATTCCAAGGTTTGGGGTTCCTTTACGAATGTCCTCTGACAGAGGTCCACATTTTATAGCTGAGGTTGTCAAGAATATGAGCAAAATACTAGGGATGGGGTGGAACCGACACACCCCCTGGGGGCCCCAATCCAGTGGACAGGTAGAAAGAATGAATCAAACACGAAACTGACAAATTGCTAAATTATGCCAGGAAGTCCAAGGAAAATGGGTTGAAGCTTTGCCACTTGCCCTGCTGAGGATTAGAGTGACTCCTAGAACTAGAGGAAGGATAAGCCCATGTGAAAGTCTATACAGCAAACCTTCTAACGTCAGTCTGACAGGGAGGCCCCAACGCTTGCATCTCGTAGGGGAAAAGGTATGAACCGAATACGTTATTGAGGTCCATCCACAAATGTGTCCTTTTAAGAGCACCTGTACCCCTTGATTTCCCGGCACACTCTTTCTGTGCCAGAGATCAGGTCTGCCTACGGACGTGGAAGGACGATCCCCTTGATGAACAGCGGAAGGGACCCTATCGAGTGTTGCTAACCATGAGCGCTGCTGTGAAGCTGGGACGAGCGGAACCCTGGGTCCATGACACGAGGGTAAAGGAAACACCTCCTGGGCTGGGGCGTCTGTACCTAAGGGACCTTGGAAATTCACTTTAAGATGCAGTTAACGAATCGCACCTGCAATGCTGCTGAAACATTGGTTCATCTAGGTTGTACACAAGGAATATCTCTGGTTTGTATCCTTACAAGTGTGGGGAGAATAGCCGTATTAACCTGTTTGTACAGAGAATTTAACCTGTGCTAAGGATGGACATCAGAGTTGGAGATTGAAGTCTTCGGAAGTTTATGAGCGCTTCCATTAGATGGTATTGAGCGTCAGTTCTTGACGATTGGAACTTGTTGCTTAATTCAGCGTATGGCGCTTTGGAGACAAAAAACCTAGAAAAGAACGGTGTGAGCCTTGCGTTGTTTACAACAGGGTAAGCCTCTCGGGGGGGAATTGCTACCAAGCGCTTTGCACTTGCCAGCGGCCGCGGTTAATCCCGGTGCTGGTCGCTATAGTTACCGTGGGGGGGGAGGGGGGGGGGGGAGCGTGGGCCGGGCTGGAGGAGCCCCCGGGGCGGGCAGTGAGGCTGCGGGCAGTGGACCCTCCCTGTCCGGGGCGGTGCTGGAGGAGGAGCCGGTGCGAGCCGAGGGAGCAGCAGAGAGAAGGTGAGCGGGGCCGCGCGGTCGTTCGCCTGGCGGCTGCTGGGGAAAGCCGCGACGGGGGGGCCGCGCGGTGCGGCGGGACCGGCGGCAGAAGCCGCTCCGGGTCGGGGCCGGGCGGCAGCGGCGCTTCCCGGAGCCGCGCGGGGGCCGCGCTAGGCCGGGCTTCCGGGTGCGTGGGCGATGGGGGGGGGGGGGTGGGAAGGACGGTGCCCCGCAGGGTCAGAAAGGCGGGACGGCCGCCTGTGGCGGTGTGTTTGGGGGGGGTGGGTGCTGTAGGCACGTGATCGGGGCTTCCGGTCGGCCATGTTGTCTCCCCGGGGCACGGCGGGAGCTGTAGTTTTCGCGCACTCTGCTGCCCGGCAGCTGCATAGCTGCCGGGCGCGCGCGGCACGGCACAGTCCTCGCTACCGGCGCGGCCCCGCGGTGCAGCGCGAGGGGCGGTTTTGTGGCGGGTTCGTGCGGTTTCCCGCGGGCTGCCCGGGGCTCCCCGAGGACCGGTGTGCCCGTGCGCCAGCAGTGCGCATGCGCAGTGGTGCCCCGGTGCTGCCGCTGCAATATGGCGGCTGGAGGGGCGAGATTGCTGGCGGCGGGTGAGGGCCGAGGGGAGTGGTGGGGCGGGGGTGTCTGCTGCCCGCCGGCCGCCTGGCGGGGGCGGGACGGGAAGCTTCCCTCCACCGCTGCGGCAGGGTCCCGTTCCGCTGGAGGTGAGGCGGGCCGGGGCAGCCCCGGGCAGTTCCCCGAGAGCTGGTAGAGGGGAAGAGGGGCAGTTGCCGGGCGCCTCCGCAACTCGCCAGAGCTCCCCCTGAGCCGGCTCTGGCCCCGCTCACCCAGTGCAGCTGCCTCGAGCTCCAGCACCTGCCCTGAAGCCTGTCCCGTAGCCCCAGGCCACCGCCAAGCCCTGTGGTGAGGGCAGCAGGCTGGTCCTCGGTGCGTCTGCAGAAGCCCCTGTGGAAGGTGGGGCTCCGGCCGGGGGCGATCTAAGGTAGTAATGGTCAGTGCTGCTTCTTTCCCTCTTCCAGAGACCGTGCTGAGGCCGCGCTGGTCCGTTCCTGTCCTGGGGATGCTGTTCACTGCACCCACCTCGGGCTTGTGTGGGGTGTCTCTGCCTGGCCTTGTGCTTCTCACAGCATGGGGGCAAAAAGGGACAGGCTGTGGACCGTGGCCAGGAGCTGCCGCAGCTGAAGCTGGAGAGGCCAGAGAAAGGGAAAGAAGGAGAAAATCAAGGCTATGTGGGCAGCACCCGCCTCCCAGTGCAGGAAGAGAGAGCCTGCCTCTCTGGGTGAGGAAGGAGCCCTCTTCACAGTCTGCAGCAGGCCAGGCCGCCAGCGTGCACCCAGGTCTGCGTGCGTCACCCCAAGCGCAGTACGGCCGCGTAGTGTGCGAGCGAGTGAGGCTGCGTGTGTCGGAAGCCTGGTCTTGTAAGAGGTGAGAGACACCCGCGTATTCTTTGAGGGGGAGGACAGCCAGGCGACTGGATTTTCAGAAGAAGAAGAGGGGCAGGAGGAAGGAAGGAGAAAGAAGCATCTGACCTGTCAAATTCTCCCGGCAGTGCCGAGAGCAAGAGCTGCGGTGAGTCCTGGGCCTTCGGGGCCCTGTCACCTGTCTTGTGCATCCCGGTCCCTTCCTGCCCCTCTCCTGTACCTCTCTCTTTTCCATGCTGCTGTTATTTCTGCCCCCCCCCACCCCTTTCCTATACCTCTCCTTTATTCTTCTGTCCTGCTCCTCCGTCCTTCCTTTCTCACTTTCTCTCTCTTGTCCTACTGCTCCCTTTTCTCATTTCTCTCTGCGCTTTTGTCCTGCCTCTCCCTCCTTTTTTTCATCTTCTGTCTCTGCGCTTAGTGCCGTCACTTTTTAAATTTTCATTCTACGTCTTTTAGTTTGCTGTTGCTATTTCGTGTTTCCTTAGGGCCGTCACTTTTAAAATTTTCTTTTTTCTACCTCTGTTCTAGTTTGGTGTCCATGTGTGATCATTTTTTCCTTTATTTCACCAATGCCTGTTGCTTTTAAAATGTTCTTTTTCCCTTCAGTGTCTTTTTAATGAGTTCTTCTCTTTCCTTAATGCTCTCTCTGTCTTTTTAAATCGTCCCCTCTTTTGTTCGCTGTGGCTACTTTTTAGTTCCAGGGCATGGTTGGACCAGATGACCTGCAAGAGTTCCCTTCCCACCTCAAACCGTTCTGCAGTTCTGGAGTCACAACTGTCACATCCAGGGCTGTGAGCTACCACAGGTGTGAGAAAGTTGCCCCAGGCTTCAAGGCCATCCCGAGCGCCTGCTGCTTTACTCCGGCCGCAGCGCTCCTGAAGAAGAGGAGAAGATAATTTTGCAGTGGTCAGGGCTTTTAGGGCTCAGTGGTCGTGCTCAGTGGGTTGCGTGGTTGGGTGGTTTGAAGGGACAGTCCGAGAGGGCATCTGAAATGCCCTTGCAGGGTGGAGGGAGGCAGGAAAGCGGGGCGGGGGGGTTAGAGCTGGCAAGAGACTGCCCCGGGCTGGGGGGCGGTGTGCCCGTGGGTGCCAGTACCTCAGCTGCTGTGTCGGCATTGCGGGAGCCGTGGGGGTCGTGGACTTTACTCTGCCTCCCCCCAGAAAGCTTTGGCTGACGAAGTTATGCCACAACAGAGACTGCAGCCGTCAGCACCACGGGATGCTGATAATGACCAGCACAGGCCTCGCTGTACTGTCGTTTTCGCTGCTGCTTGCAATGGATCTGCAGTGGCCTTTGATTCGCGGAAAAAGATTCTACAACTCGAAATGGAGTTATAAAGCAGGTATGTTTTACTCCAGCCGGGGTGCAAGGGGATTTCTCCACAAAGCTTGCACACCACCAACACATTTTACCAAAAACTTACAGAGTGTGGATATACATATTCACTGGATTACATAACACAAACATGCATATGCATGAGTAAGGCTGGGTTAGTTCTAGAGGCTGGTGCCAGCAGTTTATGTTATCTTTGCACCTGCGCATTGCCTCCTGGGGGGCGTCTTCGGGGTCTTTGGGAGGAAGGCTCGTAGTCTTTCTCACCTTGTGTTTTCCCCGGAGCATGCGCAGATTCTCTTAGCCAATTTCTTGAACAACAGAAATGTTTTTCAGCTGGTTTACTCATGCTATCTTATTTAAGGGAAGCAATGAAACTTCTGCCATCCGTATATGTCTATCTTTACTCATTACCGAGGCCGAACTAGTTAGAGCACACCTGATCCTCAAGGACAAAGCCATGATGTTTTGCTGAACACTGCAGTTCTTGGTAGATTTTGACAGTAAACTGCTTTGTTTTGATGAACACAGCAGTCCTTGGTAAAATTCCACAGAAGAGTCTGGGCAAGCAGGATTGTTAGCAATATTAAAAAATACTATAAGTAATACTATAACTTGCTAGAAGTAAGGAAATAAGTTGCTAAGCAGTTTTCTACAAGTAAATAAGTCTTCCCCCCCCCCCCCCCCCCCCCCCCCAAACAGTTTTCTTTTCTTTCCTTGAAGAACATCGATGGTGGGAAAGCTTATTTGGATGGTCACCACCAACAACAGGACTGTTTAATTCCATGTTTCACTCGGTCTGATTTTCCTAATTCCAACTTTAATATGTTTACTACTTCTAATAGTATTGTATATTAAGGTTTGGAGGATGGTTAAACAGATCACTCAGTTACAAAAGTATCCCTGTGTGTATACTTCCCTAAAATATTTTTTTTTAATAGAAGCTAATAAAACACAAAATTCCCTTCAATTATAATTGGATTATGGCATCATCTGTTTATAGGCATAGAGGCAAGAGGCAACCACACTGCCAGTCTATGGACAAGATAAATTGACTTTAGTCACGGGGTGGATTGTGGTGGTGCAATTCTTACCCCTCCCCGCTCCTCCTTGTTGGGCTGCTTGGTGCTAGGTGTGATTCCACCCACATTCCCCCGAGCTATACACCGATCTGTGGAGATAAAGCAATCATCTCGTCCTTGGTGTCTTTTGCAGGGCTTTTCCCAGCTGTCATTATGCTACTTGTCTGACTTTGGCTCACTGTTTGACATATAATTTCCACTGCACTCGCAACAGTCGCGGCTATGTAATAATGTTCTCTCTTATCTCCTTAACCTGCATTGCTCTAAATTTCTCATCTCCTGGAGTTTTGCTCGCTATTGCTGTGTGTGAAGGTGCCTTGGCTCTAAAAAGATGCCTGACGCATACTGCTTACATCTCAGAAGAGCCACAAGAAATGAAGTACTGTAGCCCAGGTAATAGATTGTGAGGGCGGGAAAGTGGCTGTGGGGGGCGGAGCAGCCGCCTGAGGGGAAGGGGGCGGGACCTGCCTGTGGGAAGGGCGAAGGGTGGGAAAGTCGCTGTGAGGGGCGGAGCGGCCGCCTGAGGGGAAGGGGGCGGGACCTGCCTGTGGGAAGGGCAAAGGGCGGGAAAGTCGCTGTGAGGGGCGGAGCGGCCGCCTGAGGGGAAGGGGGCGGGACCTGCCTGTGGGAAGGGCGAAGGGCGGGAAAGTCGCTGTGAGGGGCGGAGCGGCTGCCTGAGGGGAAGGGGGCGGGACATGCCTGTGGGAAGGGTGAAGGGCAGGAAAGTCGCTGTGAGGGGCGGAGCGGCCGCCTGAGGGGAAGGGGGCGGGACCTGCCTGTGGGAAGGGCAAAGGGCGGGAAAGTCACGATGAGGGGCGGAGCGGCCGCCTGAGGGGAAGGGGGCGGGACTTGCCTGTGGGAAGGGCGAAGGGCGGGAAAGTCGCTGTGAGGGGCGGAGCGGCCGCCTGAGGGGAAGGGGGCGGGACCTGCCTGTGGGAAGGGCGAAGGGCGGGAAAGTCGCTGTGAGGGGCGGAGCGGCCGCCTGAGGGGAAGGGGGCGGGACCTGCCTGTGGGAAGGGCGAAGGGCGGGAAAGTTGCTGTGAGGGGCGGAGCGGCCGCCTGAGGGGAAGGGGGCGGGACCTGCCTGTGGGAAGGGCGAAGGGTGGGAAAGTCGCTGTGAGGGGCGGAGCGGCTGCCTGAGGGGAAGGGGACGGGTCCAGCCCTGCCAGATGCAGCCAGGAGCCCAGAGCAGATGAATGCCCGTTGCAGTCGTCCCTGCGGGAAGCACTGGAGCACCAACTGGGTGGGAAAAGCTGATCTGTGAGGTTTTTTCGGGGGGGGGTGGGGGGGTGGGGGGGGTGGGCAGCGCGGCCGGGATTCGGGTGGTGCTGTGGTGAGCTCTGTCCACGGGCCGGCGTCCTTCTCAGACCCAACGGCGTCCCTCTCAGACCCAATGGCGTCCTTCTGCCCTTGCAACAGCTGGTGGTGGAGAAGAAAGAAGAGACAAACATGGCGTGCGGAAGGACCCGCAAGGCAAGAGAGAGTGGCAGGAAGAGTGGAGGAAGTCTAGGCAACAAGTGGAGGAAAGAGAAGGGTGCTCCGGGCAAAGCAGCACTGTGAGGGGCGGAGCGGCCACCTGAGGGGAAGGGGAGCACCGTCGCCGCCTGCGGGCGGGGGGGAGCGCCGTCACCGCGAGGCAGGGTGGGGGTGGACTGGAGCTGCCTGGGGGGGGGAGCGCCATCGCCTCAGGGGCTGAGGAGGGTCCAAGGCCCCGCTGGACGCAGCCAGGAGCCCGGAGCAGACGAGTGCCCATCACAGTCGTCCCTGCAGGAAGCACTGAAGCACGAACTAGGTGAGAAAAGCTGATCTGTGAGGTTTTTTCGGCGGGGGGGGTATGGGGGGGTGCACGGAGTGCTGTGGGGACCTCCCTCCAGGGGCCGGCTTCCCTCTGTGCTCTGGGTGGGGGAGCTGCTGCCTGACTGCACCCTCCTTCTGAGCAGCAGCTCCTGGAGAAGAAAGACGAGGCATCATGAGGAGTGGCGGGCTGAAGGGAGGAGCGGGGCAAGAGAAGGGAGCTCTGGGCAAAGGGGCTTCCCCGCTACCGGGGCTGCGGTCACACAAGACCATTGCTGGCACCTTTGGTGCCCTGGCTGGCACTGCACTGGGTGACCTCCCTGTAAGCAGGGCTCGGGTCTCTGGCCTTTTGCCACCTTGCCCCACGGTTTGGCTGCCCGGAGAGAAGGGCGGCCCTGTCAGGAGAGTGAGCGGCGCTGTCTCCGTGCTGAGAGGGAAATGGGGCTCTCCAGACCCCACGCCCACCCTGTAAGCAGGGGAGGGCTGTTTACCCAGCCCTGGCGGCTTTCTGGCTGCTGGCGGCCTGGCCAGCGTGACCCCCTGGAGTCGGGGCGTGTCACAGCATTTGTCCCTTGGCCAGCCGTGAAGGCCCGCGGCACATTGAGTCCCTGTGGCCTCCGTGCATCCTGGGGGGCAGGTCTGGGGCTCTGCTCTCCTGCTCGTGGGAAGGGATGGCTCCCCAGACACTGGCTGCACAGAGCTCGCTCTCTCTTCCGGGAAGTTTTGTTTGTCCCTGTCTGTGTGTGTGTCTGTGTGTGTGTGCCTGCCTGTGTCTGTGTCTGTGTCTGTGTCTGTGGGTGTGAGTGAGCGAGCAAATGAGCTTCTCGTTTAGGCCCCTGTTGAAATTGCTGCAGTGTACTTAGCTTAAACTTCCCAGGAGGGAAAGAAGGACTCTGTGCAGCAACAGGGGGTCGGTCCCCTCTGAGCCCGCGAGCGGAGGGTGAGTCCCGGCTTGCCCCTCCTTTCCAAGGACAGAGCGAAGCCGCGTGGCCGTAGCATGGCCAATGTGCGACCCGCCTGTGTTCAGGGCCCGGGTCTCTGCCTGGGTGGCCGCCTGTCCTGCTGGCGACCTGCCAGCGTGCCTGCCCTGTACTCGGGGCGAGTGCCACGAGCCGTGGAGCCCTCTGTCCCCAGGAGAAGCTGGGCTGCCCTGTAATCAGGGCTGGGCAGGCTGCTGTAGGCAGCCAGCAGGGGCTACCCTATAAGTCTGGGGCTGCCCTGTAGGTCCGGGGCTGGCCAGTGACTTGCAGGCCCGGGCACTCTGCAGTGCCGGCAGCGGCTCGAGCCCCCTGTAAGCAGGGGTGCAGCTTCTTTGGCTGCCACTTTGTGTGCCCAGCTCCCATTTGTCCAGAGTACTTGACTCTGAGCCCAGCTCCAGTGCCGGCTGGGACTGCACGGGTGGCAGCCCCGGAGCACCAACTGGATGAGAAAAGCAGATCTGTGAGATTTTTTGCTGGGAGGGGGTTGGGGGGTGTTAGGGTATAGGGGGTTGCGGATGGGAGGGCAGCCAGGATTCGGGTGGTGCTGTGGCGAGCTCTGTCCGGGGGCCGGCGTCCCTCTCAGACCCAATGGTGGCGTCCTGGCCTTGCAGCAGCTGGTGGTGGAGAAAAAGGAAGAGACAAACACCACGTGCGAAAGGACCTGCAAAGGTAAGAGTGGGGGTAGGAGCGGAGGAAGTCTGGGCAACAAGTGGAGGCAAGAGAAGGGCACTCTGGGCAACGGGACCTCCCTGTCACCGGGGCTGCGGTCGCGCAAGGGTGTCGCCAGGACCTTTGGTGCCCTGGCCGGCGTTGTGCCAGGTGACCTCCCTGTAAGCAGGGCTCGGGTCTTTGGGTATTTGCCGGACTTTTTGCCCACCCCTTCTAGTCCTTGCACACTGTTTCGGCCTCCACTTTTTTCTGGCCTCTAATTACCTCCAGCCTCCCACCCCATTTTGGCCTCCACTCTTTTCTGGCCTCTACTTCCCTCCGGCCTCCCACCCCGTTTCAGCCTCCCACCCCATTTTGGCGTCCACTTTTTTCTGGCCTCTACTTCCCTCTGGCCCCCCACCCCTTGTGATCCTCCCACCCCATTTTGGCCTCCACTTTCCTCTGGCCTCTACTTCCCTCCGGCCTCTCACCCCGTTTCAGCCTCCCACCCCATTATGGCCTCCACTTTTTTCTCCCGCCTCTACTTCCCTCCGGCCTCCCACCCCATTTCGGCGTCCACTTTTTTCTGGCCTCTACTTCCCTCCAGCCTCCCACCCTGTTTCAGCCTCCCACCGCATTTCAGACTCCACTTTTTTCCTGGCCTCTCCTTCTCTCCAGCCTCCCACCCCTTGTGATCCTCCCATCCCATTTTGACCTCCACTTTTTTCTGGCCTCTACTTCCCTCTGGCCTCCCACCCCGTTTCAGCCTCCCACCCAATTTTAGCCTCCACTTTTATCTGGCCTGTATTTCTCTCCAGCCTCCCACCCCCTTTCGGCCTCCCACCCCTTTTCGGCGTCCACTTTTTTCTGGCCTCTTCTTCCCTACAGCCTGTCACCTCTTGTGATCCTCCCACCCCATTTCAGCCTCCACTTTTTTCTGGCCTCTACTTCCCTCCAGCCTCCCACCCCATTTTGGCCTCCACTTTTTTCTACCGCCTATACTTCCCTCCGGCCTCCCACCCCATTTCAGCCTCCCACCCCATTTCGGCCTTCACTGTATTCTGGCCTCTACTTTCCTCCAGCCTCTCACCCCTTGTGATACTCCCACCCCCTTTTGGCCTCCACTTTTTTCTGGCCTCTACTTCCCTCCGGCCTCCCACCCCGTTTCAGCCTCCCACCCCATTTCGGCGTCCACTTTTTTCTCCAGCCTCTACTTCCCTCTGGCCTCTCACCCCGTTTCAGCCTCCCACCCCATTTTGTCCTCCATTTTCTTCTGGCCTCTACTTCCCTCCGGCCTCCCACCCCGTTTCAGCTTCCCACCCCATTTTGGCCTACACTTTTTTCTGGCCTCTACTTCCCTCCAGCCTCCCACCCCGTTTGAGCCTCCGACCGCATTTCAGACTCCACTTTTTTCCTGGCCTCTGCTTCTCTCCAGCCTCCCATCCCTTGTGATCCTCCCATCCCATTTTGACCTCCACTTTTTTTTGCCCTTTACTTCCCTCTGGTCTCCCACCCCATTTCAGCCTCCCACCCAATTTTAGCCGCCACTTTTTTCTGGCCTCTACTTCCCTCCGGCCTCCCACCTCGTTTTAGCCTCCCACGCTGTTTTGGCCTCTACTTTTTTCTGGTCTCTACTTCCCTCCAGCCTCCCACCCCTTGTGATCCTCCCACCCGATTTTGGCCTCCACTTTTTCCTAGCTTATACTTCCCTGCGGCCTCCCACCCCGTTTCATCCTCCCACCCCATTTTGGCCTCCACTTTTCTCTGGCCTCTACTTCCCTCCGGCCTCCCACCCCGTTTCAGCCTCCCACCCCATTTCGGCGTCCACTTTTTTCTGGCCTCTACTTCCCTCCAGCCTCCCACCCCATTTCAGCATCCACTTTTTTCTGGCCTCTACTTCCCTCCAGCCTCCCACCCCATTATGGCCTCCACTTTTTTCTCCCGCCTCTACTTCCCTCCGGCCTCTCACCCCGTTTCAGCCTCCCACCCCATTATGGCCTCCACTTTTTTCTCCCGCCTCTACTTCCCTCCGGCCTCCCACCCCGTTTCGGCGTCCACTTTTTTTTGGCCTCTACTTCCCTCCAGCCTCCCACCCTGTTTCAGCCTCCCACCGCATTTCAGACTCCACTTTTTTCCTGGCCTCTCCTTCTCTCCAGCCTCCCACCCCTTGTGATCCTCCCATCCCATTTTGACCTCCACTTTTTTCTGGCCTCTACTTCCCTCCAGCCTCCCACCCCGTTTGAGCCTCCGACCGCATTTCAGACTCCACTTTTTTCCTGGCCTCTGCTTCTCTCCAGCCTCCCATCCCTTGTGATCCTCCCATCCCATTTTGACCTCCACTTTTTTTTGCCCTTTACTTCACTCCGGTCTCCCACCCCGTTTCAGCCTCCCACCCAATTTTAGCCGCCACTTTTTTCTGGCCTCTACTTCCCTCCGGCCTCCCACACCGTTTTGGCCTCCCACCCCGTTTTGGCCTCCCACGCTGTTTTGGCCTCTACTTTTTTCTGGCCTCTACTTCCCTCCAGCCTCCCACCCCATTTTGGCGTCCACTTTTTTCTGGTCTCTACTTCCCTCCAGCCTCCCACCCCTTGTGATCCTCCCACCCGATTTTGGCCTCCACTTTTTCCTAGCTTATACTTCCCTGCGGCCTCCCACCCCGTTTCATCCTCCCACCCCATTTTGGCGTCCACTTTTCTCTGGCCTCTACTTCCCTCCGGCCTCCCACCCCGTTTCAGCCTCCCACCCCATTTTGGCGTCCACTTTTTTCTGGCCTCTACTTCCCTCCAGCCTCCCACCCCATTTCAGCATCCACTTTTTTCTGGCCTCTACTTCCCTCTGGCCCCCCACCCCTTGTGATCCTCCCACCCCATTTTGGCCTCCACTTTCCTCTGGCCTCTACTTCCCTCCGGCCTCTCACCCCGTTTCAGCCTCCCACCCCATTATGGCCTCCACTTTTTTCTCCCGCCTCTACTTCCCTCCGGCCTCCCACCCCATTTCGGCGTCCACTTTTTTCTGGCCTCTACTTCCCTCCAGCCTCCCACCCTGTTTCAGCCTCCCACCGCATTTCAGACTCCACTTTTTTCCTGGCCTCTCCTTCTCTCCAGCCTCCCACCCCTTGTGATCCTCCCATCCCATTTTGACCTCCACTTTTTTCTGGCCTCTACTTCCCTCTGGCCTCCCACCCCGTTTCAGCCTCCCACCCAATTTTAGCCTCCACTTTTATCTGGCCTGTATTTCTCTCCAGCCTCCCACCCCCTTTCGGCCTCCCACCCCTTTTCGGCGTCCACTTTTTTCTGGCCTCTTCTTCCCTACAGCCTGTCACCTCTTGTGATCCTCCCACCCCATTTCAGCCTCCACTTTTTTCTGGCCTCTAATTCCCTCCAGCCTCCCACCCCGTTTTAGCCTTCCATGCCGTTTTGGCCTTTACTTTTTTATTGCCTCTACTTCCCTCCAGCCTCCCACCCCATTTAAGCCTCCCACCCCATTTCGGCCTTCACTGTATTCTGGCCTCTACTTCCCTCCAGCCTCTCACCCCTTGTGATACTCCCACCCCCTTTTGGCCTCCACTTTTTTCTGGCCTCTACTTCCCTCTGGCCTCCCACCCCATTTCAGCCTCCCACCCCATTTCGGCGTCCACTTTTTTCTCCAGCCTCTACTTCCCTCTGGCCTCTCACCCCGTTTCAGCCTCCCACCCCATTTTGTCCTCCATTTTCTTCTGGCCTCTACTTCCCTCCGGCCTCCCACCCCGTTTCAGCTTCCCACCCCATTTTGGCCTACACTTTTTTCTGGCCTCTACTTCCCTCCAGCCTCCCACCCCGTTTGAGCCTCCGACCGCATTTCAGACTCCACTTTTTTCCTGGCCTCTGCTTCTCTCCAGCCTCCCATCCCTTGTGATCCTCCCATCCCATTTTGACCTCCACTTTTTTCTGGCCTCTACTTCCCTCCAGCCTCCCACCCCTTGTGATCCTCCCACCCGATTTTGGCCTCCACTTTTTCCTAGCTTATACTTCCCTGCGGCCTCCCACCCCGTTTCATCCTCCCACCCCATTTTGGCCTCCACTTTATTCTGGCCTCTACTTCCCTCCAGCCTCCCACCTCGTTTCAGCCTCCCATCCCATTTCGGCCTTCAATTTTTCTGGCCTTTTCTTCCCTACAGTCTCTCACCTCTTGTGATCCTCCCACTGGATTTCAGCCTCCACTTTTTTCTGGCCTCTACTTCCCTCCAGCCTCCCACCCCATTTCAGCGTCCACTTTTTTGTGGCCTCTACTTCCCTCCGGCCCCCCACCCCTTGTGATCCTCCCACCCCATTTTGGCCTCCACTTTCCTCTGGCCTCTACTTCCCTCCGGCCTCTCACCCCGTTTCAGCCTCCCACCCCATGATGGCCTCCACTTTTTTCTCCCGCCTCTACTTCTCTCCCGTTCCCACCCCGTTTCAGCCTCCCACCCCATTATGGCCTCCACTTTTTTCTCCCGCCTCTACTTCCCTCCCGTTCCCACCCCGTTTCAGCCTCCCACCCCATTTTGGCCTCCACTTTTTTCTGGCCTCTACTTCCCTCCAGCCTCCCACCCCATTTCAGCGTCCACTTTTTTCTGGCCTCTACTTCCCTCCGGCCCCCCACCCCTTGTGATCCTCCCACCCCATTTTGGCCTCCACTTTCACCTGGCCTCTACTTCCCTCCGGCCTCCCACCCCGTTTCATCCTCCCACCCCATTTTGGCCTCCACTTTATTCTGGCCTCTACTTCCCTCCAGCCTCCCACCTCGTTTCAGCCTCCCATCCCATTTCGGCCTTCAATTTTTCTGGCCTTTTCTTCCCTACAGTCTCTCACCTCTTGTGATCCTCCCACTGGATTTCAGCCTCCACTTTTTTCTGGCCTCTACTTCCCTCCAGCCTCCCACCCCATTTCAGCGTCCACTTTTTTGTGGCCTCTACTTCCCTCCGGCCCCCCCACCCCTTGTGATCCTCCCACCCCATTTTGGCCTCCACTTTCCTCTGGCCTCTACTTCCCTCCGGCCTCTCACCCCGTTTCAGCCTCCCACCCCATGATGGCCTCCACTTTTTTCTCCCGCCTCTACTTCTCTCCCGTTCCCACCCCGTTTCAGCCTCCCACCCCATTATGGCCTCCACTTTTTTCTCCCGCCTCTACTTCCCTCCCGTTCCCACCCCGTTTCAGCCTCCCACCCCATTTTGGCCTCCACTTTTTTCTGGCCTCTACTTCCCTCCAGCCTCCCACCCCATTTCAGCGTCCACTTTTTTGTGGCCTCTACTTCCCTCCGGCCCCCCACCCCTTGTGATCCTCCCACCCCATTTTGGCCTCCACTTTCACCTGGCCTCTACTTCCCTCTGGCCTCTCACCCCGTTTCAGCCTCCCACCCCATATTGACCTCCACTTTCTTCTGGCCTCTACTTCCCTAAGGCCTCCCACCCTGTTTCATCCTCCCACCACATTTTGGCCTGCATTTTATTCAGGCCTCTACTTCCCTTCAGTCTCTCACCTCTTGTCATCCTCCCACCCCATTTTGACCTCCACTTTTTTCTGGCCTGTACTTCCCTCCAGCTTCCAACCCCGTTTCAGAGTCCTACCCCATTTCGGCGTCCACTTTTTTCTAGCCTCTACTTCTCTCCGGCCTCCTACCCCAGTTTGGCCTCCACTGTATTCTGGCCTCTACTTCCCTCCGGCCTCCCACCCCGTTTCAGCCTCCCATCCCATTTTGTCCTCCACTGTATTCTGGCCTCTACTTCTCTCCAGTCTCCCACCCTGTTTCAGCCTCCACTTTTTTCTGGCCTCTAGTTCCCTCCGGCCTCCCACCCCATTTTTGCCCTCCCACCCAATTTCGGCTGGATAGACGTAGAAGGCAGAAAAAATTGGAGGCAGAAAAGTGGTGGGAGGCCAAAAACATGTGGGAGGCTGGAGAGAAAAAGCGACCAAAAAAAAAATTGGAGGCTGCAAAGGAAAGGGAGGCCGAATAATGGTGGGAGGCCAAAAAGGTTGGGAGGCTGGAGAGAAGTAGAGGCCAGGAAAAATTGGAGGCCAAAAAGGGGTGGGAGGCCAAAAAGGTTGGGAGGCTGGAGAGAAGTAGAGGCCAGGAAAAATTGGAGGCCAAAAAGGGGTGGGAGGCCCAAAAAGGGTGGGAGGCTGGAGAGAAGTAGAGGCAAGTAAAAATTGGAGGCCAAAAAATAGTGGGAGGCCAAAAAGGAGTGGTAGACCGGTGAATAGTAGAGGCCAGAAAAAATTAGCAGCCGAAAAGGGGTGGGAGGGTAAAAAGGGGTGGGAGGCCAAAAAAGGGTGGGAGGCTGGAGAGGAGTAGAGGTCAGAAATAATTGGAGGCCAAAAAGGGATGGGAGGACAAAAAGGGGTGGGAGGCCCAAAAAGGGTGGGAGGCTGGAGAGAAGTAGAGGCCAGGAAATATTGGAGGCCGAAAAGGGGTGGGAGGCCAAAAAATGGTGGGAGGCTGGAGAGAAGTAAAGGCCAGAAAAAATTGGAGGCCGAAAAAGAGTGGGAGGCCAAAAAGGAGTGGGGGACCAGTGAACAGTAGAGGCCAGAAAAAATTAACATGCGAAAAGGGGTGGGAGGCTGAAAAGGGGTGGGAGGCCCAAAAAGGGTGGGAGGCTGGAGCGAAGTAGAAGCAAGAAAAAATTGGCAGCCGAAAAGGAGTGGGAGGCCAAAAAGGAATGGTAGACCCAAAAAGGGTGGGAGGCTGGAGACGAGTAGAGGCCAGGAAAAATTAGAGGCTGAAAAGGAGTGGGAGGCCAAAAAATGGTGGGAGGCTGGAGAGAAGTAGAGGCCAGGAAAAATGTGAGGCCAAAAAGGAGTGGTAGACCGGTGAATAGTAGAGGCCAGAAAAAATTAGCAGCCGAAAAGGGGTGGGAGGGTAAAAAGGGGTGGGAGGCCAAAAAAGGGTGGGAGGCTGGAGAGGAGTAGAGGTCAGGAAATATTGGAGGCGGAAAAGGAGTGGGAGGCCAAAAAATGGTGGGAGGCTGGAGAGAAGTAGAGGCCAGAAAAAATTGGAGGCCGAAGAAGAGTGGGAGGCCAAAAAGGAGTGGGAGACCAGTGAACAGTAGAGGCCAGAAAAAATTAACATGCGAAAAGGGGTGGGAGGCTGAAAAGGGGTGGGAGGCCCAAAAAGGGTGGGAGGCTGGAGAGAAGTAGAGGCCAGGAAAAATTGGAGGCCAAAAAGGAGTGGGAGGCCAGAAAGGAGTGGGAGACCGGTGAATAGTAGAGGCCAGAAAAAATTAGCAGCCGAAAAGGGGTGGGAGGCCAAAAAGGGGTGGGAGGCCCAAAAAGGGTGGGAGGCTGGAGAGAAGTAGAGGCCAGGAAAAATTGGAGGCCAAAAAGGGGTGGGAGGCCCAAAAAGGGTGGGAGGCTGGAGAGAAGTAGAGGCCAGGAGAAATGTGAGGCCAAAAAGGAGTGGGAGACCGGTGAGTAGTAGAGGCCAGAAAAAATCAGAAGTTGAAAAGGGGTGGGAGGGTAAAAAGGGGTGGGAGGCCAAAAAAGGGTGGGAGGCTGGAGAGAAGTAGAGGCCAGAAAAAATTGGAGGCTGAAAATGGGTGGGAGGCCAAAAAATGGTGGGAGCCTGGAGAGAAGTAGAGGCCAGAAAAAATTGGCGGCCGAAAAGGAGTGGGAGGCCCAAAAATGGTGGGAGGCTGGAGAGAAGTAGAGGCCAGGAAAAATAGGAGGCCGAAAAGGAGTGGGAGGCCAAAAAATGGTGGGAGGCTGGAGAGAAGTAGAGGCCAGGAGAAATGTGAGGCCAAAAAGGAGTGGGAGACCGTGAATAGTAGAGGCCAGAAAAAATTAGCAGCCGAAAAGGGGTGGGAGGGTAAAAAGGGGTTGGAGGCCGATAAATGGTGGGAGGCTGGAGAGGAGTAGAGGTCAGCAATAATTGGAGGCCAAAAAGGGATGGGAGGATAAAAAGGGGTGGGAGGCCCAAAAAGGGTGGGAGTCTGGAGAGAAGTAGAGGCCAGGAAATATTGGAGGCCGAAAAGGGGTGGGAGGCTAAAAAATGGTGGGAGGCTGGAGAGAAGTAGAGGCCAGAAAAAATTGGAGGCCGAAGAAGAGTGGGAGGCCAAAAAGGAGTGGGAGACCAGTGAACAGTAGAGGCCAGAAAAAATTAACATGCGAAAAGGGGTGGGAGGCCGAAAAGGGGTGGGAGGCCCAAAAAGGGTGGGAGGCTGGAGAGAAGTATAGGGAAGGAAAAATTGGAGGCCAAAAAGGAGTGGGAGGCCAGAAAGGAGTGGGAGACCGGTGAATAGTAGAGGCCAGAAAAAATTAGCAGCCGAAAAGGGGTGGGAGGCCAAAAAGGGGTGGGAGGCCCAAAAAGGGTGGGAGGCTGGAGAGAAGTAGAGGCCAGGAAAAATTGGAGGCCAAAAAGGGGTGGGAGGCCCAAAAAGGGTGGGAGGCTGGAGAGAAGTAGAGGCCAGAAAAAATTGGAGGCCAAAAAGGGGTGGGAGGCCCAAAAAGGGTGGGAGGCTGGAGAGAAGTAGAGGCCAGGAAAAATTGGAGGCCAAAAAGGGGTGGGAGGCCCAAAAAGGGTGGGAGGCTGGAGAGAAGTAGAGGCCAGGAAAAATAGGAGGCCGAAAAGGAGTGGGAGGCCAAAAAATGGTGGGAGGCTGGAGAGAAGTAGAGGCCAGGAAAAATAGGAGGCTGAAAAGGAGTGGGAGGCCAAAAAATGGTGGGAGGCTGGAGAGAAGTAGAGGCCAGAAAAAATTGGAGGCCGAAGAAGAGTGGGAGGCCAAAAAGGAGTGGGAGACCAGTGAACAGTAGAGGCCAGAAAAAATTAACATGCGAAAAGGGGTGGGAGGCCGAAAAGGGGTGGGAGGCCCAAAAAGGGTGGGAGGCTGGAGAGAAGTAGAGGCCAGGAAAAATTGGAGGCCAAAAAGGAGTGGGAGGCCAGAAAGGAGTGGGAGACCGGTGAATAGTAGAGGCCAGAAAAAATTAGCAGCCGAAAAGGGGTGGGAGGCCAAAAAGGGGTGGGAGGCTGGAGAGAAGTAGAGGCCAGGAAAAATTGGAGGCCAAAAAGGGGTGGGAGGCCCAAAAAGGGTGGGAGGCTGGAGAGAAGTAGAGGCCAGGAAAAATTGGAGGCCAAAAAGGGGTGGGAGGCCCAAAAAGGGTGGGAGGCTGGAGAGAAGTAGAGGCCAGGAAAAATTGGAGGCCAAAAAGGGGTGGGAGGCCCAAAAAGGGTGGGAGGCTGGAGAGAAGTAGAGGCCAGAAAAAATTGGAGGCCAAAAAGGGGTGGGAGGCCCAAAAAGGGTGGGAGGCTGGAGAGAAGTAGAGGCCAGAAAAAATTGGAGGCCGAAGAAGAGTGGGAGGCCAAAAAGGAGTGGGAGACCAGTGAACAGTAGAGGCCAGAAAAAATTAACATGCGAAAAGGGGTGGGAGGCCGAAAAGGGGTGGGAGGCCCAAAAAGGGTGGGAGGCTGGAGAGAAGTAGAGGCCAGGAAAAATTGGAGGCCAAAAAGGAGTGGGAGGCCAGAAAGGAGTGGGAGACCGGTGAATAGTAGAGGCCAGAAAAAATTAGCAGCCGAAAAGGGGTGGGAGGCCAAAAAGGGGTGGGAGGCCCAAAAAGGGTGGGAGGCTGGAGAGAAGTAGAGGCCAGGAAAAATTGGAGGCCAAAAAGGGGTGGGAGGCCCAAAAAGGGTGGGAGGCTGGAGAGAAGTAGAGGCCAGGAAAAATAGGAGGCCGAAAAGGAGTGGGAGGCCAAAAAATGGTGGGAGGCTGGAGAGAAGTAGAGGCCAGGAAAAATAGGAGGCCGAAAAGGAGTGGGAGGCCAAAAAAGGGTGGGAGGCTGGAGAGAAGTAGAGGCCAGGAGAAATGTGAGGCCAAAAAGGAGTGGGAGACCGGTGAGTAGTAGAGGCCAGAAAAAATCAGAAGTTGAAAAGGGGTGGGAGGGTAGAAAGGGGTGGGAGGCCAAAAAAGGGTGGGAGGCTGGAGAGAAGTAGAGGCCAGAAAAAATTGGAGGCTGAAAATGGGTGGGAGGCCAAAAAATGGTGGGAGCCTGGAGAGAAGTAGAGGCCAGAAAAAATTGGCGGCCGAAAAGGAGTGGGAGGCCCAAAAAGGGTGGGAGGCTGGAGAGAAGTAGAGGCCAGGAAAAATAGGAGGCCGAAAAGGAGTGGGAGGCCAAAAAATGGTGGGAGGCTGGAGAGAAGTAGAGGCCAGGAGAAATGTGAGGCCAAAAAGGAGTGGGAGACCGGTGAATAGTAGAGGCCAGAAGAAATTAGCAGCCGAAAAGGGGTGGGAGGGTAAAAAGGGGTGGGAGGCCAAAAAAGGGTGGGAGGCTGGAGAGGAGTAGAGGTCAGCAATAATTGGAGGCCAAAAAGGGATGGGAGGATAAAAAGGGGTGGGAGGCCCAAAAAGGGTGGGAGGCTGGAGAGAAGTAGAGGCCAGGAAATATTGGAGGCCAAAAAGGGGTGGGAGGCTAAAAAATGGTGGGAGGCTGGAGAGAAGTAGAGGCCAGAAAAAATTGGAGGCCGAAGAAGAGTGGGAGGCCAAAAAGGAGTGGGAGACCAGTGAACAGTAGAGGCCAGAAAAAATTAACATGCGAAAAGGGGTGGGAGGCCGAAAAGGGGTGGGAGGCCCAAAAAGGGTGGGAGGCTGGAGAGAAGTAGAGGCCAGGAAAAATTGGAGGCCAAAAAGGAGTGGGAGGCCAGAAAGGAGTGGGAGACCGGTGAATAGTAGAGGCCAGAAAAAATTAGCAGCCGAAAAGGGGTGGGAGGCCAAAAAGGGGTGGGAGGCTGGAGAGAAGTAGAGGCCAGGAAAAATTGGAGGCCAAAAAGGGGTGGGAGGCCCAAAAAGGGTGGGAGGCTGGAGAGAAGTAGAGGCCAGGAAAAATTGGAGGCCAAAAAGGGGTGGGAGGCCCAAAAAGGGTGGGAGGCTGGAGAGAAGTAGAGGCCAGAAAAAATTGGAGGCCAAAAAGGGGTGGGAGGCCCAAAAAGGGTGGGAGGCTGGAGAGAAGTAGAGGCCAGAAAAAATTGGAGGCCGAAGAAGAGTGGGAGGCCAAAAAGGAGTGGGAGACCAGTGAACAGTAGAGGCCAGAAAAAATTAACATGCGAAAAGGGGTGGGAGGCCGAAAAGGGGTGGGAGGCCCAAAAAGGGTGGGAGGCTGGAGAGAAGTAGAGGCCAGGAAAAATTGGAGGCCAAAAAGGAGTGGGAGGCCAGAAAGGAGTGGGAGACCGGTGAATAGTAGAGGCCAGAAAAAATTAGCAGCCGAAAAGGGGTGGGAGGCCAAAAAGGGGTGGGAGGCCCAAAAAGGGTGGGAGGCTGGAGAGAAGTAGAGGCCAGGAAAAATTGGAGGCCAAAAAGGGGTGGGAGGCCCAAAAAGGGTGGGAGGCTGGAGAGAAGTAGAGGCCAGGAAAAATTGGAGGCCAAAATGGGGTGGGAGGCCCAAAAAGGGTGGGAGGCTGGAGAGAAGTAGAGGCCAGGAAAAATAGGAGGCCGAAAAGGAGTGGGAGGCCAAAAAATGGTGGGAGGCTGGAGAGAAGTAGAGGCCAGGAAAAATAGGAGGCCGAAAAGGAGTGGGAGGCCAAAAAAGGGTGGGAGGCTGGAGAGAAGTAGAGGCCAGGAGAAATGTGAGGCCAAAAAGGAGTGGGAGACCGGTGAGTAGTAGAGGCCAGAAAAAATCAGAAGTTGAAAAGGGGTGGGAGGGTAGAAAGGGGTGGGAGGCCAAAAAAGGGTGGGAGGCTGGAGAGAAGTAGAGGCCAGAAAAAATTGGAGGCTGAAAATGGGTGGGAGGCCAAAAAATGGTGGGAGCCTGGAGAGAAGTAGAGGCCAGAAAAAATTGGCGGCCGAAAAGGAGTGGGAGGCCCAAAAAGGGTGGGAGGCTGGAGAGAAGTAGAGGCCAGGAAAAATAGGAGGCCGAAAAGGAGTGGGAGGCCAAAAAATGGTGGGAGGCTGGAGAGAAGTAGAGGCCAGGAGAAATGTGAGGCCAAAAAGGAGTGGGAGACCGGTGAATAGTAGAGGCCAGAAAAAATTAGCAGCCGAAAAGGGGTGGGAGGGTAAAAAGGGGTGGGAGGCCAAAAAAGGGTGGGAGGCTGGAGAGGAGTAGAGGTCAGCAATAATTGGAGGCCAAAAAGGGATGGGAGGATAAAAAGGGGTGGGAGGCCCAAAAAGGGTGGGAGGCTGGAGAGAAGTAGAGGCCAGGAAATATTGGAGGCCAAAAAGGGGTGGGAGGCTAAAAAATGGTGGGAGGCTGGAGAGAAGTAGAGGCCAGAAAAAATTGGAGGCCGAAGAAGAGTGGGAGGCCAAAAAGGAGTGGGAGACCAGTGAACAGTAGAGGCCAGAAAAAATTAACATGCGAAAAGGGGTGGGAGGCCGAAAAGGGGTGGGAGGCCCAAAAAGGGTGGGAGGCTGGAGAGAAGTAGAGGCCAGGAAAAATTGGAGGCCAAAAAGGAGTGGGAGGCCAGAAAGGAGTGGGAGACCGGTGAATAGTAGAGGCCAGAAAAAATTAGCAGCCGAAAAGGGGTGGGAGGCCAAAAAGGGGTGGGAGGCTGGAGAGAAGTAGAGGCCAGGAAAAATTGGAGGCCAAAAAGGGGTGGGAGGCCCAAAAAGGGTGGGAGGCTGGAGAGAAGTAGAGGCCAGGAAAAATTGGAGGCCAAAAAGGGGTGGGAGGCCCAAAAAGGGTGGGAGGCTGGAGAGAAGTAGAGGCCAGAAAAAATTGGAGGCCAAAAAGGGGTGGGAGGCCCAAAAAGGGTGGGAGGCTGGAGAGAAGTAGAGGCCAGAAAAAATTGGAGGCCGAAGAAGAGTGGGAGGCCAAAAAGGAGTGGGAGACCAGTGAACAGTAGAGGCCAGAAAAAATTAACATGCGAAAAGGGGTGGGAGGCCGAAAAGGGGTGGGAGGCCCAAAAAGGGTGGGAGGCTGGAGAGAAGTAGAGGCCAGGAAAAATTGGAGGCCAAAAAGGAGTGGGAGGCCAGAAAGGAGTGGGAGACCGGTGAATAGTAGAGGCCAGAAAAAATTAGCAGCCGAAAAGGGGTGGGAGGCCAAAAAGGGGTGGGAGGCCCAAAAAGGGTGGGAGGCTGGAGAGAAGTAGAGGCCAGGAAAAATTGGAGGCCAAAAAGGGGTGGGAGGCCCAAAAAGGGTGGGAGGCTGGAGAGAAGTAGAGGCCAGGAAAAATTGGAGGCCAAAATGGGGTGGGAGGCCCAAAAAGGGTGGGAGGCTGGAGAGAAGTAGAGGCCAGGAAAAATAGGAGGCCGAAAAGGAGTGGGAGGCCAAAAAATGGTGGGAGGCTGGAGAGAAGTAGAGGCCAGGAAAAATAGGAGGCCGAAAAGGAGTGGGAGGCCAAAAAAGGGTGGGAGGCTGGAGAGAAGTAGAGGCCAGGAGAAATGTGAGGCCAAAAAGGAGTGGGAGACCGGTGAGTAGTAGAGGCCAGAAAAAATCAGAAGTTGAAAAGGGGTGGGAGGGTAGAAAGGGGTGGGAGGCCAAAAAAGGGTGGGAGGCTGGAGAGAAGTAGAGGCCAGAAAAAATTGGAGGCTGAAAATGGGTGGGAGGCCAAAAAATGGTGGGAGCCTGGAGAGAAGTAGAGGCCAGAAAAAATTGGCGGCCGAAAAGGAGTGGGAGGCCCAAAAAGGGTGGGAGGCTGGAGAGAAGTAGAGGCCAGGAAAAATAGGAGGCCGAAAAGGAGTGGGAGGCCAAAAAATGGTGGGAGGCTGGAGAGAAGTAGAGGCCAGGAGAAATGTGAGGCCAAAAAGGAGTGGGAGACCGGTGAATAGTAGAGGCCAGAAAAAATTAGCAGCCGAAAAGGGGTGGGAGGGTAAAAAGGGGTGGGAGGCCAAAAAAGGGTGGGAGGCTGGAGAGGAGTAGAGGTCAGCAATAATTGGAGGCCAAAAAGGGATGGGAGGATAAAAAGGGGTGGGAGGCCCAAAAAGGGTGGGAGGCTGGAGAGAAGTAGAGGCCAGGAAATATTGGAGGCCAAAAAGGGGTGGGAGGCTAAAAAATGGTGGGAGGCTGGAGAGAAGTAGAGGCCAGAAAAAATTGGAGGCCGAAGAAGAGTGGGAGGCCAAAAAGGAGTGGGAGACCAGTGAACAGTAGAGGCCAGAAAAAATTAACATGCGAAAAGGGGTGGGAGGCCGAAAAGGGGTGGGAGGCCCAAAAAGGGTGGGAGGCTGGAGAGAAGTAGAGGCCAGGAAAAATTGGAGGCCAAAAAGGGGTGGGAGGCCCAAAAAGGGTGGGAGGCTGGAGAGAAGTAGAGGCCAGGAAAAATTGGAGGCCAAAAAGGAGTGGGAGGCCAGAAAGGAGTGGGAGACCGGTGAATAGTAGAGGCCAGAAAAAATTAGCAGCCGAAAAGGGGTGGGAGGCCAAAAAGGGGTGGGAGGCCCAAAAAGGGTGGGAGGCTGGAGAGAAGTAGAGGCCAGGAAAAATTGGAGGCCAAAAAGGGGTGGGAGGCCCAAAAAGGGTGGGAGGCTGGAGAGAAGTAGAGGCCAGGAAAAATTGGAGGCCAAAAAGGGGTGGGAGGCCCAAAAAGGGTGGGAGGCTGGAGAGAAGTAGAGGCCAGGAGAAATGTGAGGCCAAAAAGGAGTGGGAGACCGGTGAGTAGTAGAGGCCAGAAAAAATCAGAAGTTGAAAAGGGGTGGGAGGGTAAAAAGGGGTGGGAGGCCAAAAAAGGGTGGGAGGCTGGAGAGAAGTAGAGGCCAGAAAAAATTGGAGGCTGAAAATGGGTGGGAGGCCAAAAAATGGTGGGAGCCTGGAGAGAAGTAGAGGCCAGAAAAAATTGGCGGCCGAAAAGGAGTGGGAGGCCCAAAAATGGTGGGAGGCTGGAGAGAAGTAGAGGCCAGGAAAAATAGGAGGCCGAAAAGGAGTGGGAGGCCAAAAAATGGTGGGAGGCTGGAGAGAAGTAGAGGCCAGGAGAAATGTGAGGCCAAAAAGGAGTGGGAGACCGTGAATAGTAGAGGCCAGAAAAAATTAGCAGCCGAAAAGGGGTGGGAGGGTAAAAAGGGGTTGGAGGCCGATAAATGGTGGGAGGCTGGAGAGGAGTAGAGGTCAGCAATAATTGGAGGCCAAAAAGGGATGGGAGGATAAAAAGGGGTGGGAGGCCCAAAAAGGGTGGGAGGCTGGAGAGAAGTAGAGGCCAGGAAATATTGGAGGCCAAAAAGGGGTGGGAGGCTAAAAAATGGTGGGAGGCTGGAGAGAAGTAGAGGCCAGAAAAAATTGGAGGCCGAAGAAGAGTGGGAGGCCAAAAAGGAGTGGGAGACCAGTGAACAGTAGAGGCCAGAAAAAATTAACATGCGAAAAGGGGTGGGAGGCTGAAAAGGGGTGGGAGGCCCAAAAAGGGTGGGAGGCTGGAGAGAAGTAGAGGCCAGGAAAAATTGGAGGCCAAAAAGGAGTGGGAGGCCAGAAAGGAGTGGGAGACCGGTGAATAGTAGAGGCCAGAAAAAATTAGCAGCCGAAAAGGGGTGGGAGGCCAAAAAGGGGTGGGAGGCCCAAAAAGGGTGGGAGGCTGGAGAGAAGTAGAGGCCAGGAAAAATTGGAGGCCAAAAAGGGGTGGGAGGCCCAAAAAGGGTGGGAGGCTGGAGAGAAGTAGAGGCCAGAAAAAATTGGAGGCCAAAAAGGGGTGGGAGGCCCAAAAAGGGTGGGAGGCTGGAGAGAAGTAGAGGCCAGGAAAAATTGGAGGCCAAAAAGGGGTGGGAGGCCCAAAAAGGGTGGGAGGCTGGAGAGAAGTAGAGGCCAGGAAAAATAGGAGGCCGAAAAGGAGTGGGAGGCCAAAAAATGGTGGGAGGCTGGAGAGAAGTAGAGGCCAGGAAAAATAGGAGGCTGAAAAGGAGTGGGAGGCCAAAAAATGGTGGGAGGCTGGAGAGAAGTAGAGGCCAGAAAAAATTGGAGGCCGAAGAAGAGTGGGAGGCCAAAAAGGAGTGGGAGACCAGTGAACAGTAGAGGCCAGAAAAAATTAACATGCGAAAAGGGGTGGGAGGCCGAAAAGGGGTGGGAGGCCCAAAAAGGGTGGGAGGCTGGAGAGAAGTAGAGGCCAGGAAAAATTGGAGGCCAAAAAGGAGTGGGAGGCCAGAAAGGAGTGGGAGACCGGTGAATAGTAGAGGCCAGAAAAAATTAGCAGCCGAAAAGGGGTGGGAGGCCAAAAAGGGGTGGGAGGCTGGAGAGAAGTAGAGGCCAGAAAAAATTGGAGGCCAAAAAGGGGTGGGAGGCCCAAAAAGGGTGGGAGGCTGGAGAGAAGTAGAGGCCAGGAAAAATTGGAGGCCAAAAAGGGGTGGGAGGCCCAAAAAGGGTGGGAGGCTGGAGAGAAGTAGAGGCCAGGAAAAATTGGAGGCCAAAAAGGGGTGGGAGGCCCAAAAAGGGTGGGAGGCTGGAGAGAAGTAGAGGCCAGAAAAAATTGGAGGCCGAAGAAGAGTGGGAGGCCAAAAAGGAGTGGGAGACCAGTGAACAGTAGAGGCCAGAAAAAATTAACATGCGAAAAGGGGTGGGAGGCCGAAAAGGGGTGGGAGGCCCAAAAAGGGTGGGAGGCTGGAGAGAAGTAGAGGCCAGGAAAAATTGGAGGCCAAAAAGGAGTGGGAGGCCAGAAAGGAGTGGGAGACCGGTGAATAGTAGAGGCCAGAAAAAATTAGCAGCCGAAAAGGGGTGGGAGGCCAAAAAGGGGTGGGAGGCCCAAAAAGGGTGGGAGGCTGGAGAGAAGTAGAGGCCAGGAAAAATTGGAGGCCAAAAAGGGGTGGGAGGCCCAAAAAGGGTGGGAGGCTGGAGAGAAGTAGAGGCCAGGAAAAATTGGAGGCCAAAATGGGGTGGGAGGCCCAAAAAGGGTGGGAGGCTGGAGAGAAGTAGAGGCCAGGAAAAATAGGAGGCCGAAAAGGAGTGGGAGGCCAAAAAATGGTGGGAGGCTGGAGAGAAGTAGAGGCCAGGAAAAATAGGAGGCCGAAAAGGAGTGGGAGGCCAAAAAAGGGTGGGAGGCTGGAGAGAAGTAGAGGCCAGGAGAAATGTGAGGCCAAAAAGGAGTGGGAGACCGGTGAGTAGTAGAGGCCAGAAAAAATCAGAAGTTGAAAAGGGGTGGGAGGGTAGAAAGGGGTGGGAGGCCAAAAAAGGGTGGGAGGCTGGAGAGAAGTAGAGGCCAGAAAAAATTGGAGGCTGAAAATGGGTGGGAGGCCAAAAAATGGTGGGAGCCTGGAGAGAAGTAGAGGCCAGAAAAAATTGGCGGCCGAAAAGGAGTGGGAGGCCCAAAAAGGGTGGGAGGCTGGAGAGAAGTAGAGGCCAGGAAAAATAGGAGGCCGAAAAGGAGTGGGAGGCCAAAAAATGGTGGGAGGCTGGAGAGAAGTAGAGGCCAGGAGAAATGTGAGGCCAAAAAGGAGTGGGAGACCGGTGAATAGTAGAGGCCAGAAAAAATTAGCAGCCGAAAAGGGGTGGGAGGGTAAAAAGGGGTGGGAGGCCAAAAAAGGGTGGGAGGCTGGAGAGGAGTAGAGGTCAGCAATAATTGGAGGCCAAAAAGGGATGGGAGGATAAAAAGGGGTGGGAGGCCCAAAAAGGGTGGGAGGCTGGAGAGAAGTAGAGGCCAGGAAATATTGGAGGCCAAAAAGGGGTGGGAGGCTAAAAAATGGTGGGAGGCTGGAGAGAAGTAGAGGCCAGAAAAAATTGGAGGCCGAAGAAGAGTGGGAGGCCAAAAAGGAGTGGGAGACCAGTGAACAGTAGAGGCCAGAAAAAATTAACATGCGAAAAGGGGTGGGAGGCCGAAAAGGGGTGGGAGGCCCAAAAAGGGTGGGAGGCTGGAGAGAAGTAGAGGCCAGGAAAAATTGGAGGCCAAAAAGGAGTGGGAGGCCAGAAAGGAGTGGGAGACCGGTGAATAGTAGAGGCCAGAAAAAATTAGCAGCCGAAAAGGGGTGGGAGGCCAAAAAGGGGTGGGAGGCCCAAAAAGGGTGGGAGGCTGGAGAGAAGTAGAGGCCAGGAAAAATTGGAGGCCAAAAAGGGGTGGGAGGCCCAAAAAGGGTGGGAGGCTGGAGAGAAGTAGAGGCCAGAAAAAATTGGAGGCCAAAAAGGGGTGGGAGGCCCAAAAAGGGTGGGAGGCTGGAGAGAAGTAGAGGCCAGGAAAAATTGGAGGCCAAAAAGGGGTGGGAGGCCCAAAAAGGGTGGGAGGCTGGAGAGAAGTAGAGGCCAGGAAAAATAGGAGGCCGAAAAGGAGTGGGAGGCCAAAAAATGGTGGGAGGCTGGAGAGAAGTAGAGGCCAGGAAAAATAGGAGGCTGAAAAGGAGTGGGAGGCCAAAAAATGGTGGGAGGCTGGAGAGAAGTAGAGGCCAGAAAAAATTGGAGGCCGAAGAAGAGTGGGAGGCCAAAAAGGAGTGGGAGACCAGTGAACAGTAGAGGCCAGAAAAAATTAACATGCGAAAAGGGGTGGGAGGCCGAAAAGGGGTGGGAGGCCCAAAAAGGGTGGGAGGCTGGAGAGAAGTAGAGGCCAGGAAAAATTGGAGGCCAAAAAGGAGTGGGAGGCCAGAAAGGAGTGGGAGACCGCTGAATAGTAGAGGCCAGAAAAAATTAGCAGCCGAAAAGGGGTGGGAGGCCAAAAAGGGGTGGGAGGCCCAAAAAGGGTGGGAGGCTGGAGAGAAGTAGAGGCCAGGAAAAATTGGAGGCCAAAAAGGGGTGGGAGGCCCAAAAAGGGTGGGAGGCTGGAGAGAAGTAGAGGCCAGGAAAAATTGGAGGCCAAAAAGGGGTGGGAGGCCCAAAAAGGGTGGGAGGCTGGAGAGAAGTAGAGGCCAGGAAAAATTGGAGGCCAAAAAGGGGTGGGAGGCCCAAAAAGGGTGGGAGGCTGGAGAGAAGTAGAGGCCAGGAGAAATGTGAGGCCAAAAAGGAGTGGGAGACCGGTGAGAAGTAGAGGCCAGAAAAAATCAGAAGTTGAAAAGGGGTGGGAGGGTAAAAAGGGGTGGGAGGCCAAAAAAGGGTGGGAGGCTGGAGAGAAGTAGAGGCCAGAAAAAATTGGAGGCCAAAAAGGAGTGGGAGGCCAGAAAGGAGTGGGAGACCGGTGAATAGTAGAGGCCAGAAAAAATTAGCAGCCGAAAAGGGGTGGGAGGCCAAAAAGGGGTGGGAGGCCCAAAAAGGGTGGGAGGCTGGAGAGAAGTAGAGGCCAGGAAAAATTGGAGGCCAAAAAGGGGTGGGAGGCCCAAAAAGGGTGGGAGGCTGGAGAGAAGTAGAGGCCAGAAAAAATTGGAGGCCAAAAAGGGGTGGGAGGCCCAAAAAGGGTGGGAGGCTGGAGAGAAGTAGAGGCCAGGAAAAATTGGAGGCCAAAAAGGGGTGGGAGGCCCAAAAAGGGTGGGAGGCTGGAGAGAAGTAGAGGCCAGGAAAAATAGGAGGCCGAAAAGGAGTGGGAGGCCAAAAAATGGTGGGAGGCTGGAGAGAAGTAGAGGCCAGGAAAAATAGGAGGCTGAAAAGGAGTGGGAGGCCAAAAAATGGTGGGAGGCTGGAGAGAAGTAGAGGCCAGAAAAAATTGGAGGCCGAAGAAGAGTGGGAGGCCAAAAAGGAGTGGGAGACCAGTGAACAGTAGAGGCCAGAAAAAATTAACATGCGAAAAGGGGTGGGAGGCCGAAAAGGGGTGGGAGGCCCAAAAAGGGTGGGAGGCTGGAGAGAAGTAGAGGCCAGGAAAAATTGGAGGCCAAAAAGGGGTGGGAGGCCCAAAAAGGGTGGGAGGCTGGAGAGAAGTAGAGGCCAGGAAAAATTGGAGGCCAAAAAGGAGTGGGAGGCCAGAAAGGAGTGGGAGACCGGTGAATAGTAGAGGCCAGAAAAAATTAGCAGCCGAAAAGGGGTGGGAGGCCAAAAAGGGGTGGGAGGCTGGAGAGAAGTAGAGGCCAGGAAAAATTGGAGGCCAAAAAGGGGTGGGAGGCCCAAAAAGGGTGGGAGGCTGGAGAGAAGTAGAGGCCAGGAAAAATTGGAGGCCAAAAAGGGGTGGGAGGCCCAAAAAGGGTGGGAGGCTGGAGAGAAGTAGAGGCCAGAAAAAATTGGAGGCCAAAAAGGGGTGGGAGGCCCAAAAAGGGTGGGAGGCTGGAGAGAAGTAGAGGCCAGAAAAAATTGGAGGCCGAAGAAGAGTGGGAGGCCAAAAAGGAGTGGGAGACCAGTGAACAGTAGAGGCCAGAAAAAATTAACATGCGAAAAGGGGTGGGAGGCCGAAAAGGGGTGGGAGGCCCAAAAAGGGTGGGAGGCTGGAGAGAAGTAGAGGCCAGGAAAAATTGGAGGCCAAAAAGGAGTGGGAGGCCAGAAAGGAGTGGGAGACCGGTGAATAGTAGAGGCCAGAAAAAATTAGCAGCCGAAAAGGGGTGGGAGGCCAAAAAGGGGTGGGAGGCCCAAAAAGGGTGGGAGGCTGGAGAGAAGTAGAGGCCAGGAAAAATTGGAGGCCAAAAAGGGGTGGGAGGCCCAAAAAGGGTGGGAGGCTGGAGAGAAGTAGAGGCCAGGAAAAATTGGAGGCCAAAATGGGGTGGGAGGCCCAAAAAGGGTGGGAGGCTGGAGAGAAGTAGAGGCCAGGAAAAATAGGAGGCCGAAAAGGAGTGGGAGGCCAAAAAATGGTGGGAGGCTGGAGAGAAGTAGAGGCCAGGAAAAATAGGAGGCCGAAAAGGAGTGGGAGGCCAAAAAAGGGTGGGAGGCTGGAGAGAAGTAGAGGCCAGGAGAAATGTGAGGCCAAAAAGGAGTGGGAGACCGGTGAGTAGTAGAGGCCAGAAAAAATCAGAAGTTGAAAAGGGGTGGGAGGGTAGAAAGGGGTGGGAGGCCAAAAAAGGGTGGGAGGCTGGAGAGAAGTAGAGGCCAGAAAAAATTGGAGGCCGAAGAAGAGTGGGAGGCCAAAAAGGAGTGGGAGACCAGTGAACAGTAGAGGCCAGAAAAAATTAACATGCGAAAAGGGGTGGGAGGCCGAAAAGGGGTGGGAGGCCCAAAAAGGGTGGGAGGCTGGAGAGAAGTAGAGGCCAGGAAAAATTGGAGGCCAAAAAGGGGTGGGAGGCCCAAAAAGGGTGGGAGGCTGGAGAGAAGTAGAGGCCAGGAAAAATTGGAGGCCAAAAAGGGGTGGGAGGCCCAAAAAGGGTGGGAGGCTGGAGAGAAGTAGAGGCCAGGAAAAATTGGAGGCCAAAAAGGGGTGGGAGGCCCAAAAAGGGTGGGAGGCTGGAGAGAAGTAGAGGCCAGGAAAAATTGGAGGCCAAAAAGGGGTGGGAGGCCCAAAAAGGGTGGGAGGCTGGAGAGAAGTAGAGGCCAGGAAAAATTGGAGGCCAAAAAGGGGTGGGAGGCCCAAAAAGGGTGGGAGGCTGGAGAGAAGTAGAGGCCAGGAGAAATGTGAGGCCAAAAAGGAGTGGGAGACCGGTGAGTAGTAGAGGCCAGAAAAAATCAGAAGTTGAAAAGGGGTGGGAGGGTAGAAAGGGGTGGGAGGCCAAAAAAGGGTGGGAGGCTGGAGAGAAGTAGAGGCCAGAAAAAATTGGAGGCTGAAAATGGGTGGGAGGCCAAAAAATGGTGGGAGCCTGGAGAGAAGTAGAGGCCAGAAAAAATTGGCGGCCGAAAAGGAGTGGGAGGCCCAAAAAGGGTGGGAGGCTGGAGAGAAGTAGAGGCCAGGAAAAATAGGAGGCCGAAAAGGAGTGGGAGGCCAAAAAATGGTGGGAGGCTGGAGAGAAGTAGAGGCCAGGAGAAATGTGAGGCCAAAAAGGAGTGGGAGACCGGTGAATAGTAGAGGCCAGAAAAAATTAGCAGCCGAAAAGGGGTGGGAGGGTAAAAAGGGGTGGGAGGCCAAAAAAGGGTGGGAGGCTGGAGAGGAGTAGAGGTCAGCAATAATTGGAGGCCAAAAAGGGATGGGAGGATAAAAAGGGGTGGGAGGCCCAAAAAGGGTGGGAGGCTGGAGAGAAGTAGAGGCCAGGAAATATTGGAGGCCAAAAAGGGGTGGGAGGCTAAAAAATGGTGGGAGGCTGGAGAGAAGTAGAGGCCAGAAAAAATTGGAGGCCGAAGAAGAGTGGGAGGCCAAAAAGGAGTGGGAGACCAGTGAACAGTAGAGGCCAGAAAAAATTAACATGCGAAAAGGGGTGGGAGGCCGAAAAGGGGTGGGAGGCCCAAAAAGGGTGGGAGGCTGGAGAGAAGTAGAGGCCAGGAAAAATTGGAGGCCAAAAAGGGGTGGGAGGCCCAAAAAGGGTGGGAGGCTGGAGAGAAGTAGAGGCCAGGAAAAATTGGAGGCCAAAAAGGAGTGGGAGGCCAGAAAGGAGTGGGAGACCGGTGAATAGTAGAGGCCAGAAAAAATTAGCAGCCGAAAAGGGGTGGGAGGCCAAAAAGGGGTGGGAGGCCCAAAAAGGGTGGGAGGCTGGAGAGAAGTAGAGGCCAGGAAAAATTGGAGGCCAAAAAGGGGTGGGAGGCCCAAAAAGGGTGGGAGGCTGGAGAGAAGTAGAGGCCAGAAAAAATTGGAGGCCAAAAAGGGGTGGGAGGCCCAAAAAGGGTGGGAGGCTGGAGAGAAGTAGAGGCCAGGAAAAATTGGAGGCCAAAAAGGGGTGGGAGGCCCAAAAAGGGTGGGAGGCTGGAGAGAAGTAGAGGCCAGGAAAAATAGGAGGCCGAAAAGGAGTGGGAGGCCAAAAAATGGTGGGAGGCTGGAGAGAAGTAGAGGCCAGGAAATATTGGAGGCTGAAAAGGAGTGGGAGGCCAAAAAATGGTGGGAGGCTGGAGAGAAGTAGAGGCCAGAAAAAATTGGAGGCCGAAGAAGAGTGGGAGGCCAAAAAGGAGTGGGAGACCAGTGAACAGTAGAGGCCAGAAAAAATTAACATGCGAAAAGGGGTGGGAGGCCGAAAAGGGGTGGGAGGCCCAAAAAGGGTGGGAGGCTGGAGAGAAGTAGAGGCCAGGAAAAATTGGAGGCCAAAAAGGAGTGGGAGGCCAGAAAGGAGTGGGAGACCGGTGAATAGTAGAGGCCAGAAAAAATTAGCAGCCGAAAAGGGGTGGGAGGCCAAAAAGGGGTGGGAGGCCCAAAAAGGGTGGGAGGCTGGAGAGAAGTAGAGGCCAGGAAAAATTGGAGGCCAAAAAGGGGTGGGAGGCCCAAAAAGGGTGGGAGGCTGGAGAGAAGTAGAGGCCAGGAAAAATTGGAGGCCAAAAAGGGGTGGGAGGCCCAAAAAGGGTGGGAGGCTGGAGAGAAGTAGAGGCCAGGAGAAATGTGAGGCCAAAAAGGAGTGGGAGACCGGTGAGTAGTAGAGGCCAGAAAAAATCAGAAGTTGAAAAGGGGTGGGAGGGTAAAAAGGGGTGGGAGGCCAAAAAAGGGTGGGAGGCTGGAGAGAAGTAGAGGCCAGAAAAAATTGGAGGCTGAAAATGGGTGGGAGGCCAAAAAATGGTGGGAGCCTGGAGAGAAGTAGAGGCCAGAAAAAATTGGCGGCCGAAAAGGAGTGGGAGGCCCAAAAATGGTGGGAGGCTGGAGAGAAGTAGAGGCCAGGAAAAATAGGAGGCCGAAAAGGAGTGGGAGGCCAAAAAATGGTGGGAGGCTGGAGAGAAGTAGAGGCCAGGAGAAATGTGAGGCCAAAAAGGAGTGGGAGACCGTGAATAGTAGAGGCCAGAAAAAATTAGCAGCCGAAAAGGGGTGGGAGGGTAAAAAGGGGTTGGAGGCCGATAAATGGTGGGAGGCTGGAGAGGAGTAGAGGTCAGCAATAATTGGAGGCCAAAAAGGGATGGGAGGATAAAAAGGGGTGGGAGGCCCAAAAAGGGTGGGAGGCTGGAGAGAAGTAGAGGCCAGGAAATATTGGAGGCCGAAAAGGGGTGGGAGGCTAAAAAATGGTGGGAGGCTGGAGAGAAGTAGAGGCCAGAAAAAATTGGAGGCCGAAGAAGAGTGGGAGGCCAAAAAGGAGTGGGAGACCAGTGAACAGTAGAGGCCAGAAAAAATTAACATGCGAAAAGGGGTGGGAGGCCGAAAAGGGGTGGGAGGCCCAAAAAGGGTGGGAGGCTGGAGAGAAGTATAGGCCAGGAAAAATTGGAGGCCAAAAAGGAGTGGGAGGCCAGAAAGGAGTGGGAGACCGGTGAATAGTAGAGGCCAGAAAAAATTAGCAGCCGAAAAGGGGTGGGAGGCCAAAAAGGGGTGGGAGGCCCAAAAAGGGTGGGAGGCTGGAGAGAAGTAGAGGCCAGGAAAAATTGGAGGCCAAAAAGGGGTGGGAGGCCCAAAAAGGGTGGGAGGCTGGAGAGAAGTAGAGGCCAGAAAAAATTGGAGGCCAAAAAGGGGTGGGAGGCCCAAAAAGGGTGGGAGGCTGGAGAGAAGTAGAGGCCAGGAAAAATTGGAGGCCAAAAAGGGGTGGGAGGCCCAAAAAGGGTGGGAGGCTGGAGAGAAGTAGAGGCCAGGAAAAATAGGAGGCCGAAAAGGAGTGGGAGGCCAAAAAATGGTGGGAGGCTGGAGAGAAGTAGAGGCCAGAAAAAATTGGAGGCCGAAGAAGAGTGGGAGGCCAAAAAGGAGTGGGAGACCAGTGAACAGTAGAGGCCAGAAAAAATTAACATGCGAAAAGGGGTGGGAGGCCGAAAAGGGGTGGGAGGCCCAAAAAGGGTGGGAGGCTGGAGAGAAGTAGAGGCCAGGAAAAATTGGAGGCCAAAAAGGGGTGGGAGGCCCAAAAAGGGTGGGAGGCTGGAGAGAAGTAGAGGCCAGGAAAAATTGGAGGCCAAAAAGGGGTGGGAGGCCCAAAAAGGATGGGAGGCTGGAGAGAAGTAGAGGCCAGGAAAAATTGGAGGCCAAAAAGGGGTGGGAGGCCCAAAAAGGGTGGGAGGCTGGAGAGAAGTAGAGGCCAGGAAAAATTGGAGGCCAAAAAGGAGTGGGAGGCCAAAAAATGGTGGGAGGCTGGAGAGAAGTAGAGGCCAGGAGAAATGTGAGGCTAAAAAGGAGTGGGAGACCGGTGAGTAGTAGAGGCCAGAAAAAATCAGAAGTTGAAAAGGGGTGGGAGGGTAAAAAGGGGTGGGAGGCCAAAAAAGGGTGGGAGGCTGGAGAGAAGTAGAGGCCAGAAAAAATTGGCGGCCGAAAAGGAGTGGGAGGCCATAAAGGGGTGGGAGGCTGTTGAGAAATCGAGGCGAGAAACAATTGGAGGTCGAACAGGTCTGGGAGGCCGAAAAGGGGTGGGAGGCCCAGAAAGGGTGGGAGGCTGGAGAGGAGTAGAGGCCAGAAAAAATTGGAGGCCAAATTGCGTGGGAGGCCAAAAAGGGGTTGGAGGCCAAAAAAGTGTGCGAGGCTGGAGAGAAGTGCAGGCCAGAAAAAATTGGAGGCAGAAAACGGGTGGGAGACCGAAAACGGGGTGGGAGGCTGGAGAGAAGTAGAGGCCAGAAAAAATTGGAGGCCGAAATGGAGTGGGAGGCCAAAAAGGAGTGGGAGACCGGTGAATAGTAGAGGTCAGAAAAAATCAGAAGTCGAAAAGGGGTGGGAGGCCAAAAAGGTGTGGGATGCCAAAAAAGGGTGGGAGGCTGGAGAGAAGTAGCGGCCAGAATATATTGGAGGCCGAAAAGGGGTGGGAGGCGAAAAAATCATGGGAGGCTGGAGAGAACTGGAGACTGTTTCCACCCGGACCCTATTCGTGGTTGCACCTGCCGCGGGTGTTTCTGCCCGGACCCTATTCTGTGTCGCACCTGTCGCGGGTCAGGTTTTCCACCCGGACCCTATTCGGGGTTGCACCTGCCCCTTGTCACTGTTTCCACCCGGACCCTATTTGGGGTTGCACCCGCCGCGGGTCACTGTTTCCACCCGGACCCTATTCGCGGTTGCACCTGGTGCGGGTCACTGCTTCCACCCGGACCCTCTTCGCGGTTGCACCTGTCGCGGGTCACTGTTTCCACCCAGACCCTATTCGCGGTTGCACATGCCGCGGGTTACTGTTTCCACCCGGACCCTATTCGCGGTTGCACCTGCCGCGGGTTACTGTTTCCACCCGGACCCTAATCGCGGTTGCACCTGCCGCGGGGTAACAGTTTCCGCCCGGACCCTATTCGGCGTTGCACCTGCCGCGGGCCACTGTTTTCACACAGAGCGCACTCCAGGTTGCACCTCCTCCTGCACACTATTTCCACACCGATTCTATTCGAGTTTAAAACCCACATTACATGTTACAGCTTAGTAACACCTTCCAATTACAACTGTAGGTTACAGCTTACACTGACACCTTAGGGTTACAGTTACACTGTACACCTTAGGGTTACAGGTTAGGGTTAGGGGGTGGAGTCAGGGGTGGACTTAGAGTTAGGGAGTGGACTCGGGGGTGGGCTCTACGGTTAGGGGGTGGACTCGGGGATGGGCTTAGTGTTAGGAGGTGGACTTGGGGGTGGGCTTAGAGTTAGGGGGTGGAGTCGGGGGTGGGCTTAGATTTAGGGCATGGACTCAGGGGTGGGCTTAGTGTTAGGGGGTGGAATTGGGGGTTTGCTTAGGGTTAGGGGGTGGAATCGGGGATGGGCTTAGTGTTAGGCGGTTGACTCAGGGGTGGGCTTAGAGTTAGGGGGTGGAGTCAGGGATGGGCTTAGGGTTAGGAGGTGGACTCGGGGGTGGGCTTAGGGTTAGGGGGTGGAGTTAGGGGTCATCTTAGAAGTATGGGGTGGACTCAGGGGTAGGCTTATGGTTAGGGGTTGGGCTCAGGGGTGGGCTTAGGGTTAGGAGGTGGTCTCGGGGGTGGGCTTAGGGTTAGGGGGTGGAGTCGGGGGTGGGCTTAGGGTTAGGGGGTGGACTCAGGGGTGGGCTTAGTTTTAGGAGGTGGACTCGGGGGTGGGTTTAGAGTTAGGGGGTGGACTCGGGGGTGGGTTTAGGGTTAGGGGTTGGAATCAGGGATGAGCTTAGAGTTAGGAGGTGGACTTGGGGGTGGGCTTAGAGTTAGGGGGTGGACTCACGGGTGGTTTTAGGGTTAGGGGGTGGACTCAGGGGTGGGCTTAGAGTTAGGGGGTGGACTCAGGGGTGGGCTTAGAGTTAGGGGGTGGAGTCGGGGGCGGGCTCTAGGGTTAAGGGGCAGAATTGGGGGGGACTCTAGGGTTAGGGGTTAGGGGTTGGGGTTAGGGATTAGGCTGAGGGTCAGGGGTTAGGATTAGGGGTTGGGGGTGAGGGTTTAGGGTGATGGTGAGGAGTTAGGGTTTAAAAAAATAAAATTGGAGGCCAAAATGGGGTGGGAGGCCCAAAAGGGGTGGGAGACCATAAAAAATTGGAGGCTGAAATGGGGTGGGAGGCCAAAAACCTGTGGGAGACCCGAGGGAAGGAGCGGCCAGAAAGAATTGGAGGCCGAAATGTGGTGGGAGGCCAAAACGTGGTGGTAGGCTGGATGGAAGTAGATGCCATTCAAAGTGGAGGTTGAAAACGGGTGGGAGGCCAAAACAGGGTGGGAGGATGGAGGGATGTAGAGGCCTCCCACCCCGTATTGGTCTCCCACCATGATTCAGTTTGAAATTTCTTCTGGCCTCTACTTCTCTCCAGTTTCCCACCCCTTTTTGCCCTCCCACCCCATTTCCACCTCCACTTTTTCTGGCCTCTACTTCCCTCTGGCCTCCACCCCATTTTGGCCTCACAGCATGATTTTGCATCCACCTTTCATGGCCTCTACTTCCTTCTGGCCTCCCACTATATTTTGGCCTTCTGCTCTGTTTCAGCATCCACTATTTTATGGCCTCTACTTTGCTCTAGCTCCCACCCTGTTTGGGCCTCCCACCATGGTTCTGCCTCTAATTTTTTCTGTCCTCTACTTCTGTCTGGCCACCCACCCCATTTCAGCCTCCCACCCCGTTTTGGCCTCCCCCTTTCCTGGCGTCTACTTCCCTCCATCCTCCCACCCCGTTTTGGTCTCTCACTCCTTTTTGGCTTCCACATTTTTCTGGCCTCTATTTCCCTTCCAGCCTTCCATTTTGGCCTCCTGCAGCTTTTCCGCCACCTCCTTTATTCAGGCTTTTATGTGCTCTTTGCACTTCCGACACTTTGTTGCCCACCGAGCCCTTTTTGTTTCTCTCACGCCTTTTGGCACTCCACAGTTTTCTGCCCTGTACTTGCCCTTCAGCCTCTCACCTATTTTCGGTCTCCACTCTTTTCTGCCCTCCGTGTCCCCCTGGGACTCCTGGCATCAAAGGCCAAGGGTTCAACGGTAACCAGGCTCAAACATCCGGAGAGGCCCCACCATGGCTGAATCCAGAGAGGCCACAGAAAGGGAAAGAAGAAGAAAATCACGGCCATCTCAGCAGCACCTGCCTCCCACCGCAGGAAGAGAGAGCCCGCTCTGCAGACGAGGAAGGAGCCCTCTTCACGGTCCACAGTGGGCCAGAGCGCCAGCGAGCGCCGCAGGGTCCACGCGTGTCACCCAAAGTGCGGCATGGCCATGTGGCACACGAGGGAGCACGGCTACACGTACGGGAAGCCACGTCTTTTTGTTCTAGCAATTTAGGCGTCAGGCCGTTTCATACGCTTTCTGATACATTTCAGGGAATTCCACGTTTTTTTGGTGTTTTCTGTCCTTTGGGACTCTTAAGGGAGTCAGTCGGAGAGACGGTCAAGGTCACTCCGAATCATTGGCGACACACAGTAAATAATTTATATCGGAACCGGTGATATTTCCGAGAAGGAATTCTTATAGGATCTAGTTCCGCTTCGTTCTTTAGCGCTCTCTGGGACACGGTTCCATTATCACAGAATCACAGAATCAGCTAGGTTGGAAAGGACCTTGAAGATCATCCAGTCCAACCATTCACCTAACACTGCCAGTTCCCATGTACACCATATCTCTCAGCGCTATGTCGACCGTACTCTTAAACACCTCCAAGGATGGGGACTGTACCGCCTCCCTGGGCAATCTATTCCACTGCCTAATAACCTGTTCTGTAAAGAAATACTTCCTGACATCTAGTCTAAACCTTCCGTGGCACAGCTGGAGGCCACTCCCTCTTGTCCTATCGGTTGTTATTTCATTAAAGAGACTCATCCCCAGCTCTTTGCAACCTCCTTTCAGGTAGCTATAGAGGGCCATGAGGTCTCCCCTCAGCCTCCTCTTCTCCAGACTAAACAACCCCAGTTCCCTCAGCCGCTACCCATACGACACGTGCTCCGGACCCTTCACCGGCTTCGTTGCCCTTCTCTGGACACGCTCGAGTAATTCAATGTCCTTTTTGTAGCGAGGGGCCCAAAACCGAACACAGTAATCGAGGTATGGCCTTACCCGTGCTGAGTACAGGGGCAAGATCACTTCCCTGTCCCTGCCGGCCATGCTATTTCTGATACAGGCCAGGACGCCATGGGCGTTGTCGGCCACCTGGGCACACCGCTGGTTCATGTTCAGCCGGTTGTCAATCAACACCCCCAGGTCCCTCTCTGACCGGCAGCTCTCCAGCCACTCCTCCCCAAGCCTGTAGTGCCACCGGGGGGGCTTAGGCAGCACGCGCGGTCTCGCCAGAAAAGACGAGTCACCCTGCAGCATTTTGGTTTTCACGTAGGAAACTACAGCGCCTCGTTTTGGATAACGATATTATTACCGCATTTAGCTGACTACTTCCCCACGTAGCTTAGCACGATATCTGTCTTTTTCTATCTATACCCCAGAAAAACTAGGTTTCATTCCCGTCCCGGTCGCATCGCCGACACAATAGACTTAGTGAAAGAGCGGATATCGTCGTATCCGGTAAGGGTCGTTTTCTTCCTACGGCATTTTGCAGGTCACAAACTTAAGGCAGAGGAGAAAACTCCCAGCTGCTCCCACAGGTGCCTTTATGCCTTCTGGTGGTTCAGCCCTCCCCTTTCCCAGGTGATCATGGTCAGGGTGGTGGGTGGGGCCTGGGGTATATGAGCCACAGCCTCTCATCAGGGAGCTCATTCTGCTCTCGGGCCTCTCCGAGGTCAGTGCTCTGGTGTTCTTCAGAGTCAGTGACAGATTTTGAGCCAAGGAAGCTCTTCATTCTGCTCTCAGGCCTCTCTGAGGTCAGTGCTCCGGTGTTCTTCAGAGTCAGTGGCAGATTTTGAGCTGAGGAAGCTCTTCATTCTGCTCTTGGGCCTCTCTGAGGTCAGTGCTCTGGTGTTCTTCATAGTCAGTGGCAGATTTTGAGCTGAGGAAGATCTTCATTGTGGTCTTGGGCCTCTCTGAGGTCAGTGCTCTGGTGTTCTTCATAGTCAGTGGCAGATTTTGAGCCGAGGAAGATCTTCATTGTGCTCTCGGGCCTCTCTGAGGTCAGAGCTCTGGTGTTCTTCAGAGTCGGTGGCAGATTTTGAGCCGAGGCAGCTCTTTGGGCAGGTGTGTTTTAATAATCACAGAAATAGAGGTACCTGAGACAAGAGTTTCAGCATCAGTCAAGGTTCAGCAGTGTGTATAGTAGGAAGTAAACAGGTACATAGTGGGTTTTTTTCAGGTAAGTAATTTTGTATCCGCGGGGCGGGTAAAACAGTTTAATAGCGTACACTTACATTTTTTCTTTTCATTCTAGATACATTGCATTTTCCTGACTTCATCGAAGATGGGACCTCGGTTTTTTCCCTAGCGTCGGTGTATACATCGTAAGGCGTCGATATCATCCACATAAACGGGACCAAAGGGGAGAGGATGGAGCGAGGGTCAGAGCGAGCTTCTCGTAAGCATCCGTATATGGAGTTTTAGCCTTTCTCAGAAAAACGGCGGGGACGTTTTAGCATTCGTCAGGAAAAAGGCAGGGACGTAAGGCACGGAGTCTTTAGGGATCTGGGATGGCTCATTGCGTTTCCCGATTGCCCGCAGAGCGCCGTATTGTCTCGCGGGCGCAGCGTAGGCAGCCTTTGGAATAGGATGAGCATCTGAGGCGAACCGGGGCAGCGGAGAGGAGGGGCACAGGCCCGGCGTTTTCCCCCGAGCACAAATATAATATTCCATCTTTTGAAATCACAGGCGCTGCAAGCGACGACGGCCACGGCATCCGACACCGAAACCGGCACGGAGCGGGCGAGCTGAAAGGGCCACGCTTTCGAGGAGGAGGGTGTCGCGGAAGAGGGCCGCGTTGGCCGACACGACGCCGACCGGTTGCTCGCTTCGCGGACGTTTGGCGGACAACGCGGAGGAACCCGGTGACTCGGCAGCGTCCCGGTCAGCCGATGCGGTCGTTGCGGAAGACGGTCCGGCCTCCGGCCCTCTCAAAGCGAAGTTGAGGGTCTAGGGTGGGAAGGGTCCGGGAGGAAGGGACAGGGTCGGGAATTGCAGGGAGGGCTTTTCGAGGTAGCGTAGGGGAGAGGATCGTCCGGGAGCGGCGCCCCATGCGCCCGTAAAGGGAGCGAGTCACTTTTCAGCACCAGAGTACTGTGGTCAGGGCAGTTCCAGCGCGCGTCTGTGTCGTCGTGTACTTTGCGTGTTCTGCGTTCTGTATCTTATACCGTGCCGTGCTCAGGTCTAGACGTCTCTGTAGGTCTTTGCGATTGTCAGGCATCTCGATAGCCCTCCTGAGAGTCTCGAGTATGTTGCCTCGTCGGCATGGCACCCGTCGAGCCCTTCTCGTCTCGCAATTGTAACCGGAAGCGCGGATCCGTCCCGCGCGTGTCGCGTCGAGGACGTTCTTGAGCGGTCGTCTCTCGCAGGGGCGAGCTAGGCGGTGCCCCAGGCCGTGCTTTCGAGCGTCATTTTGGCGCCCGGTAGTCTTCCGGGGTTTCGTCCCCACATCTTATGACTTAAAACCTGGCTTCTCACGCATCCGTCGTTCCGGTTTTGACGGTAACTTCGTCTCATGGGCTGCAGCGGTCACCTGTCATTTTGGGGCCGCCATCGCGGCGCCGTAGGCCTTCTCCGCTGGCGGCATCTTCCCTACGGCCGTCGTTCTCGTCGCTCGCCGTCTTCTCGCGTCACTTGTGGCATCTGTGTTTGGCGTCTGTCTGCGTCCGCGTTGGACCCGTCCCGCCCAGGGGTTTAGCCATAGTAAAGATGAGGGGAGCGTGTAGTAATGCATCCATCTGCCCGGATGCTTTTGGTGAAGACCATGCAGTCCATCTACGGGTGAGTAGCTGTAGAGAGCCTTCACGGTTATTTTCCTTGCGTTTGGCAGGCATCAGAGGGCGGACTCTGGCTTGCAAGGAGCGGGTGATCGAGTGGGTCAAATGAGCCTTAGCTTGCACGTGAGGCT